>NC_041401.2:129652370-129984036 GCF_900747795.2 Erpetoichthys calabaricus | reverse complement strand
TATTGGTCAGACTGTGCAACTGTATGCAACATAATAGAACACAGAGTTCATGTCTTTTCATTTTAAACTGTGGCAAAATCATTGGCTGAAATTCCTTTTCACTGTCACATCCCACATCCTATTCTTGGCCAGGAAGTAGTACGATTCCTAAGGGTTGTCTGCATTTTTGTTTTGTTTGCAAAACCTCCAGTATACTTCTTCTGCATATTTATTAGTAGGCAATTTCTTGTTCAAACTACTGAAGCTACAAGTGACTGTTTAATTGGCAGCATTTTACCAGTACTAGGTAAACAGTGGGTGAGTCCTCACCTACTTACCTACATATTACTACCCATCACTACAGCTGAGATACCATCAGCAGGAGCAACACAACTGAAGACACTACAAATATTCTAAATCATCTAAATATTCTAAGTTATCTGCATCCTGCTCTGTTACACCCATCACCTGCATGTCCTCCCTCACCACATCCATAAACCTTCGCTTAGGCCTTCCTCTTTTCCTCTTTCCTGGCAGCTCTATTCTTAGCATCCTTCTCCCAATATACCCAGCATCTCTCCTCTGCACATGTCCAAACCAACGCAATCTCTCCTCTCTGACTTATCTCCCAACCGTCCAACTTGAGCAGACCCTCTAATGTACTCATTTCTAATCCTATCCATCCTCATCACACCCAGTGCAAATCTTAGCATGTTTAACTCTGCTACCTCCAGCTCTGTCTACTAGTTTCTGGTCAGTGCCACCATCTCCAACCCATATAACATAGCTGGTCACACTACTGTCCTGTAGACCTTCCCTTTCAGTCTTGCTGATACCCGTCTGTCACAAATTACTCCTGACACTCTTCTCCACCCATTCCACCCTGCCTGCGCTCTCTTTTTCACCTCTCTTCCACAATCCCCATTACTCTGTACTGTTGATCCCAAGTATTTAAACTCATCCACCTTCGCCAACTCTACTCCCTGCATCCTCACCATTCCACTGACCTCCCTCTGATTTACACACATGTATTCTGTCTTGTTCCTATTGTCCTTCATTCCTCTCCTCTCTAGAGGATATCTCCACCTCTCCAGGGTCTCCTCAACCTGCTCCCTACTATCGCTAAGATCACAATGTCATCAACAAACATCATGGTCCACGGGGACGCCTGTCTAATCTCATCTGTCAACCTGTCCATCACCATTGCAAATAAGAAAGGGCTCAGAGCCGATCCCTGATGTAATCCCACCTCCAACTTGAATGCATCCGTTTCTCCTACCGCAGACCTCACCACTGTCACACTTCCCTCGTACATATCCTGTACAACTCTTACGTACTTCTCTGCCACTCCCAACTTCCTCATACAATACCACAGCTCCTTTCGAGGCACCCTGTCATATGCTATCTCCAGGTCCACAACAATGCAATGCAACTCCTTCTGGCCTTCTCTAAACTTCTCCATCAACATCCTCAGAGCAAACATTGCATCTGTGTGCTCTTTCTTGGCATGAAACCATACTGCTGCTCACTAATCATCACCTCACTTCTTAAAAAGAGTTATTCCAGAGCGGATGCTTATATGGTAAACCATTGTGAGGAAACTGAGGTAGTAACTTTTTATCTTTGAACACATTTTACTTTTTTATTTTAATTCTCTGTAGCTTTAATGGTATGCAAATCCAAGCAATTTGAGGAGGATTTTTAATTATCAGTTAGGTTCATGTGTGAAGTGCCTAAGACTAATTATTTGCCACATACTCCGCTAATTTGCTGGGCTTTTTTTGCAGACCCATCAAAACTGTGATCCTGCCTTGCCTCCCCACACAACCAATATTCTGCATTCTTCTTTAAGTTATAGCATCTAGGGGATTGACTATGAAATTCTGTGTTATTGCAACCTTTATCTAATTATTTTCTTGAGCAGGTGCTCTGGCCTAAAAAATGTAACGTCTGTTATTATAAAATCAGTACAGAGGGCTCCTTATATCCATTCTTATAGATGCTCAGTTTTTGATTTGTAGCATTTTAATAATTAGTGGACTGGAATGGAACTATAAACCTTCAGAAGCCTTTAACACTGTGAGTTAGGAAAATCAGATATTCAATAAAATTGAATATTATACTCAGATAGGCTTGATGTCAGAAAGGCCAATGTGTCAGTTTCTACCGCATGCCTCAGATATGTTAGCTCTTCCTCCCTGTGTCTTTTTATCAGCCAACACTAATTTTAGTTCTCAGGAAAACCTAGCTTCCTTTTCCTTCTACTGAGCTGAGCAAAGTAGAATGTACTGTACCTCACCCTTTAAAACACTACTGTTCAATAGCCCATGGAATGCCCATTTACTGAATTAAATTTTAAGCAAGTATTTTTGCCTTCTAGTTTCCTTATTTCTAGAACCTTGTTTCCAATTGCCTTTTGGGAGGTATTTTGAATGTTACTTTTCTCACAGAAGTCATTGATGTGACTTACCATTCCTTGAGAGAAACTACTTTCATAAAAGACTGAGCACAACTCTGTTTAGGGTGTTTCACCTCTAAAAGAAATGCTCAAAGTGGATGAAATTTTTCTGACACATGAATTTCCCTGATTTTTTTTTCTAAGACATTATTCCTGAATGCTTAATGTCCATATAAGTATGTGTGCAATGTCTAGCTGTTTAAATATTAAATACTTAAAATGAGTCAGATCTTATCTTTATGGCATGCCACATTGAAGAAACATCAGAGCCAAAATCATTGTTTTAGATTTGACTAAGGAGAGAGAGACACTCTGCTTTGTGAGAGCAAGAGTAGGTTTTTGCATGAGGAGAAAACAGGAGCTTCCCCTTTTGTAATGGTAATATTTTGTTTTTTATTCCACTGGTTAAACATTTAATATTCTGCTATTATATAAGTCTTTCACATTTATCTGTCAAGACGTGTAAAAGTAAAAGTGATTACAAAAAAATTAATTGCAAAGTTTGTAAAAAAAATCAAATACATGTTTTACTTATAATTCAGAGTTTTGTGTTCTCACTTTAGATACTTTTTTGTTATGCATGCAGTAATTATTTTATAGACTTCTTTGAGAATTTCAAATACTATCTCGGTTAACTTTCCTAAAATTCCCCAGATGTTGTATTTTCTATAGGCTTTTAATGAAGCTAAGGGTGTATACTGCTCAAATAATAATGGATGCATCACAGTAATGTAGTGTTAATTTTGATTTTCTATGTGATGTTAGCTAGCTGTCAGATAATTGTGTAAAGCAGAGAAAAAATGTATTAATGCTTTGTCATGATGCCAGAAGTGATGAACATTTACATTGCTCCTATGGGAATTAGTTTTTGGTTCTCCTTTTGGAACTGATGTGAATCCTTTCAAACATTACCTTTCTCAAATGTCCCTGTGAACTCCATTGCAAACTTGTGTAAAAATAAATTCAAGATCTGCAGCTTTACAGATATCGTGTCTGGTCCAGTAAACAGAGTGTGATTACTCTACAAATTTTTGTTTACATGCTAAAAATGTAATGCTTTTTATGTTCAAATTTTAATGTAAAATATATGGCTAAATTAAGACAGCTACCTTAATAACTATTTTGGGGTTCACCTTTTTTTAATGTTTCAATTCTTTTAAAATTCAGGTAGACAAAACTAATTGCAGCCTGGCATGTACATTTACTTATGGGTTAAGGTAAGAAGCCAGTCTCTTGTCCTGTTTAAATACTGTGTCTGCTTCATTGGGTACAGTTGGAGTAACTGGCTATTGACATTTTGGTCAATTGATGGAAAGAAAGAAGCAAGTCAGTGGTTCAAAATGCATGGATATGCTATGACGCTGTCTCTTGTGCATTGAAATATATATACTGAAAAGAGAAAATGTCATTCTCCACTGGCTGCCAAATAAATATGAAAGGGGATTCATTTTTGTTGATTGTTTATTACTTTGGTAATGAAAGAAATAATTTAATTAGAAGAAGTACATATAATTAAATGACTTCTTGTTACTTTGCCATATTAAACAGTTTACCCAATTATTGTGGGAGATGGAAAAAATTAATTAGTGACCAAGCAAAGTCATATTTACTGAAAGGTATACCTGGAACATGCATTTGTCTAAATTTAAAGAGAGTTACATAAGTTTAAAAGTTATCTTCAACCACCATATATTGTCCAACCTCTATTGTCACTTTCAGTGTATTTCAGATTATTATGTTTAAGCTTCCTTAGGTGCAGTACTATATAAGATGCTGTAAATGCTTTGAGCAGTATATAGTGTGCAGTGTGTGTTTTTGGGGTGAGGTTCACATTGAAAAGTGTGATGTGAAATACAGATTTTTGCCATTTTACATATAATTTGGCAAAGTGGTATAGTGGTTAAACTTTAATTGAGCATATGGAACTTTGTGGTCTTACCTTGTCTGCTATCTTAAATAATAGTTACTTATTGCATGTAGCATAGCAGTTAGCATGGCAACCTTGAAGGAGTTTAAGGAGTCTTGAATTGTCAAAGTCAAAGTGAAATTTATTGTTATCTCAACCATATACAAGTATACAGATAGACAAAATTGCGAAGCTCAGGGTCCACAGTGTAACAACATGACGTGCAAAATAATAAATTAAAAAATAGAATTAAAATTTAAAATTAAAACACAAACAAGACAAGACATTGTGCAAAGACAAGACAAAGAAGTAGCAGCAATATTGATGTGTATGATATGTAATATAATAAATAAATAATAGGTATAGATAATACAGAAATTATCAGTGTATGATAATAGTTGTTTAAGACATGTGTAAACAATGACAGGTCAGAATGTTTCACAGCAGAAGGATGTCAAGAATGTCAAAATACTTAAAAGGTCAGTATGAGATTTTCAGTTCTTCTCTACATGCACACTAGTCTTTGCAGGAAAGTGGCTTGCATGGTGTTAAGGAGTCTGACAGCTTGGGGGTAAAAACTCTCCTGCAGCCTGGCAGATCTGGCTTTGATGCTGCAGTATCTTCTCTTGGATGGCAGAAGTGTGAAAAGTCCATGTGAGGGGTGTAAGGGGTCCTGCACAATGCTGCAGGCCTTGCGGACACTGCGTTTGTAAAATATGTCCTGTAGTGAAGGGAGAGGCACCCCAATAATGTTCTCTGCTATCTTCACTATCCTTTGCAGGCACTTGCGGTCGGATATGTTGCAGTTGCCATACCAGACAGTGGTGCAGCTGGTCAGAACACTCTCAATGGTGCCTCTGTAGAACATGGTGAGGATGGAAGGGGGAAGACTTGCTCGCTTCAGCCGCCTCAGGAAGTGTAGTCTCTGCTGGGCTTTCTTGATTAGTGATGAGGTGTTATGTGTCCACGTAAGTTCCTCAGTTATGTGCACACCGAGGAACTCGGTACTCCTAACAGTCTCCACATCTAAACCATTGATGCTGAGTGGGATGTGGGCAGGATGTGATTTTCTGAAGTCTATGATTATCTTTTTTGTCTCTTTTGAATCGTGGCCTGGACGATCTTTGGAACTCCCTTATTTATATTATTCTTCTGGAAGTGTTCTCTAGGATATTAGTTTGAAAGATGTGCAAGTTAGATAGGCCCAGTATAAATCTGTATAGTAGTGCGAGTAACAGTAGACATATATCAAGATAAGCTGATTTGTGTTTTCTATTGAATAATGCAGTTATATATACTGTATATTGACTCTTATTATGGTGCCATGAGATAAAGCATGAATGTTCTCAATGATGGTTGGGGGTTATGTTCAGTCTTAGTTCATGTCCATTGCCTTATACTTTCTGTACAGGCTTTGACCTTAAGGACTCTACAGTGGAAGAGATTAGTTTATTTATGTCTGCATTGAATATATCAATCAGCCCCATGTTTTGCAATGTAGTTTTCATTTTGAACACAATTTTCTTTATAAAGTAATTAACAACATTATTTTGATGTTGTAGTATACCAATAATATACGGTGATTCAAAGTACTCTCAGTGGCAGAAATCCAGCGTCAGTTCTGATCCACGTGTCAACTGTAAGTACATGCCAGTTTTTCTCATGTAACAATGTATTTTTGTGGTTTGCATGTCTTTTGCTGTGGCACAAACACATTCAGTCAAACTGCTCTCCAATTCTAAATTGTCTTGTGGTAAACCTGGCACTTGTTGCTTCTTGATTAGACATTGACATTCATATGACCATAAAATTGACTTATTTGGATTTGAAAAATAATATGACGTGAATAAATTGCATAAGATTTTTAAATGAAGGTTTTATTTAAAGAGAACAAAATTGCCCAAATGTTATATGTTATTTTCAGCTGTAGAATTATGTTTCTAATTAAATACTTACTTTCACAATTCCAAATTCTCGTATTTTTGTATACTTTCTAGTCTTTTATTTCTAGTCACCTTGCAGCTATTGTTTTTATACTGAAACAAATCAACTTCTTATCTTTCATTTTTAAAAATGTTTTATTTATCTAAGAATACGAAGTTATAGAATTTCCTTATGTTATATACATTAAATGCACTTGATGATTAAAATTCTTTTTTGTGTTTTTGTTTATTCTTGTCCATAGGTATTATTTTTTTCAGATAGGAAGATTTTTTTCTTTTTACTTGAGATTAAAATTAGAATGAAATTATAAAATAGAGGTTCTCTTTTACTTTGCCCCTGTCATTCATTCCCCTTCCTTTGGCCTCATTCTCCTTGTCTGATACAATGCTGTAGACACTCATTCAGAGAATATGTGCTGCATCAGCTGGGGACGTGCTTGGTGTGATGATGTTAGGCTCTGATTTCCCATGTGTTGTCAAGTTGCGAGTGACACATGACCTCTTCTGAGAACAGCCATCCCCCACCAACCTGACTTTCCTTTATAAGACCTGACCATCATAGCCCATCCCCTAGTGAATAAAGAATGGAAAACCTCCCACTGGACAGATGGTATGTTGATAAAAAAAAAAAAAAAAAAGACCAGAAAGAGGAGGTGGGGGGTGGTATATTGTGGATGTACATGGCAAATATCCAGAAATAACTAGACAGGTTTGTTGAATTTAGTCTTGAGAAGACTTCTTACTTTTTAAAATTTAATTCAGCCTGGCCGGTTAACACTAGACCATGGTATTTACTGAAATCAGTGGCATTGTTTTCTTTGGTTGGTGGTAAATTAGCCAACTAAAGAAAAAAAATAATCACTTGTTTTCAACACAGCGTATAAGTCAAATGTTTAAATTTTCTCCAGTGTTTTAATTGTGTCTACAGGTTACCTACTTATATATTTGTTAATTTAAGCAAAATATTATACTTTTTTTAATCCCCCTATCAAAACTTTATTTAATGTCAGTTCAGCTGTGTGTCATTTGATTAACGAGACTGGTCAGGCGGTAGCTTGAAATTTGCATATCCATCTGTCTGTTTCTCACAATGGTGATGCTGATTGAATGGGGTGGGGAGAAATTCAGAGAATAAGGGAGAGTCTTATCTATAAGTAGGATGATAAAAGATACTGCTTCATCTGTGATGGTGTATATTTTAAATATAGTACTGAATATGTGGTATTTTCTTAGAGCAGAATATTAGATTTTATCCAGCTGCTGCTTTGCACCAGTTTAATAATTCCTGAAGATTATTTTATGTAAGGATCTAAACAAAGGTGAAACTGTGGTACTTTAGTTTGTTCTAGCTATCTCCTTAGCTTAAAATAACAAAGCACTACTTTCTTAGGTATTGTAATGGAAAATTTGTTGACTAGTGAATGCGTAAAAATACACATTCAAAGCCTACATGAAAGGATATGGTGCACATTAAAATAACCAAATTGGTTAATTTGCAGTGATGAAGAGTGAAGCACTGTAAATTGACTTTGACTTTTCAGAATTTTTCACATCAGCAGAAGACAAAATTGTATTACAATAGGCTAGGGAGCCTTCCCTGGTAAAGATTAACAACACATCCAGTTGTCTTTTCTATTGTGTTTGGTATTGAATACTAAAAAGAGTAGGTCTTTCTGGGTCTTCAGTCTCCATACATATGAGTACAGGCCTGTCTCCTGAAAGATTGTTTTCTTGGGAAGGTGGAGCTGAGTCAAAGGGCAAAGGAGGCCTGCCTTCTTGTCAGGGTTCAGTCAAGGCTCTTTGTTGTGTCTTGTTTCAGTGAATTCAACTGAGGACAAGTGTCATATGTCATTGGGTAGATTTAAGTAGACAAAGCCTCCTGCTGATTTCTTTGTTATTGTTTGACAAATTCATACCACCAAAGCCAGTCAGCATTATGCTATTATCCAATGTTAACCCCTTTTTGTTTTATTAAAAACATAATTATTTTATCACAATTAATTTAGGCAGCTATGGAAATTACATTTTTGGACCTATTTGCAGTTTAGTTTACATATTATAAACTTGAGCTGCTGATTTTGCATAAGCAAGCGATAAAGTACTGAATTCTTCTTGGATCAGGAGATCAGAACAATGATAAGAAAGTGAGGATTATTATTATAAAAACTGAAAGCAGCAAGGTCTACATTATTTTTAAAGGGGTGAAACTTTGACCATTCATTACCTGTGTTTTTAAAAAATCTATCTATCTATCTATCTATCTATCTATCTATCTATCTATCTATCTATCTATCTATCTATCTATCTATCTATCTATCTATCTATGATATGAAAGTACATATAGGAAGAGAATATTTATTAAATATTTATGGAATACTTATGAACTGGAGGGATAATTTTATACAAACAGCTAGGTATTTGTGCAGTAACAAGTCAGACATATGAACTAATGTTGACAAAAGAGTGACAAAAGAAAATTCAAAGGATGTCATAAGGTGCTATTTTGGTTTCAGACCATAAAATTATATACAATAATTGTGAATTTTGATAAATAAGAAAGAAATGTAAAGACAGAACAGTGTGAGACAACATTTCCTGTATGATTTGAGGTAATATTATTTTATACAGTATAATATTAAGCAATATTTTTTATATTACTTACATATCTTTGTATATGAAACACAAATAAGGTCAATAGATGCATGCACATTTGTAACCCGATTTCATACATAAGTAGGAACTTATACTGATGATATCCATTAACGGAAATGTTGGCAAAAGTACATGATACTTTATTAGTTATTTTACAGGTAAATGTTTCAAACCCAATAATGAAATAAGAGTGTATCAACATTACTGTAATTTAAAATCATAAAACACAAGTAATTTTCAGTAAAATTAATCATCTATAGCCCCTTGTACAGTATGTTGACATAATGCTTGAAGATCTTAGTTTTCTGTAATGACAGATTACCTCATCGAGTTGGAAAAGACATAATGATGGCACGAAAACCCACTAGTAATAGATGTGCTGTCTTTGCTTCGAGATTGTTTAGTGTTTCACCCACCATGCCTGAGCCTTCCATATGTATATATATATATGTGTGTGTGTGTGTGTGTATATCATACACATACACGAGGGACGTTCAGAAAGTTTCCATACTTTTATATTTTTGCTGGACATGGTGAAGGCGGGAGGAGTAGTAATATGACATTAAAAAGTTGGTGCAACACTGGTAAAATTGCATCGCAAACAAAGGTGACTATATAGAAAAGTGATGTAATTTGTTTTTGAAATTCTTAATAAATAGAGTTTAAAAAAGTGCGGAAACTTCTTGAATGTCCCTCGTGTATATGTGTGTGTGTGTTTATATATATATATATATATATATATATATATATATATATATATATATATATATATATATATATATATATATATATATATATATATATACAGTGATCCCTCGCTATATCGCGCTTCGCCTTTCGCGGCTTCACTCTATCGCGGATTTTATATGTAAGCATATTTAAATATATATCGCAGATTTTTTGCTGGTTCGCGGATTTCTGCGGACAATGGATCTTTTAATTTCTGGTACATGCTTCCTCAGTTGGTTTGCCCAGTTGATTTCATACAAGGGATGCTATTGGCAGATGGCTGAGAAGCTAGATTGCTTACTTTTCTCTCTGTCTTGCGCTGACTTTCTCTGATCCTGATGTAGGGGGATTGAGCAGGGGGGCTGTTCGCACACCTAGACGATACGGACGCTCGTCTAAAAATGCTGAAAGATTATCTTCATGTTGCTATCTTTTGTGCAGCTGCTTCCTGAAACGACATGCTGCACGGTGCTTCGCATACTTAAAAGCTCGAAGGGCACGTATTGATTTTTGACTGAAAAACAAACTCTGTCTCTCTCTATCTCTCTCTCTCTCTCTCTCCCTGCTCCTGACGGAGGGGGTGTGAGCTGCCGCCTTCAACAGCTTTGTGCCACGGTGCTTCGCATACTTAAAAGCCAAACAGCCCTATTGATTTGTTTGCTAGAGATTGTTTTCTCTATCTATGTGACATTCTGTGCTCCTGACACGCACTCCTTTGAAGAGGAAGATATGTTTGCATTCTTTTAATTGTGAGACAGAACTGTCATCTCTGTCTTGTGGTGGAGCACAGTTTAAACTTTTGAAAAAGAGACAAATGTTTGTTTGCAGTGTTTGAATAACGTTCCTGTCTCTCTACAACCTCCTGTGTTTCTGCGCAAATCTGTGACCCAAGCATGACAATATAAAAATAACCATATAAACATATGGTTTCTACTTCGCGGATTTTCTTATTTCGCGGGTGCTCTGGAACGCAACCCCCGCGATGGAGGAGGGATTACTGTATATATATATATATATATATATATATATATATATGTATATGGAAGAGAAGGTCTGTGATACGGTTTGCATATTTGCAGTTGGAGATCCACAAAGGGAGAAAAAACGAATCACGTATCATAAAATAGTTTTATTCCTGAGCTTTCAACCCCTATCAGGGGTCTTCATCAGAGGATAATGCTTAGACTTACAAGAATCAAAGGCAATATATAGCAACACATTCAGTATGGGGGGGGGTGAGTCGTGGCTATCAGATGAAAACGCCATCAACAGACACTTGGACATAAACCCAGCATATGCCAACTTAAGAAGGACATATACACATTAATTAAACTATACAACACCCCCCCCCCCCCCCGATCATACTGACTTAGTCACCTCCACCCACCCCCCCCATTCCCCCCCCCCCATACTGAATGTGTTGCTATATATTGCCTTTGATTCTTGTAAGTCTAAGCATTATCCTCTGATGAAGACCCCTAATAGGGGTTGAAAGCTCAGGAATAAAACTATTTTATGATACGTGATTCATTTTTTCTCCCTTTGTGGATCTCCAACTGCAAATATATGTATATATATATATGTATGTATATACTGTGTGTATGTCTGTAGGAGGTGCGTTCATTTCTGAATAAACTCTTTGATGTTTTTCAGTACTAAAGGAGTTATCTGCTCATGTTTGTAGTAGTTGGATTGCTTTGCCTGGATTATGGTTTTCATTCAGTACACGTTCTTTAAAGGAAATTAAAATTTTGTGAACAATTTTTGACTACCATTATAAAAGTTATACAATGTTCAAAAAATCTGTTCTTTGTTTATGATGCATAATTTCCATGACTAACATTGACAATGACAGAGCTCTTTACTGTTGCGATTCTATCAAGCACATGTCATAGTAAAATATGACTAATTAAATATAAATAAAATAAATAAATAAATGAGGATTGTAGGAATCAGAATTACACCAAACACCTACAAAGTTGAAAATCTTTTTGATAGTAGGTCTATAAGTTCATCATGTCTTTAATCCCAGTAAACCAAAAATATAACCATACAAATGAGTATATCCTACATCCATACTTGTACATGTACATCACATGCAGCCATTTCTACAGTAAAGCATACCCATACCTGTATTATACTATTTGATTAGTAAATTTGGTTCACTACATGGATCTTCCCTGCAAGATGTTGGCGTGTTCTCCCCATATACAGTACATGTGAGAGAAGACATGCAGATTAGGTGAATCAGATCCGCTAAATTGGCTGTAGTTTGTGTGTGTGGGTGTGGGTGTTCACCCTGCAATAGACTAGCATCCTGCTCAGGTGTTGTTTCTGACTTACAACCAGTGCTTGCTAGGTTAGCCTCAAACTGCTGTGTGAGCCTGCCCTGAATAAACAGATTAAAAAAATGGATGGATAGATGGATTAATATATTCTGAACTGAATAAGAAGCAGTAAAGATTATGCTGTTAGAAAACCCCTATCAGTTTGGTAAATGCCTCTGAATAAGAAATTCAGGAGGGCAACAGTTCAAAACCCTCCACCAAAGCCTCAGTGGACAAAAGTTATTGCAGTAGGTAAATAATAAAAAAGTAAACATTCTTGAATGACCTAGTGATAATCTTACTGGAGGATTTAGCACCTTCTCAATCATGTTCTTCATATTTGTTGTCCGTAAGTAATGTTAGAGCAACTTAAGATAGATGGAGAAAATCAGACAAAATCTAAGCAGAGCACAAAGAAGACTGGTATTCATCCATAAATGCTCAAATATATTGCTATTGCTCAGATAATTGTAATTTTTATTCATGATTTTGTTTATTTGATGAATTTTCATCTATAAAAAATCATAGCTACTGTTTAAGTTTTACTGAAAATAGAGTATCTGGAAAAAATATTACCATATTAATTTTAACACAGCCTTATTTGATGGCTTCAAAACTGTACATACAGTAGTATATAGATTCCCGAACACACTATCCTCTGTAAAATATTTTAGGTCTGTACACCCTGTTTCATCTATATTGTATTATGACCAGACCGCTTACTTTGATTTAAAAATAAACAGCAACATTTATTACTATAGTTCAACTTTCTGCTTAAGGTCCTTGGCTTTCAAGTGTATCTTCTGTAGAATACACCTATTATATGGAGCTAACCAAAGTGATCTGAAGTCTCAGCTTGTACATTATTAAAATGAAAATGCCATTGGTAACAGATTAGATGCATTGTATAAAGTCTTTCAAATGTTAAAGGTACCAATGGTGTGTAGTGTCCCCTTATGACAAACCATGCATTAGTCAACTGTGCAAATGTGTTTATTATTTATGTTAAGAAATGGCTTATTGTGGAACAGGAAAGTATATGCAGACACTGCTGTAAAATATTTATTCACTGTAAAGGTCAACGAAAATCCTTCATTTTGTAGTGATATGTCAATAAATTCTTCTCTATCTTGGAGACAATAATTGTATAAAATAAATAAATTAAAGCACAAAAAAACACAGGATTTCCATATTATCAGGTTTGTCATACTATTTTCAACAGAACAGCAATGAATTGGCCTGTGTATACAGAGAACAAAGCATTGTCTACACCTCTACTCTATTTGTGATAGTGGTGTGGACCTCAAACTAATCCTTTGGCTCAGCAGGGCTTTGGGTTTAAGGGGTCTGTCACACCTAACAAAGCTTAGTGGGAAAGTAAGGAGCGGAGTTCAAAAGCAGAGTGAGAAACAACTATTCGGGTAGCTGGCCTTTTCCTTTCATTAGGTAACCTCTGGAAACAAAGGCATTTGTACTCATTAGCATTCTGATAGGATTCCCCTCTTTTTCTCTTCAGATGCTTAATCACACTCATAAATCCAACTGAGCCTCTTTTTTTAAAAGAGATACTAGCTGGGGATATAGCAATAATAATACTACAACTTTTAATCATGAGAAATGATGATTATAGATTATGTGTCTCCTATCTAAACCCAGAATCTAAACCCAGAAAGGTTGTCTCTTCTAGGTATCCCCTGAATAATTTCTGTATTTTTGTAACAAACCATTTACCTCCAAACTTCTACATTAAAACACATGCAGTAATCTATTAGAGAAAGCAATTGCAAACATTTTACCCATCCATATTATACCTTATTTAAGATTTAAAAAAAAAGTAGTTGTGACAGCTAGACAATACACCTTAATAATAGAAATATGTGAATCATTTCTATCATTGTTTTATAGCTTTTTTAATTAACTTTAGAAATTAGAAAAAAAAAAGAAAAAGAAAATAAGAAAAGTTCTTCATGCAGTTGCAAGATTAGTAGCTGCAAAAGTAACACAAAATTGCTGATATGATAATACAATATTTTCTGAAGGATTTTTAATTTTTTTTGTTTGCATATGCTTAATCAACAATCGTAGTCAGAAATAGCTAGGTTGATTAAACATTACAGCTTAGAAACCAACAAAAAATAAGGAGGTTTGCTTGTTTTGATTTCAGCTGCTGCAGTTGGTATTAGAGGTGAAATCATCCGTTTATGTTGCTGTTGCAGCCATTGCTAGCATGAGGGTGGTGTTAGCAAGTGCGTGTTGTTACTAGACATGTCATGTTTGCTTGTGATATTCATTTTGTCATTTAATGAAGAGTTAATTTATAAAGCGTATATGAATTTTGAGTTCTCCCTGTAGAATACCATTTCTTAAACAGCTTATTGTTTTAAGATGTGTCACCACCTGACCATCTTTGAGTTGTTTAACCCTTTCTGATAAATGAAAAAAGTTTATTTCTAGTAATGACTGACTTTCTTTGGTTTCTATTCTGCGAAGAAAAAAAACTTTTTCTTATTTTTGCTGTTCTGTATTTATGGTAGTTTATTTTTTAACTCATAAACAATGAAAATAATTTTTACTACTTGGGTGATAACATTTTTTTACGCCTGACTCAAAATCTCAAGTGCTATACAGAATTACTGACTGATGGAGATTACTTTAGTAGGATATCCTCCTGTTAATTGTTGGAAACATTCAATATGTCCTTATTTGCTTATTGGTATCATTTTCCTTATAAAGGTTTGTTTTGTTTCCAGTTGGAAAGGTTCTAGCCTTTGAAGTGCAACAAGACAATAAAAAATTCAAACAAGAGATGGACTAGGAGATGACAGAAATAAATGTGATCCAAGCTGGGGTCTAAGCCAAAAAATTGAACAATATCAAACTTTAAATATACACAAAATCCTAGCTCTCTGAATGAATCTATTTGCTAAGTAAATTCTATGCACATTTTTTCACAGATCCAAAATCTTGGACGCCAATACTAGCTCACTGCCATCATAAACAGTGGCGCTGCTGCAAGGTCATGTGTATAACATGCAGCTTTTGGTATAAAAAATATGGCTGCATCCATGCAAAACATCTGAAATTGTGGTGTTTGTAATCAAAAATTATATATAAAAAGCTGTACTGTAGTCACAAATGTAAAAATAAAAAAAACATAAGTCATAATGGACTTTAGAGTTTTATGCTCTAAAAGGAATTAAACTCAGAATCAAAACAGTTTTACCCTTGCTGTTCTGGCAGTGTGTTTCAATTTTCCATTTTCTCATATCTTATTTAAAACAATACTATATATTATTAGATGCAGTGACATGTAGAAACATTCCTGTATGAAATGTGTTAAGTTATACACAACATGTATGTATGTGATACAATTGAATAAACTAAGTGGATGCATCCAGGCACAACCTCCCAGAGCACATGCATTAATGTTTTCTCAGGCAAAGTTATTCTGTTGCACATGTAAAAATTGTGCAGACACGCATATACTGAGACTTATGTAAACTGTAAATTTATTATGTAAATTACGTCAATTGTCATGATTACTCCTGCTAAAAAAGTATTGTTAAAAAGTGCTAAGCACTTGTTTAAATACTGCCCTGGAACATAAAAGGTTAATGAAGAGACTGTTAACTCACCTCCTCCACCCAGCACTTCAGTGTACTGTATGTTGTCAAGGAAACCATAAGAAACTAGTAATTTATACATCATTTGGCCTAACTCTGTACATAGCCTGCCAGTCTCAAAACATCAGACTGCTTGTATATAATCAGATTGGTATGTAGTCTTGCTTTGCTAATCAAGCACACTGTCTGTTTGGCTTAATTAGTCACAGGAAGCATGAGGTGCAAGGCCTTCTACCTGGGTCATAACTGTAACTGATCTAGCTACTCAGACTTAGAGGTAATATGAACTAGGTAGGTCATTTTATTACTAATTATCCAAGCCAGTTGTATTAAGTCTGTGGAGCTGCCTGTATCTTAACCTGCAGTTGTCAAATATGCCATGTTAGAGCTTTTTTTCCTTCTTTTCCTTTCTTCTACATCAGCCATGTTATTTTTAAAGTGAAGTGATCATTACTGAAGGTTATTTGATAGATGTTTTGTCTTGGGTGCAGGATGTAGGCAGAAATGTTTTGTCTTCCTCTTATTCTCAGGATCCTGATGGCTGGCCAAGTGTCTCCGTGTAGACCAAGCAGCCAAGGGTAACAGCATAGCAGCAAAAAAGGAAGCAACATGTAACATCAGACTGTACTTCCTCCTGCAATCAATAACATCCAGACAAAAAAAGATTATTGTGTAGTTAAGAAATCTGAGGCTTCAGCTTCATACTCAGGCTAATATGAAATTGGCATTTTTGGTTACAGAAAAAAATGATTGTTTATAACCAATGCAAAAGGATGCATAGCTCAGATAAAGGTATGTAAGCCTTACTGTGAAACACATATAAAATTAATAATCATAGTTCACTGGAAGTTTGCTGTTTACACTAAGTCTGTTTGTATATAAAACCAGCCTTTAAGTTTAATTTTCACTCCTCTACTCAGTGATTCCCTTATCAGGTATAAAAGGTATCAAAATGAAAAAAGCAGCCCAAAGCCAGATAAGATTGTGCCTGGTTTTTAGATTTATGCAAGAAAGAATAAAAACAAAAAATTAAAATTCAGCAATATGCAGCTGTTTTGAAGTGATGGATCCTGTATATTTTCTGTACTAATTTCCTGACTCAGATTGACCTACTCAGTCTTATTTAAAGGTGAAAATAATATTTCCTGTTTCATAATTTTATATTCTGTTTTTTTATTGTTTATTTTATAACCTGGTAATATGTTAAGACAGGACACCCTTGCTAACATCTGTAATAACCTGACATACCATTGTCAAACACACTTAATCCATTTTAGGGATGCTGGAGCCAAGGCTGGAGAAAGCCCAGAAAGTGGTTACCATTGCAGGACTCACTCATGCACACATCCACACTCACTCAGGGCTAATTAGGAAAAACCAATTAACCTAACTTAATGTAATATAAATAATATATACTGTTAATTCTTACCTATCCAAAATAAACATAGTAGGTTAAACAGTAGATTAAATATTACTTTTTTGTTGATTAGCCAGTGCTGTACCCAAGGTGTTTCTGCTATCACTAGTTGTGCATTATTTGTACCTGCAAAAACTTTCAAAATTGTCCCCAGCTTAAGTAAATTTACTTGTTTACTGTTCATTCTTGAGATGCCTTAAAAGTGGTCATTCATATGATTTCTGTGTATCTTGATAGTCTTAAATACACCTTTTCAGGGTGCTGGTGCAATACTGTTAACATTATAAGATATACATTTTCCACAATATTTATGTACAACATTTTATGATTTTTCATAATTGTTTCACAACGTGATTGTTATGAGACCTTTATGTGCATCTTCTGTTTCAAGATCTGTTGAATGTTTACTCTGCTGGCACATATGTGGTTGGTATTTTAAGCCTGACTAATGCAAATATTCTTATAGCAAATAAATTAACTTGATTGCAATTACCTCAGTTTCCTGGAATTAAAGATCACAGACAAACAAAACAGCTAGTTTTGTAACAACTTATGTTACAAACTATTCTGTTCGTTTGTATGTAAAAACTGCCTTTAATTTTCATCATGGCTGATGTTTGTGGCCTTGATGTGTGCAGACATCAGGAAAAGAAGTCTCTAATCCTTATCTTAGCTCAATTTGCTGACCTTGCTTTTAGACAATCCCTGAATCAGCTTTTAACCTTCATCACAGCTCAGCTAGCTGTCTTTAGAATTTCCAGACATTAAAAATCATCATCTTATCATTACATCAGTTATCTGTATAGGCTGTATTTTGTGTCAAGACCTAAAATGAGTCTCCTTGATTTAACACTCTGGTCCTCCATATTTTCACATGTGTTTGCTTTCATTTAGGCTGATTTTATTAGCCCTTTCTGTAGCAGTTTGAAATGAGGAAATCTTGTCTCCAGATGTTACTGGGGAATATATATATATATATATGTATTTATCTTTATTTTGCCTTATACAATTTCTTGTATTATGAATTTGTTAGTTTTCGCATACCCCTTGGGGTCAGAGCACAGGGTTAGCCATTGTACAGCGCCCCTGGAGCAATTGAAGGTTAAGGGTCTTACTCAAGGGCTCAGTGGAGTAGGATCTCTTTTTGGCAGTGACAGGGATTTGAACCGGCAACCTTCAGGATACCAGCGCAGATCCTTAGCCTCAGTGTTAAATGATCTTTTTGTGTGTGTACACATGACAACACAACTACTTCCTCTACTACAAATGAATAATATAGTTTTATTCAATTTCAGCAATTTAAAAACCTAAGATTTTTTTACATTGTGAAAGGAACAAAAGACAAATCCAAAACCATTTCACTTGTTAATGTACAATCAGAGCTCTATAAAGAATAATGGGAGTTTCTGATTTAAGCTTTTTTTAAGCTTTTTTTTATTACAGCAGAATTAAAGTAGTAATTCCTAGCTCCAGAGACGAAAAGTAGTCTAGCATGACTTGTATGGGTTACATCTGCAGTGTTGTTAAGGAGTCTGCTAATGAAATACTTGGAGAGACATCACAGTGTTAACAATGTAATATTAAAATCATCAGCAGTTGATGATTGAGCTGTGGTATTACCATTTACTAGGTTTTCTTACATTTTAAGGAAAGCAAGCAATAAATATCATCAGAAGTCACTGTTTCAGTTTTTTGGCAGTGTGGCTTGTTTTTTTGAAGGCTTGGCTTAAACAACAACATTGCAAGTTCACAACCTTTATACTTATTCTGAAATTCTGCTTCTGCCATTTTTACTGCATCTTTACATGCATCTTTAGCTATAATAGATATGTAAAGGAGTATGCAGTGGCATTCAGAATGAAGGGATGGTGTAACAAAATCAACAGAATCTCCCCACATGCAATTTTAACTTCTCAATAACTTTTAAATTCTGCCCCCTTGCTTTACCTTAATGTTCCCCTTAATAAGGTAATCATGTAATTTTGTGAACAATTACAGGCCCTGCCAAATTTCAAATTAAACAGTGTGATGGACGGCCGGCGTTTCAGTCTGGGACGTCCCTAAACAGAAAGAAGGAGGAAGAGCAGGCTTTTTAGGGCACTGCATCCCTCAGGACGCTAGGTGGCAGCTCCCCTGGACGGCAACGGTTCCCCGGATTCCCTCAAAGCATCCTGGGACGTGGAGTCCGTTTCCTCAGCCCTGTTGGGTGCCGTGGGTGCCGCCAGGGGGAGCTCACAAAGAACCTGGGGACTCCTACTATTACGAAAACCCGGAAGTACTTAGGAGTCACGAGGATGGAAGCCCGCAGTACTTCCGGGCTACTTGAAGGATGATGTGGCGTTTGACCCGGAGAAGAAATATTTCCGGGTCATGGACTATTTAAAGGACTGGTCAAAACCCAGCAAGGAGATGGAGTTGGGAGATTGGGTGACTAAGCTGCTGGGAGTGGAGGATTGATTTCTTGTATTGATTACAGTAATCCCTCCTCCATCGCGGGGGTTGCGTTCCAGAGCCACCCGCGAAATAAGAAAATCCGTGAAGTAGAAACCATATGTTTATATGGTTATTTTTATATATTTTAAGCCCTTATAAACTCTCCCACACTATTATAAACATTTCACGCACAATTATACAGCATAAACCCTTTGTATTCTCTTAGATATTAGGTAAGATTCATTGAAATTATGTATGTAAACACAGTTTACATACAGTAAAACCTAAATATTATTTTAAAGATATCGAGCGTCTCTGATATCACATATGTTACAGCCATTACGACAGACAGGCCACCAGCAATAAATACGTACAATGCAAGAAAAATTATATACAGTAAAATGTGTGTACAGTGACACTAAACTATGTACATGTAATAAGTACTGTACGTAAATAATTAATTATGGTTACTCACCAACAATGACATGACGACTTGTCCGATAACGATGAGTTTAATTTTACTGCACTACAAAGGATAGCGTTACAGCTCTTCTAAAGGAGCCTCTTCAGGCGACTGTGTAGCACCGCCGTTGTACTTCTTCCATCACTCTTCAATCCAAATCCCTAAAGCAGATTCCATCCAGACTACTGCCTTATCACGTCCACTTGCAACTCGTTTTGCACCCTGGTTAAAGGACACTACGGCCGTAGATCTTGTATGCTTTTCCTCCTTTTTAAATAAAAAGAATCGTGGACTCATTGATGCTGTAATGGTGTCCTGCAGCGGTGTAGCTGTTTCCTTCCTTCAACATATACAAAACTTTTACCTTTTCTGCAATCATTTGCATCTTCTGTTGGCGCTTGGACACGGCTCCTGCAGCAGTAGCAGTAACGTGCGTTAATGATGAATGAGTGAGATTAGACTTCCTGGTTAATGCAGCACTCCGTCGCTGAGCCAATCAGCAGCACACAGGAACTTAACCGAAGGCTCTGATTGGGTAGCTTCTCAGCCATCCGCCAATAGCGTCCCTTGTTTGAATTCAAAGGCGTCCCTTGTTTGAATTCAAATGGGCAAATCAACTGAGGAAGCACACGTACTGTAGACCGCAGACATCCGCGAAGCAGTGAAAAATCCGCGATATATATTCACATATGCTTACATTTAAAATCCGCGATGGAGTGAAGCCGCGAAAGACGAAGCGCGATATAGCGAGGGATCACTGTATTGTATTATTGATTTGTGAATTGTGGAGTGTGCGGTGCATTGTGCACTTTATTTGAAGAGAATTATTAAAGAATTCGTCTTGGTGCTTTTACAAGTGTGTCTTGGACGTCTGTGTGGTGGGTTTAGTCGGGCAACAGCTCCTCTAGTGTCCACAACAGGCATAAATTTCCAGAATAGTTCGATCTTGACCTAACTGGAGTCATTTTCACTGTATACTAAATAGCTGTACAGGTTGTTTTGGAAAAGTGAGTTATTGTCCTTTTATGTGTATTTTTTTCAAAACAGATGCACTTCTGAGTTATCAAGCACTGGTTAGGTGACAGATTTAAAGAACATCCTAAACAGTTGTTTGTAGGCAGTTTTCTGGTTGTTTAATCATGTTGATTTGATTTACCTGTTTTTAAAACTGTTTTCAAGAACTTTGTTCACCATTCCCCATTGGGTTCAAGGTTCACAGAGTTGTTGATCAGACAGTTAATTAAATTGTAGCAGTTAGCCTATGATTCTATACCCCCACCCCCATTTGCAGTTGTTCTAGGAAAAACTGAACTGCTTATGTGTGTGATCATATGATCCTAGTAGTGTGATTAGGTCTGGACAAAAAGCCAAGGCCAGCTGCAAGGCCACATTAAAGGCAAAGCTTTCTGCTAGTTTTAATTACTGTAATTTATTTTTTTTGTCTTTTTCTAACAAGTTTCTTATAAGTACTATAGTAAACATTCCATTTTTATTTTTTCCTGTTTTTAGAAAGAAAGAAAGTAAAAAGGATAAACTTAAAACATTTATTTTTCACAAATAAATCTGAGATAAATAAACATATTTCATCTCCACATTTTATTTCTTTTGAATATGTAAAAGTAATAATCAAGAATAGATTGACTTGGCTGTGGATCTGTGGCTGACACTGATTGTTGAACATATTACTTATGCTTGGAAGTAAATATTAGTGTTGATTATGAGTTTGATAACGTTTGCGTAGAATCATTAATACTAAATCACAAAATTGGTTATGCTCTCTTAAAAATGTTGTCTTTGAACCCACTAGAAGACATTTTGTGAATTTTGAAAATAAACAGCTATTTGCTTCTGAAGTGGCAAATCTCTTTTTCTGGCAGAATTTTGATTATGGATTGGCTATTCTTAAATTTTAGAGGACGAACAGCCAGCATGCATACCACCTATACTTCAGAACAGGTCATCCACCTTTAGCTCAGCATGTTTGGGCCCAACCAATACTTGAATAGGAGACCTTCTAGAAAAGATTGTGTTGCTGCTGGAAGAGGTGTTGGTGAGGCCAGCAGGGGACGCTTACCCTGTGGTCTCAATGTGGATCCCAATGGCCCAGTGCAGATATGGGGAATACTGTGCTGTAACAACTGTGCCATCCTTCGGATGAGATGTAAAACCAAGGTCCTGACTCTCTGCAATCATAAAAAATCCCTGGGCCCCCTTCGTAACGAATAGGGTGTGTCCTGATGTCCAGGCTAAATTGTCCACTAATTCTAGTCTGATTTTCAAGGAAGTGAGGGCTTTGTTCTTACTCTAGCCATATTTTGAAGGAAATAGATGTCTGTCCTGGCAACAGTGTGGCAAACCAAGAATAAAATCTTAATGGGATACTAGTCATTTGCAACAAACATATGTACCTATCTCCAGAAATTTAAATCCTAGATAATTTATATATGCTTTTTCACCTCAATGTTTGTCTTTAGTATGTGGGAGGAAAACTGAGTCCCATAGTGAAAGCCCATGTGAAAAAAGATACGGCATAGAAAACCACAGAACAGCAGCTCTGCTCAACTCAGCATCTAAGCATTATTAAGCAGGAAAGAAATTTGCTGCTGTGCTGCTATTTCATCTTTCAAAGTAAGCTGTGTAGTAAAGGTGTTGTTTTCTTGAAGAAAAAGATAGTTATGTATTGTGGGATAGTACACATCCATTCAAACTAAGAAGCACAAAACTTTTCACTTTTTGTTGGAAAATCTATAAATGGTTCTTATATTTGGATCTTGCTAAAATGTAGGAAGAACATCTTAGATTACCACTATATTGTGTTTGGTTCCTGTTCTTTAAGCCTCCTTAAAGAAAAAATAACAATATGCATTGGAGTGGTTAGTTGTGGGCTAATGCCAATTACAATCTGCTGTGACAATAGAATCTTTGACTCATGTCATCCTCCTTTCTATAGGTCATCTGGAGACCTATTGACTGCATGGCATCATTCCAGTCATTTTGTGTAAGCACAGGAAGAATATGTATCAGTTCATTATTATTACCTTTGCTCACTGTACCATGCAAATACTAAGTTTAGTAGAGCTAATGTCCATTCCTGATTGCCTTCATAGAGGTGTCTGAATTAACTTGCTAGATGCCCAAGGACTTTTTCTTTTTTTAATGCTAATTTGTTGAGTAAAACCAACAAATCCTAAAATTAATTTGTTATTGCATTATTTTATACAGGATCTGGATAATATTTCCACTGATTCTTAACAATCAGTTGTGACAGTTGTTGCCATTTCTTCATGGGGCACTCACAGTCACAAAAGTTAAGTTGAAATTTGATTACCATCTAAACTCTTCACCTGTCAATCTTTACACACCATTCTAAACTGTTTAGATGGTGCAAAAATTCCTAGAAACAAGACATCCACACTGTAGTAAGCATATAGTATCTATTTGTTCAAAAATGGTGCAAGCCATTGCAAAATTGTAGACTTTTTGTTTAGTGGTCAATTGTGTAGTTGAAAAGCAATGCTACTTTAGAAGCTGCAGTTGAATTCTGCTATTGAGAGTTTTAACAATTCTTATGTAAAAATTATATGTTGAGTTGCTGTTGTTGTTGGAGTCTGAACTCAAAAACTTCAATCTGCTGTCCCTCTTGCTTTAGACCCATTCATTTTGTTTTACATTGTTGGCTTCTCATTTCACAGAGTGGAACTTTTTCTTAAATTGATCCTCACTGTTACACTGTACACAGGCAATACACTTTACAGCTTCAGATATATATTGTATAGTGTCATGAACCTCAAGCCAACACAGACAACACACTAATACAGGGGAACAGTAAAAAAAAACTTACTGTGGATGCATACAGGTTGTCACAGATCTGAATTTAATTTATATATTTGTGTATGTTATTTTGGATTTTTGTAAATATCGTGATTAATTTAGTTCCTCCCTTAAAATAAGTTAAGTGAATTACAGAAAATGTTGGTAAACTTTAAATCACATATTTTTAAAAACATACCTCTCCAAATATCTGTGTCTTGGAGAACAGAGTGAAGCGGTTTGTAAAGTATGCGACAGTGTATGAAAGCTTACTGTGTGGTGGGAGAGCCGCCTGCATGTCTAATGTGCATTATCCCAAAATTCTGATGCTATTGGAGCATTAATGTGGTTGCTAAGCAAACCTTCTCTTTTTGTGCTTAAAAAGAAAACTGGGTTTTCTGGCTGCTGGACTGTGAAACCTGTCAGGCAGCAAGGCGAATAGGAGAGTGTGGTTTGCTGCAGTAGGGGGGCAGGGGAGGCAGGCAGAAATGCCAAAGTATAAGTAGGAACAGAAATTAAGGAAACAGAGAATTTTCTAAGTCCAACTTAATCTTTATAGGTAACATTGATTATTTTTCTTTATGGCACAGTGCATGAATATGAGCTGAAGCAATTGAAAACTTAAAGAAATTAATTACTAAAAATTAGGTGAAATTGTATTTTAAACTTAACTGATATTTATTTTAGCTTTAATTTTTGCAATTGGAATATTTAAATAAATGAATGTTATTGTCCTTAATGTTGTAATTGTGATTATTACTTTTGATTAATAATACTACAGTGAAATATATAATTGTGCTGCCAGCTACACTACTGTATTCTGTATACATTAAGTACAATACATCCATCATTTATTAGTTTTCAGTGTAACCGCTTAAAAACTATTGATGTGAAATTGTTAAATACTTGATTTGTTGAAAAATTTAAGTGTTTAAAACAAAAATCACTGTCACTGTTTTTAGAATACAGTAAATACACTAAAATACTGATATTCAAATAATGATAAAAAATATGTAAATATAATACGTCTTTTTTTAAACAAATGTTACATCTGAAAAACAAATCATCACCACCACTCACTATTCAAAAATATAAAATGTTTGAAAATTATAAAAATGGGAATGTTAAATTGGGATTTTACTGAATTAAGAAAACAAAATTTGTATGTATCTGTGAAATCAAAGCATTGAATAAAACCTTAAAATGACAGCAATGTAAGATTAAGAAGTTAATGTACACATGACCGTATAGTTTTATTGTACAAGTAGGTAAAATCATTAAGTGTAATAATGTATAGCAATGCTTTCTGCTGCCCTTGCATCATTTATATAATGGCTATAATACAATTCAACATATATCAAATAAAAAAATCACTGCCTACATATTTCTAAAGTTGACTATAATCTTACACAGTATTTGCTCATTATCTTATATAACATATGGCAATATTGCAACAGCATAGATACCATGCTATGCACATTGTTTAGGTTTAGCATAAATGTCATAGGATACTCAACTAATTGCTTAGCACAGCCTATGACAAAAGCTTTTTAGCCCTGACCTGTCATTATTGGCAATTTTAGTCAGTATGCGTGCCTCATTTTTGGTAATCATGCAGACTTGCTGCTTCTCCTTCAAGCCTTTAGACGGTCAGTGCAGCATTTTCTTCTCCAGTATTTTGTGTGCAAGCATCGGGTTTTCAGCATAAACCCCTCATTAATGCAACAAATTATTATGTTCAGGAATCCTTCCATAGTTCTGTTACACTACAAATCAGTTGCAGTTGCATAAAGTGCAATGTTTTTTAGATCCATTAACATCAATGCAGCTATAATAAAAATAATTTGAAGGGGATGGCACATTTCTTACATTGGATGTTGTTTTTGATTACCTTCATTTGCACAGTTTTAATCGTAGCCTTAAATTTTGATTAATAAAACATGATGACTTTGGATGTCTGAATTTGCTTTCAATAGCCTGCTCAATTCAGACGTGTTATAAACTAGTAATTAATAGTTATCTGTGAGAGGGACCTAATGTTGCTGGGACTTTGCATTAAAGCCAAGAAAGCAGCACCGTGTGTTTGAATTGTAGGCGGTGTCACAGATAAGGACGCTCTCGCTCCCTTGAACCCTTGGACAATACGCCAGACACCAGATAAAAGTCCAATATTTGACTTTATTATAGTAATAATGTGCACCAAGCACCCTCCACTCCACAAAACTCATAAATCACTACATAATACTATAAACAATAACAATCCTCCACTCTCCCAGGCGCTTAGCCACCCTGCCTCCCAACTCAGCTCGTCTTCTGGGGTTTCCCATAGTCCTTTTATAGTCCTTGAACCGGAAGTGTTTGTCCCTCATTCCATGTGACTTTATATCACTTCCGGGTCAGGTAAAAACTTCTCCTTTTCTTCATCCCGGAAGCACGTCATTTCCTCTCTCCCTATGACCAGGACTAGAGGTGGGCGGTATGACCAAAATTCTATATCACTGTATTTTTCTAAATTCTGCCGGTTTCACGGTATTAGACGGTATTTTTTTCCCCATGCATGAGTGGATGTTAACCACATTTTCCACTGCAATTACTGCAGTAGACTGGCTAAGAATAACCTATTAGACTGTTATGAGAATTGTACGTCGTACAAAAAGACATTTTAATGTGCACACAAGTATTAATCCAGGTTTGCATGGCCCCATAAAGTGATAGTTTTCAAGGGGGTGGCACTAAAGAGAAGGAAGCACATTGCATGACAGATGCAGTCAAAATATAGAACCTTTAATTGAACAAATTTTGCAAAAGCTTAAACTATGATTTTTGACAACATATTTTCAACCATCCAAAGAGGCATTTAGACTTAGTAAAATATCCAGAGGTGTTTGTCAAAAGTTGGATTGCACTGAACACGTCTTAGAAAAGGAATAAATAGTAAATATTTTTTGTAAACCAACTACACTTTCTGTTAATGTTAACAATCTCTGTCCACTGACACGTTAAAGTGACTTTTTAAACAATTTTACCATTATTAAACTGCATAATATTTAAACTAATAAATAATAACAATAAAATACATAATAGTATTGCTGATAGTTGCACCATTACTTCAAAGCTTCAAGCCCAGGTGCATTACACAGTATTCACCAAATTAAAATAAAATAAAACAAGTGCAACTTGGTGGTGACATCATACCAACTGTACCATCATTTAGGCAAACTGCATTAATATGGACCTTGCTTCAAGCTAAGCTATATACATAAATAATAAAAACTGCAACTTGCATTTGTAATGCTGTTTGTGGTATAGCCCGATGGAAGCGCATTAGGGCCACTGTGAAGAAAAAAAAATATGGACACGGAAGAAAAAAACAAACTATATGTCGAGAATAAATTCGACATGTTGACTATGTCAAGATTAACGTCGACATTTCCACTTTATTCTCATAGTTTATCTATAATAATAAAAGGCAAAGCCCTCACTGACTGACTGACTGACTCACTGACTCACTCATCACTAATTCTCCAACTTCCCGTGTAGGTGGAAGGCTGAAATTTGGCAGGCTCATTCCTTACAGCTTACTTACAAAAGTTAGGCAGTTTTCATTTCAAAATTATACACGTAATGGTCATAACTGGAACCTCTTTTTTGTCCATATACTGTAATGGTAGGCAGCAAGATGGCCGTAGGAGACTGAGTTGCGTGTCGCGTCATCACGCCTCCCACGTAATCACGTGAACTGACTGTGAACTCAGTACGTAGAAAAGAAGGAGGAGCCCCAAAGAGCACAGAAGAAAACATTCATTACACAATTGACAAGGCAGCGAAACAATAAGAAGCGAGTGAGTGACGCATACAAGCATCTTCATAAGACACGAGGTATAAAAAAGCACGGTGTAAACCGTAAGTCTAAATTAACTTTATAGAACCGCTCCCGCTGCCGTTTGCAATACCATATTCGCGAGATACAAGTTTAATGAGAAGACACGAGGTATAAAAAAGCACGGTGTAAACCGTAACCTTAACTTTATAGAAACGCTCCCGCTGCCGTTTGCAATGCCATATTCGCGAGATACAAGTTTAATGAGAAGACACGAGGTATAAACGAGAGTTTGCATCACTTTGTAACAGAGTTAAAATTGCTGTAGCGAGAAACTTTTAACTGCCGGGTCTTAGCTAACATTAAATAAACCCGTGGACATCGCAACATCACACAAGACAGTGGCTCACGTGAAGTGACTGAACGCAGCAGGAGTGATCTCTTCCATGAATCAAACCTGTTCAAAAAACACATTACACAATTGATAAGGTAGGAAAAGAATATGAAACAAGGCACGGTATAAACCGTAACTTTAAGTTTATAGAAACGCTGCCGTTTGCAATACCATATTCGCCCCTGCGAAGCGCGGTGATTTTGCTATATATATTAAACTATTTCAACCATTGTATGATCTGCTTCTCGCAACTGAAAGAGGGCACCGTGGCAGAAGTTAGCCGACTTGCTCACCAACCACAAGCGTTACCTGGTAGGTAACCACCCATACAATCAGATTGTGAATCAGACTACGAATGCCTGCAATGTAATTACCCCGATCTATATGCTGTCAAATGAACGAACCTCACGCCGTGGCACAACGTTAGGGGCTTCGCCTCTACGTCCGAGGATCGATTCCCGTAAGGGAGTGCAGTGACTGTGTACTCCTGATGAGCCCACAATTACGGCGAAACACGTGTCGCATACTATGCATCTTCAAAGCACGGTGTAAACAGTAAGTTTAAATTGAGTTTATAGAAACGCTCCCGCTGCCGTTTGCAATACCATATTAGATGACTTTGTAACAGAGTTAAAATTGCTGGAGCGATAAATTTTTAACTGCCGGGTCATGTCGCGTGTTCTTGGGTAGGTACACCAAAAAATGTATACATTTATGCATGTAATGGGCAAACAAAAAATGTACTATACCCGAAAGCACTACAGTAGTACTCAATGTATCTTTACTTCTTAAATGTTAATGTTTTACTGTTTAATAATTTATACGCTTCTTATATGTTATTCAGATTCTTTTATCAAAATACCAGTAACAGTGCACTGCACGATAACGTGGAGTGAATACACTTGACATGACCATTCATAGTATTTATCCTCTTTCTCTGTACGTTTACCATTCGTTTGCTCAGAGGTTGATGAGCTTGCTGCTTAATGAGCAGCTCTTCACCCTAGCGTCCCGCTGCTTCTCTTCTTTCGTCGGCATCTTTACCCGTTAAAACTGATTTTTTTTTAAACTTAGTATGTTTTCTTTAATTTTTCAGTTAAGCTGGCACTTAACTCTTCAATCTGCCTCAAGAATGATTAGCGAAGGTGGTAGACAATGAAAACGTCAGCCGTACGCATCCACCACGCACGCACTGGTGCGCGCAGCTGTGAGTTGATTCTACAATAAAATAAAATAAAGATAAAAAGAGTAATAACTTGCAGCACCGCTATTCAATTACACTTGCCTAACGCCTCTCCTAAGGGGAAATACTGTGGGATCTGGGCATCCGTCAAAGCAGCAATCACAAGCCCGATTAGAAAGCGGGAAGCTGTGATTTGTCCTCTCCCTCCCATGTAACAATCGCAGCCCGTGTTGCAACGCACTATGTATGTATATGTATATATGTGTATGTGTGTGTATATGTATGTGTATATATATATATATATATGTATTCATATGTGTGGGAAAGCGAATAGTAGACGTGACGTAGTATCTGTGTACCAAATTTCAAGTCAATAGGTGAAACGGTTTGTGAGCTACAGCTCATTTAAAATCCTGGACAGACAAACGAATAGCCACAGTAGTGTTTTATAGAAGAACATTTTACTGTTTAATAATTTATATTTATATGCAATGTGCTTCTTATATATTACTTCATATTCTCAAATGATAATGATGTTAATGTTGTTTATATTGATTTCTATGTTATTGTAAGTGCTCTTTATTTGTGGAAAAATAAATTTGGCAATTAAACTTATTTTATACATACATTTTATTTTTTTCTCTTGCACTCAGTCAGCGAATCCACTGGGTAATCAGCTATATATATATATATATATATATATATATATATATATATATATATATATATATATATATATATATATGTATGTGTATATATATATGTGTGTATATATATATATATATATATATAGAGAGAGAGAGATAGATAGATAGATAGATATATGTGTATGTATGTACATATACAAATATGTATATATATGTATATATGTTTATATATATGTAGATATACAAATATGTATATATATGTATATATGTGTATATATATGTAGATATACAAATATGTATATGTATATATATGTATATGTGTCTGCGTGTGTGTGTGTATATATATATATATATATATATATATGTATGTGTATATATATGTTGATATATGTATATATATGTGGATGTGTATATGTATATATTTATGTATATACAGTATGTTTATGTATATATATGTTTACATAACCTCTTTAACACAGTACTTCTCCGCTGCGAAGCGCGGGTATTTTGCTAGTTTTATAATTAAAGTAGAATGTTGTAAACTAAACTTCATCCTAAAATCAATGTTTAATTTACTAGATTTTCTCAAACCCCGTCACAAGTTAATGCAGGACATCAAATACTTTGTGTTAACACTAGAATTACCAGAGCCTACGAAAAAACTCGTAGATCCGGCCCACCTTAAATCGCTTCTTAAATCCGTTCACACCTCTCCGCCAGCATCCTTTGTCCTCTAAATGTGCTGATAAACGACAAGCTGCCAGCAGCCGGCTATTCCATCCCCCCACCGACTTAGAACATGCGCGAAGTTTTCCCAGCTCATGCCTTGATTGATTATCTGGGAGTGAAGTGGAGTTTTAGACTGGAAATAATAGATCGTTATTTTAGAACACACGCATTTCATGCGTGTTCCATTTCTACAGTACTCTGTGTAAGCACATTGTTAAAACAGAAACTTTTTCATATTTTAGTAATAAATGTTACCAAATGTAGTAGGCATAAACTATAGAATGTGTAAAGCCTGAGTTCCAAAGATCAAATACAGTAATCCCTCCTCCATCGCGGGGGTTGCGTTCCAGAGCCACCCGCGAAATAAGAAAATCCGCGAAGTAGAAACCATATGTTTATATGGTTATTTTTATATTGTCATGCTTGGGTCACAGATTTGCGCAGAAACACAGGAGGTTGTAGAGAGACAGGAACGTTATTCAAACACTGCAAACAAACATTTGTCTCTTTTTCAAAAGTTTAAACTGTGCTCCATGACAAGACAGAGATGACAGTTCCGTCTCACAATTAAAAGAATGCAAACATATCTTCCTCTTTAAAGGAGCCAGGAGCAGAGACTGTCATAAAGGCAGAGCAAAATCAATAGGGCTGTTTGGCTTTTTAAGTATGCGAAGCACTGCGGCACAAAGCTGTTGAAGGCGGCAGCTCACACCCCCTCCGTCAAGAGCACAGAAAGAGAGAGACAGAGAAAAACAAGCAAGCAAAAATCAATACGTGCCCTACGAGCTTTTAAGTATGCGAAGCACGGTGCAGCATGTCGTTTCAGGAAGCAGCTGCACAAAAGATAGCAACGTGAAGATAATCTTTCAGCATTTTTAGACTAGCGTCCGTATCATCTAGGTGTGGGAACAGCCCCCCTGCTCAATCAATCCCCCTACGTCAGGATCAGAGAAAGTCAGCACAAGAGAAAGAGAAATGTAAGCTGGGTAGCTTCTCAGCCATCTGCCAATAGCGTCCCTTGTATGAAATCAACTGGGCAAACCAACTGAGGAAGCATGTACCAGAAATTAAAAGACCCATTGTCCGCAGAAACCCGTGAAGCAGCGAAAAATCCGCGATATATATTTAAATATGCTTACATATAAAATCCGCGATGGAGTGAAGCCGCGAAAGGTGAAGCGCGATATAGCGAGGGATTACTGTAAACACTTTCATAAAAACTTCAAGGCTGATGCAACAGTTTCCGTGCGTAGCGCACTAAGTTTTACTTCTTAGAGCACAGCTGCTTTGCCGTGCCTCACAGACCTGCGTTCGATTCCCCGCTGGGGATGAAGTGTTGCATTTTTTTTTTCTTTTTAACCTCAAACGGACATAAAATTTATAAATTGGTATGCACTGTCAGTTAATGAGATTGTTATATTTTCATATGGGATGCTCCTTTTAAAATATTTTTTAACAATTGAGACTGCAATTAACATGAACAACTGTCCTTATAATTTATTTTTAAGATCCATAACACACAGACAGACAGAGCACTGCGTAATAGAGAGACAGACAGGTAGAGATATATAAATAAACAGGGAAGGCACATGTACTGAAAGAAAAAAAGATCAACATGTGCGTTGTTCCTGCTGCACTGAATAAGCTCACATGCTGTAACATCACCCCTCCCCCCATCTGACTCTCTAAGTAACAGCACAAGTACAGACGCAAACGAAGTGTAATCAAGAGTCCCGGTTCCATCCCTACTCACTCCTATATTTGCCGTTTTCAGTAGTAATCTGCTCTTTTTGTTAATATTATACAGTACACACATGCACTTGGTTTGCGTCTGTACTTGTGCTGTTACTTAGAGAGTCAGATGGGGGGAAGGGAGATGTTAGAGCACATGAGCTTATTCAGTGCAGCAGGAACAACGCACATGTTGATCTTTTTTTCTTTCAGTACATGTGCCTTCCCTGTTTATTTATATATCTCTGCCTGTCTGTCTCTCTATTACGCAGTGCTCTGTCTGTCTGTGTGTTATGGATCTTAAAAATAACAGTTTTAGGGACAGTTGTTCATGTTAATTGCAGTCTCAATTGTTAAAAAAATATTTTTAAAGGAGCATCCCATATGAAAATATAACGATCTCATTAACTGACAGTGCATACCAATTTATAAATTTTATGTCCGTTTGAGGTTAAAAAGAAAAAAAAAAAAAGCAACATTTCATCCCCAGCGGGGAATCGAACTCAGGTCTGTGAGACACGCCAACACTACAGTGATCTGAAAGGCAAATCTTAGCGCGCTACGCCACGGAAACTGGTGTCACATTCTCAAAGCTTTTGTGAAAGTGTTTATTTGATCTTTGGAACTCGGGCTTTACACATTCTATAGTTTATGCCTACATTTTGTAACATTTATTACTAAAATATGAAAAAGTTTCTGTTTTAACAATGTGTTTACACAGATTACTGTAGAAACGGAACACGCATGAAATGCGTGTTCCAAATAACAATCTATTATTTCCAGTCTAAAACTCCACTTCACTCCCAGATAATCAATCAAGGCATGAGCTGGGAAAACTTCGAGCACGTTCTAAGTCGGTGGGGGGATGGAATACCCGGCTGTTTGTAGCTTGTCTTTTATCGGCACATTTAGAGGACAAAGGATGCTGGCGGAGAGGTGTGAATGGATTTAAGAAGCGAATTAAGGTGGGCTGGATCTACGAGTTTTTTCGTAGGCTCTGGTAATTCTAGTGTTAACACAAAGTATTTGATGTGCTGCATTAGTCGTTAATCACTACGCTTCTTAAACTGACTTCCTCCGCACTAAGAGCAGGCGCCTGCAGCAATCACCGCACAGAATCTATTCACTTCATGATATTCCTGCTCTCTACCAAAACCCCAGTTCCTATCTTTCCTTTTTGTTTCTCCACATTACCAATCACCACATGATAAACGTCTTTGTGAAATTAAAACTAGTTATTAACTTAGCCGACGGAGTGTTCAGAACTTTAAAAATATCTTCGTTATACATGTTTAATTATGCCATCCATTCAGAGTTGCGCCCATCTCTGAACGAGTCGCCAGCACAGGATGAATACAAGCAAAACATACACTAGCAAGTACAAAAACAAGTACAACTTGGCTTGCAGTATTATCCAGTAGTATAGAAACAGTATTTACACATCTGACCTTTTAAAACTAAAGTATCTCCAGGCGACGGATGTGACTCCTTTTTTTCGGCAAAGTTCTTCTGTTCATTATGTTCAACTTTTAGTTCAGTTTCGGAATGCTGTCTGTCCATTTTCACTGCACGGCATACCTATGCTACCGCCCACTATTTGGTGGTGTAGCAGTGAAAAAGAGCCCTAGTGCAACAAATCTGTGTTTAGCGGTGTAGCAGTGAAAAAGGTCCCCACTTGAACAGTTTCCCGCTGCGCCATGTTCTGAACGTCGTTTAGGCAATTTAAACCGGTGTTGCGGTATAAGAAAAATCCATATCATAAAAAAAATAAACGGTTTTCGGTATGAACCGGTATAACGCCCAGCACTAACCAGGACGTACTTCCGGGTTATAGCGCAAATACAAGTCTCTGAGCCTCCCTGTAGCGTCCCCTTGCGGCCCCCATAGTATCCAGCAGGGCTTTGAAGGAAAACTCCAATATCCATGATGCCCTGCTGGAATTCGGGGCATCTCCATGCTGCCGGAAGGGCTCCATCTAGAGGCGTGGGGGTATTGGCCAGGATGAACGGCCGGCCATATATCACAGCGGTTTTATAAATGTTTGATGCAGTGCTCCAACAGTTTGTACAGTATGGTTTTTGATGAACATCATTGCCATTAAAAGCTAAATAAATCCATATTACAGACAGTTCTCTCCAAACAGGTGAACTAGATTCAGAATGACTTTTTCTTGAAGCTGCTGCTACCAAAAGATGGTTTCAAAAGATTGTAATGATCAGACTCCTAAAAATGTGTTCAACATATTCACCTTTATAGTCATAGTGCCCTCGCATTTGCTAGTGCCCTCGCATTTAGTAACTGTGTGTGTGACTGATCACAACACTTGTTTGCTGTTTGGAACAGTTTGTAACTTGGAAAACTAAGATAGATAGATAGATAGATAGATAGATAGATAGATAGATAGATAGATAGATAGATAGATAGATAGATAGATAGATAGATAGATAGATAGATAGATAGATAGATAGATAGAGCAAACGAACAAATAAACGATAGATAGATAGATAGATAGATAGATAGATAGATAGATAGATAGATAGATAGATAGATAGATAGATAGATAGATAGATAGATAGATAGAGCAAACGAACAAATAAACAAACAGCTATTAGGGCTGGGTATCAGCACTGATGTCTCGATTTGATTCTGATTCGTAGTGTTCTGATTTGATCGGTTTTATCTTGACTGAATTACTGTGCACTATTTGAATTGGTGGCTTTTTTAGAAATTACTTTACCATGCATAGAGAACATTAATATAATGTGACAAATTTCAGTAACACTTTATTTGAAGGGAGTTTATGTAGTGACTTCATAACATATGAATAAGCATTGAATGACATTTAAGAAGAAATACTTAGTTTATGTAGTGACTTCATAACATATGAATAAGCATTGAATGACATTTAAGAAGAAATACTTGACTAGTAATGCACAGTTAACATCAGTATCAGAAAGGTGTGGAACAAAATATTATTTCCTCTTTAAAAAAAAAAACTTTTTCACAGCACTGTGGTCATTCAAAATTCACCATAAATAATTTAAGTAACATATGTATTGCCGCATAAGAGTCCACACATATTATGGGGACTTTCCTTGTTTTAATACAATGCAGTAGTATCTATATTATAAAATATGTATATCTTCTTGCGAATAATATTATAAAATAATCTAATTTTGCTTCTTAAATAATAAATGTTATTCAATAACCTATTTGTGTGTCATGAATCTCCATGTAGACACCCTTCAACTAAACTATTAGCCAAATGTATTCCCCTGTTGAGCATTTTAAATAATCTTGAATTAGTTGAAATTAAAGATACAGCGGGAGGAGTTGTTTCTTTCTATAATTCTTCAGTTGCTCACTTGTAGCAGTTACATTAATCAGTCTCGAAAATGTGTCTTCACAGTCCTCGGACAAAAAGCAAAAATTTTAAAATGAGGATCTAGAGCTGATGCTTGTTGACAGTAGCATTGAATGAATGGAACACAAAAGTAAAAGAACTAGACATCGTGACTGATAACACCACTATTTTGGAGCTATTTCAAATCAGGTGCTTTAAGCATATGCACACTTTTGTAGCACATACTTCTCTGAAAATTCTAAAAGTTGCCTATCTGCTTTGCCGTTTGAGGCATGTTTCAAACTTTTTCCATAGTAGCAGTACAGCTAGACACGTGTTTAAAGAGAAGCAACATTTATAGGAGTGCCAACACATAAACTTGTGATTGATGCGGTCACACAATGGAACAGCGCATGAGAAATGCTACAAAGGTTTTTGGAACAACAGCAAGTCATCTCAGTGGCTCTGTGTATAGGTAGCAAGGTTGCTCCCGGTATGATTTGCATGTAGCGCGCTTATCTGCAACACATCCGCCACAGGTACCCAGTTGTTTTTAATGTTTGATTGTCATGTAGGAATCTGCTGCTCTGGATGTTCAGCTGTCCACACATCTGACTTAAATGTTGCAGGTATTGCTTTCAGTTATCTTCAATTTCGTTGTTCCTTTGTAAAAGTGACAATGACAATAAAGATCTGTCTGTCTGTCTGTCTGTCTGTCTATCAGTTAAAGAGGACATACCATTTTATGCAATATAATAAAGTGCTTTTTCTGCAGAAAGCCTTAACAGGCACATTAGCGACATCTACTGGATCAGACGCCAAAAACGAAGATAAGCAAAAATCTTCATAATCTTCATCTTCATCTTGTTTTAATACAATGCAATTGTATCTACTTTATAAAATATATAAATGTATATATAATATATTGTATAGTATTTGAGCAGTATAAAGATTCACTAGATTGGTCTTGTGACTTGAAAAATTGACATTGAAAAATAAATGATTAATCAGAAAATCTATATTTTTACCCAGGCCTATCAGCTTTAATATTTGACTAATATATGAATAATTGTGGATCTCCACTTTATTTATTTATTTTTATTTATAACATTCTCATGTATTAACTATTCTTGAATTTTCATTTTCCCTATTCAATAAATGTGGAGAATTTTCAAAAGGTAGTAACGGAATAAATTAACATTGTAAATCTGAAACCTCCTGGCTCCATAAGTTGTAGAATGTTAAGGAATAGTACAGGATGAGCCAAAATGAAGTACCACATTTCTCAAGGTCATTGCGTGAGGTAGAGTCAGCCGAGTAGGTTGGGGTGGGGGTCCTTCGATAGGCGATTCCTTGTTGTTTTCAGTTGGCAACATGCCTTGGTCTGGTGCGCACCGTGCTTTCACTGTCGAATTGTTCTTCAAAAACAATGAATCCATCATCACTAAGCAAAGAACGCACTTTAGCATTCCTTCTAACAGTGACATCTCAAATTCTTCAGTGGGTGGTTAAATTTAGACAGATGGGTACAACATTGAACAGAAAATCTCCAGGCCATACTCGGACTGTAGAAATGCCTGAAAACACCCAAGTTGTAAGGGCATCAATTTTGCAGTCTCCTAGATGTTCAGTGTGCAAACATGCTTCTGCCTTAGGCATTTCCAACACATCTTTGAGGAGGATTTTGCATGAGGACCTTAATTTACATCCATACAAAATGATGGTAGTGCGGGAACTCACTGAGAGAGAGAGAAAGAGAGAGACTGGGAGAGCCGTAGATAGTTGTGCATGAACATTCTGCAAACCGTTCATCGAGAGGCAATCGTCATGTGCAGCAACGAGGCACAATTCCATATGAATGATTGCGTAAATAAGCACAAATTTCGCTATTGGGCTGAAACCAACCCGTGTGAACTTCATCAGAGACCTCTGCATAGTAAGCGTGTTACAGTTTGGTGTGCTGTTGCAGAATTTGGCATTGTAGACCCTTACTTTTTTGCGGAGGGGGGGTGCAACGGGCATCGTCACTTCAGAATGTTACATTGAAATGCTAGAGAACTTTTTGCGTCCTCAACTGGAAGAAATGGATGTGGTGGATGCCTGGTTTCAACAGGATAGAGTAACAGCTCATGTGGAGCACAGATCCATGCAAGTTTTGTGGGAGATGTTTCCAGGGAAGCTGATCTCCCTGTACAGCGATGTTGGGTGGCCTTCACGTTCACCTTATGTCGTTCTGTGCGATTTCTTCTTGTGGGGCTATCTCAAGTCGAAGGTATACACACACTGACCTCAAAACCTTGAAGTCCTCAAGGATGTTATTTACCACAAAATCGCCGCTATTCCCCTTGAAATGACCAAACGAGTCATGCGAGCATTTAGAAATCGTCTCGAAGAGTGTATCGCTAATGATGACCACCACCTTTAAGACATCATTTTTAAAACACAGTGAAAAAAAATCTATTTTGTATATCCTTTCCTGCGTCGTAATGAAATTTATTTTATCTTTTAGCATTTTTATAGAATAAACATTTGAAATGTGGTACTTCTTTTTGGCTCACCTCTAATCACCATACTTTAAATGAGCAATCATATTTTTAGATTTATATATTCTGTATATATCTCCATCCAATCATTTTCTGAATCCTTTGATCCTGGAAAAGGTTGTAAGAAGCTTTATCCTGTTCTCACAATATGCTGGGAATACACGTAACAAGCTAGGGTGAAATACTAGAGCATTTTAAGTTACATTCACACCAACACTCACTCATCATGCTTGGGCAGTTAGCTAGACAGTATGTCTTTGGACTTTGCTAGAGAACCAGTCTGCTGGTTTTGTGTTCTGTTTTATATATGTTGTATTTATACCCACTGCATGCCTCATCTACCTGGAAGGCGGTGCCTCTCTGAAATGCCTTTCCCAAAGTTCCTTCCATTTTAACCCTGGAAGGGTTTTTTTGGGAGCATTTTCTACTTTCTTAGTGAGTCAAGGCTAAGGGTCTGTCAAAAAACAAGGTCTATTAAAGTCCATTGAGGCATTCTGTGTGTGTTTTTGGACTATACAAAAATGAATTGTTGTTGTTGTTACCCAGCTAGGAAAATCAGCATGAATGTAGTAGGAAAACCTTCAAGTGCTTTTGAAGCATACTAGCAGGTAATCAAATTAGGATCCATGTACTGTGAGATATCAGCTCTACCTGTGTGTATAATCTTTGTGTATGCATAACAATTTATTACAAATACCTAGTTCATTGTAATGAGCATAGCCACATAAAATAATTGATTAAATTACTTATTAAACTAGAAAACGTTGAAAACATCAAAGATTACTTGTGTTTCACTTTAATGACAAGAGGCTTCTTGCATTCCTTTGTGCTGTTCTTTGTTCTCTTGGCTCTATCACTAAGGTTTTTTGAACTCCTTTTTATAAATGTTTGCATGTTGATGCATGTGTCTCCAGAGGTTATGTTTACAGACCTGTCTGTTAGCCACTGTTCTTGGACTTGTGTGTCTGTGCATGCCTGAATCCCTGAGGCATTGACATCATCTTCAGCTGCATGCAGGCTGCTTGCCAGTCAGCTCTAAGCAGAATGCCTGGCAGCACCAGCTTTTTAATGGCTGTCTGAGGTCCAGCTCATCTTTTTTTGAAAGTCAAACATTTTTTTATTTTAGAAGGTTTATTATATTTAGTATACAACCTTGTGGAGAATTATTTGACAGCAGACTACCAAGACATCCCAAATCTTTGGAATGAATATTCACTACTTTTTTTTTTCCTACAAGGGTTTTTTGTGGGAGTTTTTTCTTGCCATCTTAGGGACTCAAAGCTGGGGGGCTGTCAAATAAAGGGCCAACATGTTAAGGACCATTGGGACATTCCTTGTGTGACTTTGGGCTATGCAAGACATAAATTGCTGCTGCTGTTATTGTTGGTCACTGAAATAGAAAGGAGGCAGTATAGTTATATTTATATATGTGTATGTATATATACACACTGTGAAGGATGACCGTCATCTTTACCTGGCCCAGATGCCTTCATAATGGAAAGACCAGGGACAGAGCATGCACAGGGCATTATCTTTTGCTAATGGAATCACCCCTGGGGTCTGTGAGGACTGCGGAGCCCAACTTCTCTGGGCTTCCATCTCACATGGAAATGCTTCCAGACCATGCTAATGGGCCACCGGAAGTAATCCCGGGTGCAAAATAAAGAAGCTTGCTGTCTTCTTCCGGGAGCCAGAGTCAGGAGAACAAAGGACGAAGCTTGCTGGCGGGAGCAAAGGAGGCAATGACAGAAAGAAAGAAAAGACAAAGAGTTACAGAGTACTTATTTTTGCTGTGTGCTGTGCTTAATTCTACTGTGCTTTGGTGGTAGGAAATCCTTACCTGAGGAAGAATCATTTGCCTTATAACTTGTGTCCAAGCCTGTGTTTCATGTGTTTGGGTTGCTGGAGTGCCCCCTACCATCCACTATGTGTATGTATGTATGTATGTGTAGATATATATATATATATATATATATATATATATATATATATATATATATATATATATATATATATATATATACACATACGTGTGTGTGTGTGTGTTTGTGTGTGTTTCATTTTCACTTTACCAGTGTCAACCTTCATACAGAACAGGTGACATTTAGCAGTCCAAAAGTATTATCATTGCCAGCAGTAAGTGTTGATTTTTCTTAATCACTGACCGGCTGAAATAGAGGCATTAGCTGTTTTAAAACTGAATCTGCCTTTAGTAAGCTATCATTATTTATTAATTCAGCTGGATGAGATGCATCCAATCATTTCATTGTTTGTGCCCAGATCCTGTCTCAAAACCAACAAGACCCCCAACAGAATATTTATGGTATCATATATATATGTATGTAACTATTTCATCAACGTAGTAGAAACTTTGCAAGAGGTTATCAGTTTTTTGTTCAGTGTGACATTTATACTCTCCTAAAAGTTATAAACAGTTGCTTTAGTTTCTCAAAGGTCTCCCAAAGGAAGTGTTTGTAGCCAGCAGAAACTGCCAAGAGTTATCAGTGACCTGTTCAGGTAAAGTCACCTGCTTTAATGAGACAAATCCCTTTTCTGCCAACTTGGCATATGCCTACAGATCTCTTGTATGAACAGATTGGACTGATACCTAATTAGGGGGCATGCTGGCCAGACTGGTTCATTCATGCATGATACAAGTCCCAGAGAAAAAAATTGGATTGCAGCCTCAGAGTATTTGATCTTCTCTGCCTTGATGCTTAGAGTAGCATCTATTTCTGCTAATACTGTCATGATCTGGCTTTTGTTTTTTTTTTTAATTTTTTTTTTTGAGGTCAATGAATATTGTCATTAAATTTATTTTTTGGATTTTAAGTGTTTTCACTGTGTTAAAAACAAATTACTTTCTAATACTGTGTATTTTGTTTTTTGTTATGGGTTCTTACATTTTGTACTCATTGTTGTCTGTGTTGTTAGACATTTGCTAGGCAAGGTTAACAGGAAGTCTGCAATGTACAACATCACAGAGCTGTAGGTATAAAGTTCAGCACTGGAAACTTCCTAATTTGGCCAAGTTTGAGGATACAATCTCAAGCATTATTTTCATAAAATATTAGTTTGAACTCTGGTAACAAATTTTATGTCTATGTTTTGGCTCAGTTGACTATGATTTTTGACTCATGTTCTGGCCTTCACCCTGGTCAGAGCACAGAAACAGGTTTAACTTGTGTTGTAAATTATACCCTAATCCCCTCTTGATGCCGAAAATGCCACCATTATTATGCATTTACAGTTTAGTGCATCATAGCATTCATCTGCTGGAGATTTTAAGTGACCTACCAGGCACTTTTCTCATTTGCTTTATTTCATACTTATTTACAGTGACCTCCATAGTATTTGGGGCAAGAAAACATTTTTTCTTGATTTACCCCTGTGCTCTACAGTTTACCATTACCAATCAAAAAATTCATACATGATTAAAGTGTACATTGCAGATTTTAATTTAAGGGTAAATATATTTGCATACATCTCAGTCACGCCATGTAGAAATTTTAACACTTTTTATTTATTGTTATACATTTCAAGGCATCATAATGTTTGGGAGAATTGGCGTTACAGGTGTTTGTGATTACTCAGTTGTGTTTCATTGTTTCATTAGTGTTAGCATAAGATATCTAGGTTTGCTTCTACTTACTGAGTACCTTTAGATTCTGTAGTTGTCGTTGTTCTTCATGAGAACAAGAGCTGTGCCAGTGAAAGTCAAAGAAACCACTATCAGTCTGAAAAACAAGAATAAAACAGATACATCTGTAAAACCTTAGAATTACTTATATCAGCTGTCCATAATATCAGCCACTGTGAGTCTGAAAAACAAGAATAAAACAATTAGATACATCGGTAAGACCTTAGGATTACTTATATCAACTATTTGGAATATCATTAAGAAGAAAGAATGCAATGGTGAGCTCAGTAATCACAAAGGAACTGTTAGGCTAAGGAAAACCTTCACTGCTGATGACAGAAGAATCCTCACTATAGTTAAGAAAAAGCCCTAAACACTTGTCCAACAGATTAGAAACAGACTTCAGCAGGCAGATGTGCATTTGTAAGAGAATAGTATCTGCAGAATATTTCATGAACAGAAACACAGAGGCCACAGTGCAAGATACAAACCACTAGTTAGGCATAGAAATAGGATAACCAGAATACAGTTTGTGGAAAAAGTATTTAAAAGAGCCTGCAGAAATGTGGAAAAAGTCTTGTGGACAGATGAGACAAAGATGAACATGCACTAGAGTGATGGCAAGAGCAATGGGTGGAAAAGAAAAGGAGCTGCCCAAGATCCAAAGCATACTACCTCATTTGTTAAATGTGGTAGGGGAATTATGGCTTGGGCATGTATGGCTGCCATAGGTGCTTCACTGGTGATATAACTGCTGATGGCAATTGCACAGTGAATTATGTGGCTATAGGAATATCTGCTCAAGTTCCAGTAAATGCCTCCAAATTAATTGGACAGTAATTCAACCTAAAACAAGATAATGATCCCAAACATGCTGCTAATGCAACATAGGAGGTTTTATTGGCTAAAAATGGAAAATTCTTGAAAGGCCAAGCCAGTATACATTCCATTTGCTGAAGAGAAACCTTAATGGGACAAGCCATGGAAACAAGCACAAGCAAAATATTGTGGCATTATAGGCTTGACAGCGAAGGTACTCAGTACCTGGTGATGTCTGTGAATCACAGACTTAGTAATAGTCATTGCATACAAGAGATATTCAACAAAGTATTACCGTGAATATGACTGTTTTAATATACCTACCATTGCTATGTCCCAAACATTATGGTTCCCAGAAATGGAGGTGAACATTCATAAAAAATGTTATAATTGTTGAAAGTGTTGAAATGTTTGCAAATACCCTTACTTTTGTAATTAAAAAATTAAGAAATGAAAACAGTGAAATAGCAGATGCTCTAAACTCTCATTTTTCTTAAGTCTTCACATATGAGGAAGTGAATAACCTTCTACCGGTAAAAGGGACTACTAAGGAGGTACTGAGTGATTTGGAAATTTTAGACGGAGGCGTGCTGCTCAGATTAAATAGGCTGAAATTGAACAAATCATTTTTCCCTTGAGTTCGTAACACTAGAATCCCTGAAGCCTTCAAAAAAACTTGCAATCCCGGGCCACCTTAAATTCCTTCGCACCTCTCCAGCAGCGTCTTATGTTTTGAAAATGTGTCGATCAAGACAAGCAGCAAGCATCCTACTATCCCAACCCCCTCACCGATGGAAATGAGTCTGTCACAAAATTCTCAGAGCTCAATTGTCTATATTTGGCAGTGAGGTGTCTGGAGTTGTACAGGGTAAATAATATATCATTATGTGGAATACATACATTTCATGTGTGTTCTGTGTCAGCAACGATCTATAAGTGTAGGATGACAGGAACGGCTTAACACATAGCTAAAAAACATTTAGTACTAGCAAAATAACCGCGCTTCGCAGCGGAGAAGTAGTGTGTTAAAGAGGTTGTGTAAACATAGATATACATATACATATCTACATATACACATATATATATACATATACACATCCACACACACACACACATATATATATATATATATATATATATATATATATATATACACACACATACTGTATCAACATATATATACACATACATATACACACATACATACACACACACACATATACATATACACGTACATACATAGTGCGTTGTAACACGGGCTGTGATTGTTACATGGGAGGGAGACGACAAATCACAGCTTCCCGCTTTCTAATTGGGCCTGTGATTGGTGCTTTGACGGATGCCCAGATCCCACAGTATTTCCCCTTAGGAGAGGCGTTAGGCAAGTGTAATTGAATAGCGGTGCTGCAAGTTTAGCTTTACACCTGTTTTTAAGGCTTATTGACTGAAAGGGGCTTTCATGAAAAAAGTTAGGGCTTTGCTACAGGATACACCCTCCACAAGTTAAGGAAATAAAAATAAAGGTATATATTTTTGTTTTATTTAAACCTTTTAAGTTTGTATGCGGGCGGTATGGTGGCGCAGTGAAAGGTGCCAGTTAGGAGACCCGGGTTCGCTTCCCTGCTTGGAGTTTGAATGTTCTCCCCGTGTCTGTCTGGTTTCCTCCGTGTACTCCGGTTTCCTCCCACAGTCCAAAGACATGCAGGTTAGGTGCATTTGCGATTCTAAATTGTCCGTGGTGTGTGGGTGTGTGTGGGTATGTGCGCCCTGCGGTGGGCTGGCACCTTGCCCGGGGTTTGTTTCCTGCCTTGTGCCCTGTGTTGACAGGGATTGGCTCCTGTATTTAGTATATAGCAGGTTGGATAATGGATGGATGGACATTTGTATGCATAGCCCCATTTGCCCGTTTTCTTTTTTTTTCTTTCTTCAGTAATATTTCAGCAAACCCGGAGCTTGTCAGTTCAAATCCTGGTACTGACACCACTCTGTGACTCTGAGGAAGTCACTTCACCTGCCTGTGCTGCAAAAAATAAAAGTAATGTAACAAATTGTACCTCAGATGTTGCAAGTTGCTGGAATAAAGGCATAAGTCAAATAGATAAATATGTATTATACACATAGGAACTATTCATTTATTTTCAGTTAAGTCATCTGCAGCAAACCTTTATAAATGAGGGTTTCTCCTTTTTAGATAGTGCAAACTGTTTCTTCTTCATTGAGGTTTTCTCTTGGAGAGCTTTTATCATTTCATTGAAAATTAAAGCAGCAGCTGCCAAAATATGTAGCTTTCTTATTAATTTTTCAACATTGTGTAAAATAACTTTATAAAGTAACATAAAAGGTTTAAATACTGGTTATCCTTTTACACTAAAATATTACTAAAGAGATACAAAAAAAGTAAAATGCATATGTTGTTTTTCTTTAAGGAGATTAAATATTACTGAAGAAAGAAAAAAAAAACTAAAACAGCTAAATGGGGCTATGCATACGAACTTAAAAGGTTTAAATAAAACAGAAATATATACCTTTTATTTTTACTGCCCTAACTTTTTTCGTGAAAGCCCGTCTCAGTCAGTAAGTCTTAAAAAGAGGTGTAAAGCTATTGACAATAAGCTACGCAAACCCACCAAGACATGCAATCGTTTAACTCTTTTAGGGCTAATTTTTTTTTTGTTTCTTTTCTCCCAGGGCTGAATATTTTTCCAAAAACTAACATTTTTTAAAAAAGAACACAAAGCAATTGTTTAACATATCAAATCAACAAAAAATATTTACTTTTGACAAATGTTACTGGCTTGCATGTTGTATGAGCCTGCACACTCTATGATTTCACATACATATCACATACATTTTACACAGCAAAGTATGATCTCGCTCAAAGCAGCCAATTTCAGTCATTGCCACATTGCACTCCTTACAATATGTGTTGTTTTGATGCCTATTTTTCAATTGTCTGTTGCTGCATTTTCTAACATATATTGTTAGTGAGTACTGTAGAGAGACAAGTCACCTATTTGCCATCGTGCCATGCCACTGCCACCAAGTTTTCTGCCTGCATGAAAACCGTATTGTCACCTCTTTTCATCTTCTGAAACTTTATGAACTTTATGTATGGCATTATAGCCTGGCTCACCCCATGGGATTTGCTTCTGTTTATTACAGAAGTGAATAAAACTTTGCAGCAGCACGTACCTAAGCCACCACGGGACAAAACACGTTTGGACCAATGCTCCCTGAAGTTATATCACCAGTTCTGTCCCATCTCTATTTGTAATGCCACAGCGCGCTTCATCTCGTCTTTCGTTGTGGGTTTCCACTTTGAAAAACGAGACTGCGATGCAAACGCAGCCCGCAATTCAAAAAAAATCTCTGCCTACCTGTTTGTCTCGTCTGACAGTAGCTGAAAAGCAGCATCAGGAGAGAGCAGCCTGAAGTACAGCAGCTGGTGATCTGTCGTGTCCAAAAGCAAGCCATGCCGTCTTGTAAACTCCGGTAGCCAGATCGGCTCTCAATGGATCAATGTATGTGTATTTATCCCATGCGAACCTTGCCGTAGATGCATCGGCTGCGCGAAGGCACTCAACTGGCAGCAGATCCGCTGGCGCGGCATCGGCTGGTGTCTGATCAGCTGATGCCTGCTTCTAACTCTCTTGCTCGATCTCCTGATCACTGCCAATAAAGTCCGATTCTGAAAAATCAAGAGTCCGACTCCGCGATAATGCGCAAAACAACGTCTGCCAAATGTTTTCTTTTCTGCACTTGCTTCGCTGCCTTTTCACATGTCGGTGCCATCTTGCCTTTGTTTACATTTCGCAACTCATGCACACGCAGTGTTTATTTGCCGAGTCAACGAGTCTAGCATTCCTCCAAGCACAGAGGGAATGCCTATGACGTGACAGTGAGATTTGTCGCCATTAACAGCTGATTGTCACCCTCTATCCCTGGATGTCGACTTTTGTCGACATTCGCCTTCAACCCCTCCTGTCGACAAAAGTCGACATCCGCCCTAAAAGAGTTTAAATCAAGGCGCGAGTCGAAAAACATCATCCCATACTATTAATTAACGATTAACACATTTCTATATGTATTGTAAGCATACAATACAACTGATAATATGTTGCGCTTATTTATCTGGTGTACCGACATTTTTGTGCGTTTAACGGCTGAAATCTAACATGGTTTGTGCCCTTCAGAATGAAAACAGTTTGCATTTACCTTTTTAATAAAAGGTGAGCTTTTAAGCCTGAGAAATCACCCCGTAAATGCACACGTTTAATTGCACATGTGTTAATATGTATGCTTACACAGTATTAAAAGACACTCAGTAATTAACGTTATTTACCTTCGTTCCCGCGTTTGACTCGTGCTGTAAATCTCTTCCTTGTTTTCAGTTCACGTGATTACGTAGGAGGCGTGATGACGCGATACGTGACTCCGCCTCCTCCGTTACAGTATATGAACAAAAAACAGGTTCCAGTTATGACCATTATGCGTAGAATTTCGAAATGAAACCTGCCTAACTTTTGTAAGTAAGCTGTAAGGAATGAGCTCGCCAAATTTCAGCCTTCTACCTACACGGGAAGTTGGAGAATTAGTGATGAGTGAGTGAGTCAGTCAGTCAGTGAGGGCTTTGCCTTTTATTAGTATAGATAACATGGAAAAAGTTTCTGTTTTAGCTGTGTGTTCAGTGATTCTAGTGTTAAGGAGGTTAGTGTGTCCATATATAAACACTTGATGCATAATTTTAGGAAGTCACTTCCCACTGGGGAAATTCTGAAGGACTGGCAAATGAAAAATATTATCCTGTTATATAAAAAAGGTGACCGGGAAGATCCACACAACTGTAGGCCAGTAAGCTTAACTTGCATCTCAGATTGCACTGGCAATTGGAAGGTTGCCGGTTTGAATCCCGTAAATGCCAATAGGGACTCTGCTCTGTTGGGCCCTTGAGCAAGGCCCTTAGCCTGCAATTGCTGAGCGCTTTGAGTAGTGAGAAAAGCGCTATATAAATGCAAAGAATTATTATTAGTAGTAAATTAAAGGAAGGAATTACTAAGTTTATGATTGAGCAACACATGCCAAGAACAGGAGTTTTACTGAACAGTCAGCATGGATTTAGAAGAGGGGGATCATGTTTTACCAACATGCTGGAAATCTATGAGGAAGCAAAAAAAGGATATCATCAAAGTGGAGCACATGATATTATTTATCTGGACATTTAGAAAGTATTTGATAAGGTGCAACATGAGAGGTTGGGCATCAAGCTTAAAGAAGTAGAATTTCAGGGAGTTATGTGTAGATTGGTGCAGAATTGGCTCTGACACAGGAAGCAGAGGGTTATGGTGTGAGGAACCCTATCACAGTTGGCTGATGTTAAGAGTGGTGTCCCTCAGGGGTCAGTACTAGGGCCACTGCTATTTTAATATATATAAATGATTTGGATAGGAATAAAAGTAACAAGCTGGTTAAGTTTGCAGATGGTACCAAAGTAGGTGGATTGGCAGGTAATCTGGTATCTGCTGAATCATTACAGAGGGACTTGGACAGCATACGTACTTGGGCAGATTTGTGGCAGATGAAATTTAATGTAAGTAAATGTACATTTTTACCTGTCAGATGTAAAAATGTTAGGTTTGAATACACAATGGGAGGTCTGAAAATCAAAAGTACACCTTATGAGGATTATTTGGAGTCAACACTATTAACATTAGTATTTACAATTTTTTTTTGTTGTACCTGACCTCCTTAAATTTTCCTGACATACGCCAAGAAGCTCGTAGCTCCTTATCACTGTGCTAATAGCCCGGTTTGGTTTTACAAATGTGTGGTTTAGCAGAAAGCAGCCTGTTGCACCCAACATTCAGTCAGATGAAGGCATCGCCCTGTTGAAATCCTCACAATTGAAGTCTGTGTTGAAGTGTTTATCTGGCAATGCATTTGTAAGGTATTATATAGGTACTGAAATATTGTGATTTGAAATATATACATTTCCGTGTCTACACTGATCTGCGTTGATACAGAATGACAGAGGAAATGCTAGGCAAGAAATTCTGAACACATGACTAAAACAGAAAATGTTTTCATATGTTATAGTAATAACAACATAATTTTGATGTGACGCGTAGGATGTGTAGGATTCGCACAAATATCCAAGAAACACTTTCACAAAAGGTGTAACAAAACAAGTATGCTTTTATTAAAAAATAAAAACGAAAAAAAGAAATTGCTCATTTGACATGTTGCTGATGCCCAACTGTCAGTCTGTACAAAATAAAAGGCGTTCACATACATGTGTGTTTGCGTGTTTCATTTTCAACCAGTTGTCAGAGTGGTAATGCTACCCTGCCAAAGATCTGCGAAGATGGCACAGTGGATAAGTTACTGTTTAGCAATGGCTAGGTAATAAGTTAAAATCCGACATCTTCATTGTATTTAGCATGAATTTAGTGAGGTGCTATTGTAATTATTATCATATAACAAAAACATGCATTAGATGTGAGTCTATAACATCCTGTGTAAATTTATGGTACTTGTAAAAGATGTTGCTATTCCTCGCACACGGACTTTCATATCAACATGTCATCTGAATGATTTATTTATTCAGTTTTATTCTTGAATAAAATCTGAATTTGAATGATTTTAGAATAAAACTTAATTTGAACGATTTTTTTATTCATCTTTATTCTTGGATGCTTGAATAAAAATCATTCAAATGACATGTTGATGTGAATGTGTATGTGCAAAGAAAAGTAACATCCACCATAGACACTGCAGTGTCTTTTTGCTCAACAAGACACCAAGAAGAAATGATTGAGGTGCATTTGTGTGTCTGCTTTTATCCCTTCAGCGCTAACTTTTACAAGTACCATATATTTACACTGGCTGTTACAGACTCAAATGTATGTTTTTATTGTATAATGGTAACAATAATAACAGCTCACTACTCAAAATGCTAAATGTGAGGATGTATGTATTCCAAATAATGATTTATTATTTACTGTACAGTGATCCCTCGCTATATCGCGCTTCGCCTTTCGCGGCTTCACTCCATCGCGGATTTTTCGCTGCTTCGCGGGTTTCTGCGGACAATGGGTCTTTTAATTTCTGGTACATGCTTCCTCAGTTGGTTTGCCCAGTTGATTTCATACAAGGGACACTATTGGCAGATGGCTGAGAAGCTACCCAGCTTACTTTTCTCTTTCTCTCTCTTGCGCTTTCTCTGATTCTGACGTAGGGGGTGTGAGCAGGGGGGCTGTTCGCACACCTAGACGATACGGACGCTCGTCTAAAAATGCTGAAAGATTATCTTCACGTTACTATCTTTTGTGCAGCTGCTTAGTGAAGCGACATGCTGCACAGTGCTTCGCATACTTAAAAGCTCGAAGGGCACATATTGATTTGTGCTTGAAAAACAAACTCTGTCTGTCTCTCTCTCTTTCTCTCTCTCTGCTCCTGACGGAGGGGGTGTGAGCTGCCGCCTTCAACAGCTTTGTGCCGCGGTGCTTCGCATACTTAAAATCCAAACAGCTCTATTGATTTGTTTGCTTTTTTTCTATCTCTGTGACATGATCTGCTCCTGACACACTCCTTTGAAGACGAAGATATGTTTGCATTCTTTTAATTGTGAGACGGAACTGTCATCTCTGTCTTGTCATGGAGCACAGTTTAAACTTTTGAAAAAGAGACAAATGTTTGTTTGCAGTGTTTGAATAACGTTCCTGTCTCTCTACAACCTCCTGTGTTTCTGCGCAAATCTGTGACCCAAGCATGACAATATAAAAATAACCATATAAACATATGGTTTCTACTTCGCAGATTTTCTTATTTCGCGGGTGGCTCTGGAACGCAACCCCCGCGATGGAGGAGGGATTACTGTATACAGTTCCAGGCACCTTGCTCCCAGATAAACAGACTTCAGCTGCTTTGGTGGGGGATGGGACAGCAGGTTGCTTGCTGCCAGTGCTGATTGACACATTTGCAAAACAAAGATGCTGCTGACGAGGTTTGAAGGAATTTAAGGTGGCCTGGCATTACAAATATTTTCATAGGCTTCAAGGATTCTAGTGTTAAATTCCAGATACTGTTCAAAATCCATTAAGAAGGCTAAAACAATGTTGGGATATAGCATAATGTGTAGAGTATAAATACAGGAAGTTTTTGGTGAAGTTCTGGTGAGGCCTTATCTGGAGTACTGTATTCAGTTTTTGTCTCCAGATTACAAAAAGAACATAGTAGTGCTAGAAAAAGTCCAGAGAAGAGTGACTAAGCTGATTCCCAGGCTATAAGGGATGAATTATGAAGATAGATTATTTTCAGTTTAAGCAAAAGAAGATAAAGAGGAGACATGATGGAAGTGTTTAATGTTTTGAAGGAAATTAGTACGGTTGATCGAGATTGTTGTTTTAAAATGAGTTAATCAAGAACACACAATTGGAAACTTGCTAAGGGTACATTTCGCACAAACATTAGGAATTTTTTCATTACACAAAGAACGATAGACACTTGGAATAAGCTACCAAGTTAGTGTAGTAGACAGTAGGACTTTAGGGATTTTCAAAACTAGACTTGATATGTTTTTAGAAGAGTTAAGGCGATAGGAATGGCAAGCTTTTGGAGCTGATTGGCCCATTCTCACCTAGATTTTTCTAAATTCAAGTCTGCAATGTGTACTTTAATTACATTTAAATTGTTTGATTTGTCATTTAAAACTGTGGAGCATTGGGGTAAATCAAGGAAAAATGTGTCTTTGTCCCAAACATAATGGAGGGCACTATAGTTGTTATTAGTATTCACTCCCTATCTCTAATTTGATTACACAATACTGATTTCATTAATATGCTGTGCTGCATTTATTAGTGTTCAGTTGTATTGTTAACTTTTTTGTTTATGTAAAACAGTATTCGAATCATAATTATTTAGATTTAGAAAAGTTGGATAATAATTTTGTGAATAATAACATAATACTAAAAATCTGTACTTTAAAGAATTGATTTTTAATTTGAATATAGTTAACTATATCCTATCCTGTAGCTTTCTTACAGAAGAAATAAGGATAAGTTTTTGAAAAACTGCTAATGGATTTGGTATTATTTATTTCCCTTTTTGTTTTTGCATTATTTCATTGCTTAATCATACTAAGCAACTTGTCTAAGTGTATCAGCAGTTTGGTTATTGTGTGACAATGTAAAGATAAGTACTTGCTCAATAATGGTACATTTATAGTAAAGTTGGTTTAAAAATTCTAATATTCCAAGTGAATGATTTGCGTTTAGTTGGCATGATCGTTAAGTTCTTCACAGTTGAAAGTTTTTTTAGATTTTTAAATTTATTGACAAGCATGTAAAGTTGATTTAAAGCTAGTGATCTTTATGCTTTATCAATGTTGCTCTTAATAGTTAATTTGATAGTTATATCATGTAGCAAACTGCTTAGCAAAGCCTTCAGCAGTAATGACTATAGATGCCCTATATTGGCATGAAACCTATGTTAATGTAGACTCCAAAAAGACTGCCTCAATCAAAGCAAACCATGTGGTTTGGGTTTATCTGTGGTATGTGTATTACGTCATAGCAGTCAAAGATTAGATTGGATACTTTTTATGTTTGCCATATGTTACAAGAAAATGACTGTGTAGGAAAAAGGAGGTTCAGATTTACAGTGTGAAGCTTTTTGAAAAAAATGACTGAAGTTTTCCCTTAGTTTACTGTTCTTTTTTAAAAAAGTATTTTATCCAGTGTCCATTAGTAATATCTTTATAGATGCAATGGACTAAAGGTTGTAATACAAATTTAAAAGTGTGGGGAAATTTTCTACTGCCTCTTTCAATCTGTCTTTTGTAAAATTGACTTATTTGACTGAAATTGTCATGAAAGGTCATGTACCCTGTTTTCTGTCATCTGCAAATACTCTATAAAGGAATGTTGATGGTGAACCATGGGTTGATCACTCAGGAGTGCATTTATAATGAAAAAGCAACATTTGCCTGGTGAAGAATTTGTGTTAATAATTATAATTATGTTTTCAACATTGATTTCCAACATTTATCATTTAAATGAGTTAGATATGGCAATTGGAAATTTGTTTTCTGTTAAAGTTTTTTAAAAGATGTATATGTAATGATTACATTTTAACACTAAATTAACCACACCCATCACTCCATTTTCAAAAGCAGTTGTATCTTTGGAAAACAAACTTAATGTTCAATTTTTCCTCTTTTATCAGATAAAACGTCCCTATCATTACCATTTTCTGATAAATTTGATAAATAGTCCTACACAATGTTATGTACATATAATAGAACCCTGACATATAATATTATAATATTGCTTTTTTCCAAAACTACAGTCTGTGTCCATAAAGTTGAAGGTTAGGTGTTAGTGATGTTCTAGTGGCATGTTCAAGGCTCTCTGGCCTAAAGGAAAAATAAGAAAGTATTATTACTTGTCTGAAGTATTATTACTTGTCATATTATTATTAAGTATTATTACTTGTCAGAGCAGGTTACTTTCAACATCATATGAAACATTTAATACTCAGCAAGTCAACTTAACCTAACACTTCTCCAATTTCTTTAGTTGGTGATAATTAAGAGAGAGCTGGTGTAGTTAACATTAACTATCTGGTTTGATGATTTATCAGAAAAGGTAATGAAATCTCAGACTCGATTATGGATAGATCAAGAGGGTATTTTGTGAGTTATATGTGACAGATTTCGTAAGCTATGGTGGTGCACAGGCAATCAATTTTTAATTGTAGTCTTTAAACCCCAATGTGTTACTTTTCTTTGCAACAGCGGTATTTATTAGTAACTAATGCACTTGCATGAATTAATCAATGTCTTGTGATTGTTATCTCAAGTGGATAGCTTTCCAAAAAGAAGACAGCAACTTTGTGCAGCATTGATCTATACAAAACTGAATGAGAAAATACAAGGAAGTTGCCGCCTGTGCAAAGATGGCAACTGAAATGTCCACTGGAGTACTAAGCCAGAACGGGCAGTTTTGAATGATATTATTTCAATCACATTTTTGACAAATCTCCTTATATACTGTATAATGTGGAAATCAGTTATTCTTGTTAGTCAGTACCAGATTACCAGTGTTACTGTCATTCATCACTTAAGAACAGCTGAAAATAAATTTTAGCAGTCATAAACAAATCAGCTATGAACAGTTGAGAAAGTGGTTATGAAGACCAAGTCTGAGAAAGACTGGTCTTAAAAAGTATTAAGAGTGATGCACACTTCACAACTGAATGTAGGGACTTTATTTTAAATACAAGTCTTCAGTTATTTTTTCTTACCCTTTTCTTGTGGAAAGTGCACCGAGTGGTCAATTAATATTAAAATCAAAATGTATTTTGCAGTTGTTTTGAAATTTAATGTTAGCTCTAATGCAACATACAGAGTTTAAAATGGCCAACCCTAATATTCTTTCATGTGTGCAGTATTTCATTGGGGAACTATTAAAAGGCAGAGGTTGTGGCAATAGTTATGGGAAATAGAATTGTTTTATATAACCTTGGGAAAAGGAAAGAAAGAAATATAACATTCAGAATTTTTAAATTGGAATATATGAAAATGGAAGGAAGATAAAAGTTATTTGAGTTATTTGATAGTAGCAAGTTGGTGGTGGGTTGCCCCTGACATCCAGATGCTGAATTACTATGTAGTTCAAACAGGAGGATGATGTGTTATTAAAAGCCACTGTTGTTCACATTGTGCTTCATACTCTGGTTAGGTTTTGTGATTCTATAGAGAACCACAATAATCACCCCCCACTGTGGTATCTCCTGCTGTGTGCCAGGGTACTTAATGACAACACAACTCCTGTGCACAGGCTTACTGTCACATTGACAGTCTCTAGTGGGCTGATAGGGGGGTGGAGGTAAGTAGGGATGTGGAGCAGTATTTGGGGTTCAGCTAAGTTGAAAGAATGAAAAAATAAAAACGGGTGCCCTAGTAATAATTTCTTTTTTAATTTCCTGCAGTGGAGTATATTGCCTGTTTAAATTGTAGAAAATGTATTACTTACAAAAACCTTCTACAGTAGTTGGGCTGAGTGGGTTGTGTTGAAGCATTTTTTGTTGAATTCTTCAATATTTTCAGTAACTTTTTCAATCCCCCATACTATTTTTAATAGTTTTGTTCACAGTTTCTCTTCTCCACTAATATTTTTTGGTTGTTTGTTTTTCCTTGTCTTACTTTATGATGCTTTTTCTGTTAGTCCTCCTTTCAAGTTTTGAATTTTTGTGTTGTTTTGGTCTTCCATGAGAGATTATGTATTTGTAAGTAGGTGTGCCTCATGGTAGACCAGCAGGCATCCAATCCTGAGTTTGTTTTTGTCTTATTCCCAGTGGTCCTGGGATGAATTCTGGCTCCCACACCATTGACTTTTGATTAAACAAGTTAAAATATTTAAGTATGTGGAGCATCATCTCTACATCAGAACACAAGTCATTGTTAGTGTGGTAAGACTTGTCATGTTTAGTAAATTTCTTTACCTTCTGATGGACATACACAGCCATATAATTTGTTTCTGCATAGATAGTAGGGACAAAATAATAAAGGTTATATAAATAACAGGGTTATATAAATAATAGGATATAAAGCAAAGTGCACTTTACTGAAAATGATTGTTTTTTATGGTGGAAGATTTCAGTCAAAAACCATCACTTTTCAATAGTGTAGTTGCGCCTGACTTGTCTTATCTTCTTACGTGAAATCCCAAAACAATTCAGAATGTACAAATGTCTATTAGTTGCACATGGAATTACAATGCAAGCATGTGGCTAATATAATGTAAGTAATGTAAGTGCACACAGTGTGGTAAGTAAGTAAATATGTTATTATGTAATTTTTGAAAAATGATATGAATTACAATTTAAAAGAACAATGATATGATACACTACTCATAGGGTCACTGGAGTCTTCATTTTCATTTTTATTTCATTTTTTCATATTTTTTTAGAAAATGTTCTCTTTTAACTGCTCTGGTAAGTGACATTCTGAATATTTGTCTTGACTTTTGTTTCTTTTACGTACTTTGAAAACTCTTTTTTTAATCTCATTTCCACTTTCTTTTTTTACAATTTTAACCTTTCTTTTCTTACTATCTTAATCTTTTGCTATCCTGGTCATCACTGTCTTGTTTTCTTCATCTCCATCCCCCTTGCACAGTACTTTGTCTTTTTGGATCCAAAGTGTATGTTATTCTGTGTTAGAGGTAATTTAATGTTCCAAAAGCTCTCTGGTCATTTTTAAAGGGTTAGTAATGTGCATGGAATTAGTAAACATTTTTCAACCATCTGGCACTCATGCTACAATGTCCTAACGGGCCAAAGAACAACAAAAAATGTGAGCAGGCAAGCGCCAGACACTCTGCAGGCTGTTAACGGCTTATGCCCTCTAGCATATTCTCTCTGTGAAACACTTCACAAGGATGTCTGCTGTGGAGGTCAAAAGTTCATGATGTCTTTTTTCTTCTCCTCCCCCCTTGTAAAAAGTGGACCAGGAATGCTGATTGTGCCATCACCATCCTGAGAGGACATTAGTGCAGTCTTAAACTTTGCTAGTAAATGTAGTTTCGCTTTACCAAAATTTTGCCAATATCTTATATATCTTATATAACCTATGCTGTAGAAGGAAGGATCTAAGTGTAAGTCATAAGGTAATTAGTAAATTTCAGTGCAGAGAACTTCAATAATTAGCAGTTGGGATGAAAGAATCACATTTGCAATTTTGGTACAAAATATTTTCTAAGTCTTGTTATAAATTGTGTTACAATTACATTTGTAATTTTGGTGCAAAATATCTTCTAAGTCTTTGTTATAAATTGTGTTCAATAAATAAGTAAATGTGAATACCTAAAACGTGCCTCTTGATGCCAGGATTATTATTTGACATAGTGGGGTGAAGACTGAAACATAATTGATTTTGAGGCTGTGTCATTTTCACAAAGGAATAACAAATCTTTTAACTACCATATATGTGAAGTTTCAGTATTGTAAAAAATATGAAGCCTGTGCTAAATATGCATAATGCAATTTTTCACCCAATCTTTAAAAAGATAAATGAAAGGTTCCTTCTTCTTTCACACATTGATGAACCTTTCTGCTAATCTCTATTTTATAGAAGTAGGTGAATAAAGGAAAAACATTTTGACAGCACTAAACAATAAAGCTGCAGGAATCAATTTATAAGCAGAATGAAAACTGCTAGTTGTGAGAAGTCGAGAACTTTTTTGATTTCTAATGTTTTGTTGAACTTCTGTATTAGTTTGTGATTGTAGTATTGTTAATGGGCAGCATCTTTTTAAAATCCAGACTCTTTTTTTAATCAGTTACAGAAAATCCTTTTTTTCCTTTTTATTCACTAAAGAGGTCTTTTGAAACCTCCTCCAAACTCCCTAGGGGATTTGCATGTAGGCAGAAAGATTCACCACACTTCTGAATTAGAAAATTAAATAAAACAGGGAGCTATCAATCCTTTCTGTCTTTCTAATTTAAGACCCTTTCAAATGAAAACGTGCATCTTTGCACCTGGAGGAACGATACTAAGTCTAAAAGCATTAGCCAAGCCAATCTTGTTAGTGATGTAACTCAAAAAACAAGAAAGTGAAAGGCTCTTAAGTGATTAATCTACATAAGAAAGTCAGCCATTTCAAGACAGTTATCTACCTTGAAATTTAAACTTGCTAAACTGCCATATACTGTATATTTGTGGAGAATAATTTGCATTTCAGTGGAGAGAAGACAGCAAGCTCGCATAAACAGGGCAAACGTGTGTATGGTCCAAAGGTACCTTAGTCTAGAACTCAGTGTTGTGTTGTACATTGGAAGATTTATATGTCGTTGTTGAAACAAAATTATATTTTTGTAATACTAGGCAATATTATTATTTATATTATCAATACACAAGATAAAAAAAAATAAAAATTGCAGCGGTCAATATTATGTTTTTTGTCATTTTACTAATTACATGCTATCCTATTGAATTAAATTTTAATTTACAGGCTACCTATTTTGGTTCTGTATGTAAACTTGCTTTGTTTTAAAGGCATATCTAGGATGAAGTCAGTTAACCAGGGCAGGAGCCAAGTTGACTTTATGAAGTAATAAGTATTGTGGATTCATAATAGACTGTTTGATACGTATGCATTGTCTAATTTTTTCCTAATTTAACAACAGCTGCTGGCAATGCATGAGAGCAGTTATCGCAAGCACTGATATTCATGTACAAATTCACATCATATACATATTCCTCCAGTTTTTGGAACTGTCATAGCATGTTCTTATCTATTTATCAACAAAGTTGACACCACTGTGTTAAACTGTAGTGTTAAACTGCACATCTCCTCTGGTTACTCTGTGGCTTATAGAAAGGCAAGTTCCAGCATGGTTTGGAATTCTAATATGTAACTGCCTTAAGTGGCATTATTTTCTTTGAAATGTGGCATATCAAGCTACAGTAAAGGTATTAGTCTGTTAAAGTACATTTTGTCCTATATTTTTCAATTTGATTTAGATGAGCTTGCATCTCACCTAAATGGTCATCTTCCATATTAAATGGCTCATTCTCATCTATCTATCTATCTATCTATCTATCTATCTATCTATCTATCTATCTATCTATCTATCTATCTATCTATCTATCTATCTATCTATCTGTCTGTCTGTCTGTCTGTCTGTCTGTCTGTCTGTCTGTCTGTCTGTCTGTCTGTCTGTCTGTCTGTCTGTCTGTCTGTCTGTCCTTCCCCAGATTAAATTAAAATGAGTGAAAATACAGGATCAAATCCCAATCAGAGAATAAACTCAAAGGCTGGGGCAGTTCTTTTGTGTGCAGACTCTTTCCAATAATGGTCTCACTTTCAAAGGTCATAACCTTCATTTTATGATCCATAGCTGGATAACCCCATCCCCCTATATGTTCAGGTTTATATGTTTGTGTACACAGAAGAGAGCCTTTGGCAGGTCAAAGATCACTCTCTGGTTTCTCTGTTTTAGGCACAGCTGGTGGTCAGTTTGCTTTGAAAGCTTTCTGACAGAATTTATTTATTTATTTTATAGTAGCACATTTAATGGTTTTAAAAAGTGGGCTTATCTGGATTTTCCTTTCACTTTCAAAAGTTTTTAGTATGCATTAAACTTGACAAGGATGCTGTACAATATTTTTGGGATCTAAACCAAGCTAAAGAAAGCCACTAAATAATTGTTCTTAAACAAAGCTCCTTTTTTATTATGTAATGTTTCATGTTAAACCTTCATACAAGAATATGGCTGAAGATTTGAATTTAGGAACGTTCAATCTTATATCTAGAAAGAATCACATGAAATACAGAAAAAGGTGTATTTTACAAAGAAATGATAACAACAAAGCATAAGATAATTTATTAATATGCCACTGTGTACTTGGTTATGAGTTAAGTTAACATTGGGGAAGTTCTTTTCAAAGATTAGATAATTTTGCTTAGGTTATATTTAATTTCAATTTACTTCCATTCTAAATTAGACTTTTTTGTTCTTCTTTTGCATGTTTCCGGTTCTGATGTGCATTTTCCAAATCAGGTAAGTGTTACTTATTTGGCTTTATTTAATTCACATTTGCACACATTATCTTTTATTAATTGTTTGAATCCAGTTTTCCTCTCAGTTTCTCCTAGCACTTCCTTTGACACTTGCTGTTGTAGATGTTGTAAAGTATTTGTAGACTTCATGAAATGAAACCACAGGTTTCAATGCGACTGAGACCTCATGGAGGACACACTCCCCTTGTACCCCCAACAAACCCACCATTGCGTCGATGTGATCAGGAATTCACAGCAATCAAAACATAAGCAGTATTAAACTGAGGCCTGCAATTATACAGCGCATCAGTGCGACTGGAGTAAGGCGGGGGTTTGGTGGGTTTGGAGTTATCTGTTATTTGGAGCTATTTTGGTACCATTACTGTGGTCTGAAAGCTGGTATCAATAATGAAATCAGAATTTTAGTACTAATCCAACACTAGGCAGGAGTGCTAACACTAGTACCAGTCAGTAATTGTAAAATGACAGAAAATCAGAGTAGCATTTTAGTTTTCATTTAAAATATATGTCTGAACTATTCTTTTTCCAGCTTCCTAAATACCATATATTCAGGCCTTTTGAACTGTATCTTTGAACCACACAATGTTATGCAATGTGACATCAGTTACTGGTACTAAAAGAACATAGATCAGTGAAACACAGTGTTTGGCTATTGAGCGTTAACAATGAAGTTTATGTATTACTATAAAACATGCAGCCCTGTGGTCCTCCCAGTATGTAGATTCCAGCCTCAGTAGTGTATGAGTATCAGTAGGTTGCCGAGCAGCATTTGCCTGAACAGCAGTGGATGCTGGAGCGATCATTCTCCTTCATATCACATAATTGGCTTCTGTAGTTTGCAGCCTTATCATCTTCTTGATCATTTTGCCTATGCTGTATGCAAACCCTAATAACTTTTTTCAATATCACGTAATCAGCTTCTGCAGATCCAACCCCAGTAGTTCATGAGTACCAGCAGGTTGGGAGTAGTGGAAGTTGGGGCTGTCATTCTTCTTTTGTTCTTATCACATAATTGGCTTCCACAAACTGCTTCACTGTCAGCAGATTTTGCTCCAGTTGTTTTCCTCCCAGCAGTGCTGTGTGCCATCTTTTCTGTTCATGTCCTGTGAAGTAGGTGCACTGCTGCTTGCTTTGAGAAGGACCTGAAGCCCAATTATGTGGCCAAGGTAGCCCACACCTCCGATTCATGTGTTGTGTTACACGTTTCATATCATAAGCTCTCGATTAAGATGCAAGGCCCAGTGGTTTGTGAGTTTTTATGTGACAGACAGACGATGGATACCCCTTTATATATTTGTAGATGTTTTTTCTTTCTAATTTGTATATGCCGTTTCTGTCTTAACCTCTGGCCTGTATACTTGTCATTCATAGTAATGCATGTTTCTCATGAAAATGTTTATGTTCTTGATTCACCTTGACCCACAAATGAAAATGTGGTTTTCTACATTCATATGGTGTGGTAAACTGAGATTTTAAATACTGTAAATCCCAGTAAACATGTAATACTTGATGATTTTTTTTTCTTGAAGAAACAATATGCAATGTTATTATACATGTTCAAGATACTGCTGTACAGGTATAAGTACTATCCCATGTCATTAAGAAAATAATTGAAAGCTTTCAATAATGTATTACTTAGCAGTAATAATTAAGTACCATATCAATATGTAGTATGCTCCAAATTGTAGAGTTACTCATAGTCTTTTTCCAGATTTTTATACTAGAGGATATACATCTACCATTTCAGCCATCAATGGTTATATGCTACAAAGCATCTGAGATTAAATAGACTACTGGAACATTAGTAAGATTAAATATAGCTGAGAGTTCCTTTGTAATTTAATTTAGAGTATGTTTTCATATAATATAGTTAGTAACTGTAATACATTTTTGAAAATGTCTAATTTCTTTGAAATACAAGGCATTTTTCACTGGCTTAGGAGAGGCTTACCTAAAAAAGTCCTAGCATTCACCTGCCAGGTTATTTGAATCAATATCCTGTAGTACTTGGCGTGCTGTATGTCTAAAGAATTTCCTTGACACATTCACTTTAAAATATAAAAAAATGTCAGGCTGCACTTTTAGAACACTGCACTAAGATCTGATCAACACAGGAAACTGTGTATTTCTTTATTTTTTGTTATAAATGGGTGTACTCAGAGACTATGTCTTCTACGTTCTTTCCTGCTTGTGAGCTTGTTAAAGTGTTGTGTGATGTGTACAGGAAGAGCACATATTTGATTTATTGACATCTTGCTTGTTGTCAAATGTAATCATACTGGTTTGCAAAAGCATGTTAAATCCATCCCTGTCACCCAGACTTCATGCCTTTGTCATTGTTTTTAAAATGTTTTCAACATAGAAATTGCGATATCAGTTATTAAAACTTAACACCTGATTTTCATTAATTTCTACTTTATTTTATTTACTATTGTTACTGAGAAGCATATTGGCACAATGTTTTGCCTAAAAGCTGCAAAGACTTGGATTTGCTTGCTTCAACTGTATTCCATTTCCTCTAATGTGTATGTTAGACTGATTGGTAACTAACTAATTTTCCAAGTGTGTGCATTTCCTAAGATAAACTAGAATCTGTTTAGTATCGATTTCTTTGTTGGACCTAAATGCTGACAGAAAAAAACTCTTCCTTTTTCTTTGAATCTGTAATATATTAAGCAGTTTGCAATCATGGATTAATGGATACATAGATATATTGTTAACCATTAGTTGAATTTCCATAATACTTTGTAATATAAGTGTGTTTGCTTTGCTTTTTTGTTTGGAATATTCCACCCAAAACTGATTTTTTTAATATTTTGCTTACCACATGTTGTTTGTATATATGACCGAGGAAATATTTTAATGTCTTGTTTGCGTGCAGAACTGAGGTAAACAAATTGCATAAAGAATGAATGTTACAAAATCAATAGTTTTGATTATGAGCTTGCATGGTATACATTGTGTTTAGTGATTTTGTACATAATGCTTTCTTGTTCTGCATTCATTCATACTTGATTGCTACTGCCCTTCTGCAATAAAGACTGCTTTGACATTTTGAAGTTCACAACAGTGGTCTGTATATCTATACTAAAGGAAACAATTGTAAGTTTCTTTTGATATATTTTTTTTGCTACCAACAATACTGAGGACTAGTATTGATCACAGCAAATGTGATGTGTTCTCTGGTGACCTTGTTCTCCTGGAAATTTGCCATGAGGCTGGCTTTAAAAAACATTTTTACCAGCATCCCATGTGCTTTGCAACATCAATATGGCAGAGTGGTGGCTCTGAGGCTAGGGATCTGCACTGGCAATCGGAAGGTTGCCGGTTCGAATCCTGTAAATGCCAACAAGGACTCTGCTGTGTTGGGCCCTTGAGCAAGGCCCTTAACCTGCAATTGCTGAGTGCTTTGAGTAGTGAGAAAAGTGCTATATAAATGTCAAAGAATTATTATTATGATATCACAGAGCTGTATCAGCTATGTGCAGAACTTTCTACATGCATACTGTAAGACCATTGTGCATTGTGATTTCAACCCTGCATGCATTAAAAAAAAAAAAAAAAAAAACCTTGGCAGTATTTTTATATGAGGATTACATTAGCTGACCATAATGAGAATATTATAAGCATTGCCTCTGGATATCTCACACTGATCCCTGTGCTCTTACAGGGCAGCACCACATGGCTAATTACATATACATAATCAGCCATGTGTCTCAACTTTAAGTTAAAACAAGACTGAATGAGCCATCCTCCTACCCTCATCAGAAAACACAGGAGACCCAGTGAAGCGATAGAAAACAATAGAAAAAAATGTATTACTATTTATTAGCCATTTATTTCTTCTTAATGGAAGAAAAAAATGTGGAGCCTCCGTGCAAATACATGGGAAACAAAACAGGCATTCAAGCTGCACCCGGAGCTGCAACTTCAAACAATGGAATGAGCCAGTCTCACATCACTGATTCATGACATGGTCAATGTGTGCCCCGAGATTGGGACTCTGTGGGTGCAGTGAACTATTTTATATTTACTAATTGTAAATTTCTGGCTCTTTGTTGTGTTTTATATGTGGTATTCATTCTGTTTACACTTTTTGTTGTTTGTGGCACAGCGTTACAGTGGTTAGCACTGCTGCCTTGCTGCACAGATAACATTTTTTGAATATAATAATTGGTCCTGCTTAGTTGGCATATGCTTGTTTAGCCTTCGCGGACAATTGAAAAACCTTTGCTCCATTATAGTCCATCAAAACAAGTTGAGTTCCTCCTTCTCCATCTACTTTAATGCATTTCCTTAGAGATCTAGTTGCAAAACATTTCTGTGATTTCACCAAATTCACAGTGAAGCACAATCCATGAGTTTTAAAATGTTTTAAAAAGGTCTTAAAACATTTTAATGTTTAGCAGAATACAATCAGTATTTTAGCAGTTTTTGGTTGATATAAATGATAAACTTCTATACATTTTAGTAACCTATTGTTGTTAAAGTAGAATAATGCATTTTTAATTTTCGATATAGTTAAATCTTTCTTTCTTTCTTTCTTTCTTTCTTTCTTTCTTTCTTTCTTTCTTTCTTTCTTTCTTTCTTTCTTTCTTTCTTTCTTTCTTTCTTTCTTTCTTTCTTTCTTTCTTTCTTTCTTTCTTTCAACTAATATTTTTAACACCAAAACCTTTAAGGTAACTGTTTTAATAATGAATTGAACAAACAACAACAACAACAACTTAGTAACAACAAATCAGAAAGTGCTTTATATCATTTTATTTCAGCATATAACTGTTACTTTAAGCTAAAAGGTATACACGCCCCTAGATACTGTTATATTCAGATATATTTACCTTGCAAAGGAAATTATGAGGAAAGATTAAAAGAGCTTAGCCTATACAGTTTAAGCAAAAGAAGATTAAGAGGTGACATGATTGAAGTGTTTAAAATTATGAAGGGAATTAGTACAGTGGATCGAGACTGTTATTTTAAATGAGTTCATCAAGAACAGGTGGACACAGTTGGAAACTCCTTAAGGGTAAATTTCACACAAACATTTGGACGTTTTTCTTTATACAAAGAACGATAGACACTTGGAATAAGCTACGAAGTAGTGTGGTAGACAGTATGACTTTAGGGACTTTCAAAACTCGACTTTTTTGGAAAAAATAAGTGGATGGAACTGGCGATCTTTGTTGGGCTGAATGGCCTGTTCTTGTCTGGATTGTTCTAATATCAAAAATCAGTGTCCCCTACTCTGTACATGTAAAATGAACATAATCTGGGTTAAATTTTCTGAATTTATTTAAATTGGAGGCGTGCAGTGTTTTATATCGCATTTATTTTAAATTACATTCCTACCATGTATGTTTTGAATATGCTAAAGGAATCAGCTCACCCACTTTGATGCATTGAAAATGAAAAAAGAAATATTATTTAATTAATATTTGAAATAATGCATTTAAAATGTGTGAACTTATAACCCAATATTATCAAATCACTTTTATAAATAATGATAATGGTACTAATATTACTAACATCTCTACAAATCTTGATCTTTTGAAAAATCATGGACTAGAGAAACTGAAGTAGTATCTTCCTATCACAGAAAGCTGTATTAATGTAATATCAGTTTTAAATGACATATCCAGCTGAGTCTTAGGTTTAAATTCTGGCATGGGCACATATACTCCATGTCTATGCAGCTACTCTTGTTTTCTGATCACATCTCAAACATAAACATGTTAGTAATGGAGGTAAGCTGGCCTCATATAAATGAGAGTGAGAATGGAACTTCCAATGCAAGGAAGCTAATGGTTTATATTTCAGGCTTTTATTTTATATTAAAGGACCTGAATCAAAAATACTTACTTGTTTTATATGCTGTGTTACAGTTCTATTAAACTAGTACCAGGGAGTTTCTCAACTTTTGAATTAGTGAGCTACATCATAAAAGTAGTCATCTAAGAGTCAGAGTTTGGAGCAATTGGCAACCATAGTTTTTCTATGCATAAACACAAACTGAAATCTATATTTTTGGTGCATTAATATGAAATTGCTGTTACATTTCTTTTGCCCTTCAAATACACATGGGTAAAATTTGCAGTATCATTGCATGTTTGTAATTAATAGATGTTGTTTTAGCACAGCTTAGTTTTAGAAAAGCAAAATAAATATTTTATGGATATTTCAAGGTCTTCTTCCTCTTTCGCCTGCTCCCATTAGGGGATGCCACAGATGATCATCTTTTTCCATATCTTATCTTCCTGTCCTCTGCATCTTGCTCTGTTACACCCATCACCTGCATGTTCTCTCTCCACACCCATAAACCTCCCCTTAGGCCTTACTCTTTTTCTCTTGCCTGGTAGCTCTATCCTTAGCATCCTTTTCCCAGTATACCCAGCATCTCTCCTCTGCTCACGTCCAAACCAACGCAATCTTGCCTCTCCAAACTGTCCAACCTGAGCTGACCTTCTAATGTACTCATTCCTAATCCTATCCATCCATATCATACCCAATGCACCTCCAGCTCAATTTCTTCTTTTTTGGAAAGTGCCACCGTCTCCAACCCATATAACATAGCTGGTCACTCTTGCTGATACCGTCTGTCACAAAATGCTCCTGACACTCTTCTCCACCTGTTCTACCCTGTCTGCACTCTCTATTTCACCTCTCTTCCACAATCCCCATTACTCTGTACTGTTAACCCAAATATTTAAACTCATCCACCTTCGCCAACTCTACTCCTTGCATCCTCACCATTCCACTGACCTCCCTCTCATTTACACACATGTATTCTGTCTTGTTCCTACTGACCTTCATTCCTATCCTCTCCTCTCTAGAGCATATCTCCACCTCTTTAGGGTCTCCTCAACCTGCTCCCTACTCTCGCTACAGATCACAATGTCATCAGCAAACATCATAGTCCACGGGGACTCTTGTCTAATCTTGTTTGCCAACCTGTCCATCTCCATTTCAAATAAAAATGGGCTCAGAGCCGATCCCTAATGTAATCCCACCTACACTCTGAATGCATCCGTCACTCCTACAGCAAACCTCACCACTGTCACACTTCCCTCATACATATCCTGTACAACTCTTACTTACTTCTGTGCCACTCCCAACTTCCTCATACAATACCACAGCTCCTCTCGAGCCGTCATATGCCTTCTCCAGGTCCACAAAAATGCAATGCAACTCCTTCAGTCTTTCTCTATACTTCTCCATCAACGCCCTCATAGCAAACATCACATCTGTGGTTCTCTTTCCTGGAATGAAACCATACTGCTACTCACTGATCATCACATCCTTTAACCTACCTTCCGCTACTCTTTCTCATAACTTCATTCTGTGCCTTATCAATTTTATCCCCCTTTAGTTACTACACCTCTGCACATCCCCCTAATTCCTAAACATTGGTACCAGTAACTCCTTAGGCATGCTGTCACTCTCCAAGATTCCATTAAACTATCTGGTTAAAATCTCCACTGCCATCTCTCCTAAACACCTCCATGCTTCCACAGGTATGCCATCTTGACCAACGGCCTTTCCATTCTTCATCCTCTGCATAGCAGTTCTCTTACTTCCTCTTTGCTAATCTGTTGCACTTCCCGATTCACTATCGCCACATCATTCAACCATCTCTCTCTCTCATTCTCTTCATTCATTAGCCTCTCAAAGTACTCTTTCCATCTGCTCCACACACCCTCCTCACTTGTGAATACGTTTCCATCTTTATCCTCTATCACCATAACCTGCTGCATATCTTTCCCAGCTCGGAACCTCTGTCTAGCCAATTGGTACAGGTTCTTTTCTCCCTCCTTAGTGTCGAACCTCTCATACTACTCATCATACGCCTTTTCTTTAGCCTTTGCCACCCCTCTCTTCACCTTACGCTTTATCTCCTTGTACTCTTTTCTACTTTCTGCTTGTCTCTGACTATCCCACTTCTTCTTCACCAACCTTTTCCTCTGTATACTCTCCTGTACTTCTCCATTCTACCACCAGGTTTCCTTTTCCACCTTCCTCTGTCCAGATGTCATGCCAAGAACCATTCTTGCTGTCATACTTACTACTTCTGCTTTTGTTGCCCAGGTGTGTGGTAACTCTTCAGTGCCACCCAGTGCCTGTCGTACCTCCTCCCTGAACTCAACCTTGCATCTTCCTTTTTCAACTTCAACCATTTGATCCTTGGCTCTTCCCTCTCCTCCTTTTCTTGATCACCAATGTCATCCTACAGACCATCATCCTATGCTGCCTAACCACACTTTCCCCTGCCACCACCTTGCAGTCTTCAATCTCCTTCAGATTGACTCATCTGCATAAGATATAATCTATCTGTGTGCATCTTCCTCCACTCATGTATGTCACCCTATGTTCTTCCCTCTTCTTAAAATATGTATTCACCGCAGCCATGTCAATATCAAGGTAAGGTAGTTATTTCAGGATAAATGAAATGAGCAAAAAATTCATTGGTGACGGCCTGATTCATCAATGAATCATAGTGTGGGGCATATAAAATCTAAGTTTGTCTGTGAACCCATGCAAGCTAGGAAGAGATATTGACAAAAAGTAAGTTTAAAAATACTTGCTCCAAGAAGAACAATGCTGAACACCAATAAGAGAATATTTTTAACACAGTGATTTTGCTTTGTCATTTTGGTCATGAACATGAAACAGCTTCTACACAAGCTGTTAATATCCAATGAGATGCTAAATGTCACAAAAGTAATTCTTTGCAAATATTTAGATCTGTTAAAACACCTCTGTACTTGTTTTCAGTAATTTTCATTTGTAAAAAGACCTGCTTCTGACTTCAAGTGTTACCAAATAATGAACCCATGCTCACAGCATGCATGCAAAGACTTGGAAAGAAGTCCAAAGTAATGTAAAGTACTGTCTCTCTATTATAAAAAAAATCTTATAAGGGAGACTAGGGAAACGAGACGTGATCTTCTCGGAAGACAATGTGATGTCACGCGAGAGACACTTTAACGTCACTCGAGACAAGGCAGTGAGATAACATTTAAAACAAGTTCATGGACATCTAACCTAGCAGTTGTTGGAATGCTTTTGGCAGACACGCTTCATGTGCTCCCAGCTCTTAAAACAAAGACAAACGATAAGCAGAACACACAGCTCGTCAGCAGCAGCAAGCTAGCAGATGATCCGACCACTTCTCCTTAGCATGCATTCAGCAAAATCCTCCCTTCACAACTTGAGCAGCAGAGACGCGAAATGGCAAAAGGACAGCTGCTGTACAGGCTTTTAAATGATCAACACGCAGCGCAACAAGCAGAATACGCAGCTCGCCAGCAGCAGCAGCAAGCCAGTATATGACCCGACCGCTTCTCCTTAGCTTGCGTTAAGTTCCTCCCTACCACCCCTTCACAACGCGAGTGGCAGAGACCCAAAGTGACAAAAGGACAGCTGCTGTACAGGCTTTTAAATGATTGACACGCAGCGACAAGCAGAATACGCAGCTTGCCAGCAGCACCAGCAACAAGTCAGCAGATGATCCAACCGCTTCTCCTTAGCGTGCATACAGTAACCCCCCCACCCTTCACAACGCGAGCACGTTGAGAAGAGATTTAACCACACCTGGGGCCGGAAATAAAGGGCAAGTACAGTATTGTTTTTACAAAAGTTTTAAAGTAAAAGTGAAAATAATGCATATGTAACAATTCCCATGAAAATAACAATGTCTTTAAATTGTATATCCGGTAAACCAAACATGGGGGTGGGTGAGCAAAGTGATCATGGGGCGGAGCCCCCTAGTTTGTAAAAATCTGCATAGAACCTTTAGTAAAATCCTTTTTAAGTTCACTATTGCATTCAAGCTATAAGAATTCTGCAACTTTGTCCACATTAACAGCAAAAAGATACGAAAAAAATACAAAATATGTCTCACAGTGACTGAAGTCCTGACGCGAGATTCGAATTCACCATGAAGGATATCAGTATGAGGTGAATGTCTGTGGAAGTCTACATTTTTATCTAAACACTGATCCTAAAAACTGGGAAAATAAACAGGGTTTGCCTGTTGCAATATTCTGTAATTATAGAGTTTGAAGAATGGAGAAAAAGATAAATAAGTTAACAGCACTGTGCCAAAATTGAAATAAGCCACTTGTCGGTAAGTGCATTTTAGTTCTTGTCTCACAATAGAATGGGTTGAAGTATGGGAGTGAACTGTTTTGTCATTCCGCGAACAGAAACCCTTTCACTGTCTAACCTCCTTCTTTCACATTGGTAAATGGTGCTGTTTATACTGATACGGGCACAGAGTCAAACTCACACTTGAAGTTATACTTCTGACCAAATTTGTCACTGATAAAATCAGCCAACTGCAAACTAATTTTCTTTATAAATGCACATGGTGGACAAAGGCAAGTATGATAAAAGCTTGGTTTACTCAATTATTTTTTGGTTGACACTGCATGGCAATGAGCTACACTTACACCAGGCAAACACCTTGTGAATATTAGATATGTCTACAAGTAGGCCATGGGGTATTCACAACCATGGCATTTCCCGGATCCACTTAGTGTAACACATAATTGGTGGAATTTCAAAATAGGCTTTACAGAAAATGATAGAATCATCAGGAACTACTTGATTTGTTTGACTATGTGCACATACTTAAAGAGAATACTAAAAAAATGTATAATATTATAACAGTGATACATTATGGATACCAATTATTATTTAGGATGATTTCATTTACACATACTCTTTAAGGCTGTATTTGTAACAGCACACTTTTAAAATCACTTTTGTGAACAAGTCACTTTGTCAGGTTTGAGATTGGAGTTTTTGCTTGCCTCTCCTCTCTTGCCAACTGGTCAGAGTTCAAAGATGATGGTAATAGACAGATATTGTTAGGCTCCATTTACATTCCATTTATAAAATATTTATATTATAATCAGCTTGGAACTGCTTTGTTTTACTGAATGGTTAAACACATTTGTGTTTTTATGTGTATATATTATGTAATTAGCAATTTGTAATTGCATTTTATCTGTGAGGTTTTTACGGCACTCTGAGCCTGCACTCAGTAAAGAGTGCTATATAAAAACAAACTGCATTAAACTGTATTGAATTTGCTGTTGTGAAATTTATGTTTGCACCAATAAGTTGAGGAGTCTTTAGTAAGAGTATTTTCTAATTTAAAAATTTAAAATGTTGCAAACTGTTGATACTTTAATCTCTCTATTATAAAAAGAAATCCTGTCCCCTGTCCTGATAGTCTACGATACGTGATCTTCTCGAAAGGTAATTTAAAGACCCGCGAGACGAAAGAGCCCTGCCACGGTGCGTCTAACGGGAACATAGAACGAGAGTCTTGCAAGACACACCCTACTTACAAGCAATATCAAAAAAAATAAATCAGTAGTGTAAAGGCAGTCACGCAGCACACACAGCTCCAGGGCTCTCAGTGCATATAAAGTGTTTGAGGTCAATACGGTAGAAATGAATAGGGTAGAAATTAAATAAATAGGGTAGAAATAAAACGTCGACGATTAAATGAAGAAGAAAGAAAAGCGCGGAGAACAGAGACCCAAAAGTGATGGTGAGAAAAAAATTCTAAAAAAGAAAAACAATAATCTAGGTGCAAATTTAGAAAATAGGGAACGTGATGATCAGACCTGAACAAGTGAAATGGAAAAAAAAGCACGTCCAATCAGGCGCAGAGAAAAGAGACTCAAATGCGTTGGACAGAAAAAAGAGCAACAAAGAATAATCGAGGTGCAAATTCAGAAAATAAGAAAAGTAATTATTAGCCCGGAACAAGTGGAATTGAAAAAAAGCACGTCCAGTCCGGCTCAGAATTAAAAGACAATGAGTAAAAGAAAGTGGAACTTCATAAAGACATTTACAAACATTGACGCTAAACACATGCAGAGCAGGTTAGAGACTATGAAACCAGGGAAATTAGAAAGGCTCAAAAAAAAAAAAAAACGGCGCTATACACATGTGGAGAAAGCTGCGACAGCAGCTACCCCAACCGAACACGAGCAGCGTTATACATCCTGCAAGAAAGAATTCAACCACGCCCGTGGCCAGCAATAAAAGACAGGCATTGCTTTTACAACGTCACGCGAGACCAGGCAGTGAGTCATCATTTAAAACAAGTCAACAGACCTCTATGCTAGCAGTTGTTGGTTTGCTTTTGACAGGCATGCATCATGTGCTCAGAGCCCTTAAAACAACGACATGTGACAGGCAGAAGAGGCAGCTAGCAAGCAGCAAAAAGACAGTAAATGATCGAAAGGCATATCCTTAGCGTTCATTCAGCCGCAACACCCTTCACAACACGAGCAGTATTAAACGTCCGGGAAGAAAGAGATGTATCCTCGCGCGGGGCAGGAAATAAATAAACAAGTATTGTTTTTACAAAAGTTTTTAAAGTAAAAGTGAAAATAATGCATATGTAACAATTCACAAGAAAATAACAATCTCTTTAAATTGTAGATTGCCTGCCTAAGGTAAAGTCATCCCTGATGAATGGGGACGTGGGAATTAGGGGTCCTTTCATCGGATTAGCGCTATTTCAGATGTGGAATGGCAAAATGGGGGAGGCAGCTTGATGAATGAGGTCTCCAGGACTTAAAACAAATCCAAATCATATTATGTGAAATCATCTAATGTGAAATTCTAACCCGTACGTATAGAATTTTTATTTTTATACTGTATTGAGGATTTATTCTGTTCTATGTATTGTACTGTACGGCTCAGAATTAAAAGACAATGAGTAAAATGACAAAGTAGAACTTCATAATGACGTTTACAAACGGCGCTAAACACATGCAGAGCAGATTAGAGACTATGAAACCAGTGAAATTAGAAAGGCTCAAAAAAAAAAAAAAAACGGCGCTATACACATGTGGAGAAAGTTAAAGGATATGAAAGTAGGAAAATCAGAAAATATAAAAAAAGAAAGTAAAGATCGCAGTGACGCAAACAAACAAACTGCCTCATTTAACTATGCACCAGTCTAACTTTGGTTTGGCACAATAATTACTACACTATTGCACCTTAACACTTAATTCTACTTTATTCACATAATTTTACTTATTTATTATGTTCTACTATACTGTTATCTTTCAATCTATGACTTTTTGTTAATTTAACTGATATTCTTCTCACTTTGCACAGTTTTTGATAAGCGGATCAGGATGAATTTCACTGCGTGTTGTCCTGTATAACTATGCATGTGACAAATAAAGAATCTTGAGAATTTCAAAAACGGAGTTTACCGCACATGCATTTATTGGTTACTTTGTTCATATATATATATATACTAGCAAAATACCCGCGCTTCGCAGCGGAGAAGTAGTGTGTTAAAGAGGTTATGAAAAAAAAAGGAAACATTTTAAAAATAACGTAACATGATTGTCAATGTAATTGTGTTGTCATTGTTATAACTGTTGCTGTCTTTTATATATATATATATATATATATATATATATATATATATATATATTATATATATAATATACACACACACATAAACATTTATATACATATACATATATATACATATCTACATATACACATCTACATATATATACACACATACATAAACACACACATAAGACTTACTGACTGAAACGGGCTTTCATTGACAATCATGTTACGTTATTTTTAAAATGTTTCCTTTTTTTTTCATAACCTCTTTAACACACTACTTCTCCGCTGCGAAGCGCGGGTATTTTGCTAGTATATATATATATATATATATATATATATATATATATACATATACACACATACATGCAGTTTTAATAACACAGAAATCAATATAAACATTAACATCATTATCATATGAGAATATGAAGTAATATATAAGAAGCACATTTCATATAAATATAAATTATTAAACAGTAAAATCTTCTTCTGTAATTTGCTACCGTGGCAATTTGTGTGTCTGTCCAGGATTTTAAATGACCTGTAGCTCGCAAACCGTTTCACCTATACACTTGAAATGTGGTACACATATAGTACGTCACGTCTACTATCCGCTTTATGGGTGATGATTGTTTTACTCTTTTTATCTTTATTTTATTTAATTGTAGAATCAACTCCTATCTGCGCACAGCAGGGCAGCAGTGGGCGGATGCGTATGGTGTATTCACTCCATGTTATCGTGCATTGCGCTGTCAGTGGTATTTTGATAAAAGAATTTGAACAACATATAAGAAGCGTATAAATTATTAAACAGTAAAACATTAACATTTAAGAAGTAAAGTTACATTAAGTACTACTGCAGTGCCTTCGGGTATACCTCATTTTTTGTTTGCCCATTACATGCTTAAATGTATACATTTTTTGGTGCACCTACCCGAGAACACGCGACATATAACCGAGCGTGGGAGAAGCATGGATTTTAAACACGCGTTGAGTTGATCTGCTGGTCTCCCTCGTGGAATAACTGGTAATGTTTGACTAAAATCTACAGCGAGTAAAACGACATTACCTCCTATTTTTTTTTTTACTATCTCTGAGATCTTGCTTTTTTCGGTTCAAGGCTTCATAAGCTCTTTTATGTTGTATGGTGTACTTATCCCAAACCATCATCTTTGAATGTTGCAAGACTTTCGCCTTGTATGTAGATCGGGGTAATTACATTCATTGCATTCCTAGTCTGAATCACAATGTGATTGTATGGGTGGTTACCTGGCACTGTAGGGTTGCCACCCGTCCTTTAAAATACGGAATGGTGCCGCGTTTGAGAATGAAATTGCGCGTCCCGTTTTGAATCAATACTGGACGGGATTTATCCCGTATTTTTTGTATAATTTTTTTTTTTAAAGCAGCGTCTCATGCAAATCATCCCACACGCATTTTATGAAGATGCCTCCTTTCCTACTTTTGATTGGGTAATACTTGATGTCATCGTTAGTTTGATTGGTCTTTTTAACTGTCCAGTGAGGAGGGCGTGTCTTTTAAGTAGAGTCTGCAAAGTGTTGGCACTGAGATGTGGCGTCAGCGCCATAGTTGAAGCCCCTAACGTTGTGGTCAGCAAGTCGGCTAACATCCGCCATGTGCCGTCTTTCAGTTGCGAGAAGCAGATCATAGAATGGTTGAAACTGTTGCCCCTAACGTTGCGCCACGGCGTGTGGTTCGTGTATACCTCGTGTCTTCTCATTAAAGTTTTATCTCGCGAAGTATTTTATAGACTCTTCTGTTCTTTTTTTTTTTTTTTTTTTTTTTTTTTTTTTTTTTTATTATTCTATTTTTACTCTGTAGCACTTTGGGATTGCTAAAATATAAAGTGCAATATAAATAAAATTTATTATTATTATTATTATATGTTATTGCAATCCGCAGCGGGAGCGTTTCTATAAACTTAATTTAAACTTACGTTTTACACCGTGCTTTGTTTCCCTTATGAACATGCTTGTATGCTTAACTCGCTCCGTTCTCAATTGTTTAATTAATTTTTTGCTGTTCGCTGTTTGCGGCTCTTCCTCCATTTCCCCCTACTTCGTTCTTTTATCTCGCGAATATGTTATTGCAATCCTTAACGGGAGCGTTTCAATAAACTGATTGAAAATAGTTTTGCATTTACCTTTTTAGTAAAAGGCGAGCTTTTAAGCCTGAGAAATCACCCCATAAATGCACACGTTTAATTGCACATGTGTTAATATGTATGGTTACACAGTATTAAAAGACAGTGAACAACGTCAGTTACCTTTGTTCCCGCGTTTGATAAAAGGTGAGCTTTTAAGCCTGAGAAATCACCCCGTAAATGCACACGTTTAATTGCACGTGTTAATATGTATGCTTACACAGTATTAAAAGACAGTCAAAAATTAACGTCATTTACCTTCGTTCCCGCGTGTGACTCGTGCTGTAAATCTCTTCCTTGTTTTTAGTTCACGTGATTACGTAGGAGGCGTGATGACGCGATACGTGACTCCGCCTCCTCCATTACAGTGTATGGACAAAAAATATGTTCCAGTTATGACCATTACGCTTTGAATTTCGAAATGAAACCTGCCTAACTTTTGTAAGTAAGCTGTAAGGAATGAGCCTGCCAAATTTCAGCCTTCCACCTACACGGGAAGTTGGAGAATTAGTGATGAGTCAGTCAGTCAGTCAGTGAGTGAGTGAGTGAGTCAGTCAGTCAGTGAGGGCTTTGCCTTTTATTATTATAGATATATTTATCTGTCTGCTTATTTAAAAAGCTACATTTACCCCAGGAGTCAAAAACGTTCTGTCTAGCCCTTGTACAAAAACCTAGACAAAAGCTGGGGTATCACCTTGGTAACCCCATGTACTTTTGAAACTGTGAGAGGATAATAGCACGACTTTACAGACAGGAGTCCGGTGCAGAACTCTACTTACTTTTTTACTTTGTAAAAAAAAATTATTAACTGCTGATGATATAGATCTTTTTGTCTGTGCTGAAATTCCAAACAGAGAAACCTAACCTGACCTCATTAAAAAGATTCAGCATATTCGGACTCGCAAGATTACAAATATTGTTTTTACAGAAGTTCTGAAATAAAAGTGAAACTAATGAAATAGCAGCAATTCAAAGAAAAAAAAATCTTAAAAGTGTGTATCCGGAAAACCAAACACGGGGGTTGGCAAGCGAAGCGAGCAGGGGGCGAAGCCCCCTAGTTTTCCAAATTTCTCTCCTCTTTTTTTTATGTTTGACCCAATTTTAAGGCTACCCCTGTGAAATCAAACCAGTCAGTTGAAGATTAATCAAACATTTAAGAATGCCTGCAAAACAGTTTTTGTTCTGTTGTTTTCAATGAGCTTAATAAAAGTGATTAGACTTTCATATTGTTTAGAATTGTGTATATTGATGTCTGGCTGAACTTAACTGAGGTAATTAATCGTAACTGGAAACTTGTGTTATTCTCTCCCATACCATTGAAATATATATTGTGAGATATGGCTGGCAGTTTATCCCGGCCAATAACCCCAGGCCGCCATGCAACATGGAGGTACCCCGAATTCCAGAAGGGCCTAATGGACCTTGGAGGTTTAATGCACAACCCTGCTGGATACCATGGGGGCCGCCAGGGGACGCTGCAGGGAGGCCCAGGGACTTGTATTTGCCTTATAGCCCGGAAGTACTTCCTAGTCATGAGGATGGAAGAAATAAAGTATTTCCAGGCTGAAGAAAAAGAGGACTTTTCACCTGACCCGGAAGTGCTGGGGGATCAGAAGCACTTCCGGGTCAAGAAGTATAAAAGGACTGTGGGAGATCCCAGCAGTTGAGCCAAGTTGGGAGGAAGGGTGACTGAGCTGCTGGGAGGTGTGGAGGATTATTGTATTTGATTATTATTAGTTGTTTATGAATATAGTGGAAGTGGAGGTGCTTGTGCACATTATTATCTATAATAATAAAAGGCAAAGCCCTCACTGACTGACTGACTCACTCACTCACTCACTGACTGACTGACTCACTCATCACTAATTGTCCAACTTCCCGTGTAGGTGGAAGGCTGAAATTTGGCAGGCTCATTCCTTACAGCTTACTTACAAAAGTTAGGCAGGTTTCATTTCAAAATTATACGCGTAATGGTCATAACTGGAACCTCTTTTTTGTCCATATACTGTAATGGAAGGCAGCAAGATGGCCGTAGGAGACTGAGTTGCATGTCGCGTCATCACGCCTCCCACGTAATCACGTGAACTGACTGTGAACTCAGTACGTAGAAAAGAAGGAGGAGCCCCAAAGAGCGCTGAAGAAAACACTCATTACACAATTGACAAGGCAGCGAAACAATAAGAAGCGAGTGAGTGACGCATACAAGCATCTTCATAAGACACGAGGTATAAAAAAGCACGGTGTTAACCGTAAGTCTAAATTTACTTTATAGAAACGCTCCCGCTGCCGTTTGCAGTACCATATTCGCGAGATACAAGTTTAATGAGAAGACACGAGGTATAAAAGCACGGTATAAACCTAACCTTAAATTAACTTTATAGAAACGCTCCCGCTGCCGTTTGCAATGCCATATTCGCGAGATACAAGTTTAATGAGAAGACACGAGGTATAAACGAGAGTTTGCATCACTTTGTAACAGAGTTAAAATTGCTGTAGCGAGAAACTTTTAACTGCCGGGTCTTAGCTAACATTAAATAAACCCATGGACATCGCAACATCACACAAGAGAGCGGCTCACGTGAAGTGACTGAACGCAGCAGGAGTGATCACTTCCATGAATCAAACCTGTTCAAAAAACACATTACACAATTGATAAAGTAGGAAAAGAATATGAAACAAAGCACGGTATAAACCGTAACTTCAAATTAAGTTTATAGAAACGCTGCCGTTTGCAATACCATATTCGCCCCTGCGAAGCACGGTGATTTTGCTATATATATTAAACTATTTCAACCATTGTATGATCTGCTTCTCGCAACTGAAAGAGGGCACCGTGGCAGAAGTTAGCCGACTTGCTCACCAACCACAAGCGTTACCTGGTAGGTAACCACCCATACAATCAGATTGTGAATCAGACTACGAATGCCTGCAATGTAATTACCCCGATCTACATGCTGTCAAATGAACGAACCACACGCCGTAGCACAACATTAGGGGCTTCGCCTCTACGTCCGAGGATCGATTCCAGTAAGGGAGTGCAGTGACTGTGTACTCCTAATGAGCCCACAATTACGGCGAAACACGTGTCGCATACTATGCATCTTCAAAGCACGGTGTAAACAGTAACTTTAAATTGAGTTTATAGAAACGCTCCCGCTGCCCTTTGCAATACCATATTAGATGACTTTGTAACAAAATTGCTGGAGCGATACATTTTTAACTGCCAGGTCATGTCGCGTGTTCTTGGGTAGGTACACCAAAAAATGTATACATTTATGCATGTAATGGGCAAACAAAAAATGTACTATACCCGAAAGCACTACAGTAGTACTCAATGTATCTTTACTTCTTAAATGTTAATGTTTTACTGTTTAATAATTTATACGCTTCTTATATGTTATTCAGATTCTTTTATCAAAATACCAGTAACAGCGCACTGCACGATAACGTGGAGTGAATATACTTGACATGACCATTCATAGTATTTATCCTCTTTCTCTGTACGTTTACCATTCGTTTGCTCAGAGGTTGATGAGCTTGCTGCTTAATGAGCAGCTCTTCACCCTAGCGTCCCGCTGCTTCTCTTCTTTCGTCGGCATCTTTTCCCGATAAAACTGATTTTTTTTAAAACTTAGTATGTTTTCTTTAATTTTTCAGTTAAGCTGGCACTTAAGTCTTCAATCTGCCTCAAGAATGATTAGCGGAGGTGGTAGACAATGAAAACGTCAGCCGTACGCATCCGCCACGCACACACTGGTGCGCGCAGCTGTCAGTTGACTCTACAATAAAATAAAATAAAGATAAAAAGAGTAATAACTTGCAGCACCGCTATTCAATTACACTTGCCTAACGCCTCTCCTAAGGGGAAATACTGTGGGATCTGGGCATCCGTCAAAGCAGCAATCACAAGCCCGATTAGAAAGCGGGAAGCTGTGATTTGTCCTCTCCCTCCCATGTAACAATCGCAGCCCGTGTTGCAACGCACTATGTATGTATATGTATATATGTGTATGTGTGTGTATATGTATGTGTATATATATATATATATATATATATATATATATATATATATATATATATATATATATATTTGTTTATATGTGTGGGAAAGCGAATAGTAGACGTGACGTAGTATATGTGTACCAAATTTCAAGTCAATAGGTGAAACGGTTTGCGAGCTACAGGTGATTTAAAATCCTGGACAGACAAACGAATAGCCACGGTAGCGTATTATAGAAGAACATTTTACTGTTTAATAATTTATATTTATATGCAATGTGCTTCTTATATATTACTTCATATTCTCATATGATAATGATGTTAATGTTGTTTATATTGATTTCTATGTTATTGTAAGTGCCCTTTATTTGTGGAAAAATAAATTTGGCAATTAAACTTATTTTATACATACATTTTATTTTTTTCTCTTGCACTCAGTGAGCGAATCCACTGGGTAATCAGCTATATATATAGATAGATATGTATGTATGTGTATATATATATATATAGATAGATAGATATATGTGTATGTATGTAGATAGATATGTATGTATATGTATATATGTGTATATATATGTAGATATACAAATATGTATATGTATATATGTGTATATATATGTAGATATACAAATAAGTATATGTATATATGTGTATATATATGTAGATATACAAATATGTATATGTATATATGTGTCTGTATGTGTATATATATGTTGATATATGTATATATATATGTGGATGTGTATATGTATATATATATATGTATATATGTTTATGTATATATATGTTTACATAACCTCTTTAACACACTACTTCTCCGCTGCGAAGCGCGGGTATTTTGCTAGTATATATATATATATATATGTGTGTATATGTATATATATATATATATATATATATATATATATATATATATATATACACATATATTATATATATATATATATATACACACATATTATATATATATATATATCTATATAATATATATATCTATATAATATATGTGTATATGTATGTATATATATATATATGACAGCAACACTCATATCAATTTCAACACAATTACATTGATAATCATGTTACGTTATTTTTAAAATGTTTCCTTTACTTTTTCATAACCTCTTTAACACACTACTTCTCCGCTGCGAAGCGCGGGTATTTTGCTAGTAATTAATAAAGTCAACATTTGGACTTTTATCTGGTGTCTGGTGTGAGGGTTCAAGGGGACGACAGCGCCCCTTATCTGTCACAATATATTAGTGCTGGGAGGTATACCGTTTCATACCGAAAACCGTTTATTATTTTTGTTATGATATGGATTTTTCTTATACCGCAATACCAGTTTAAATAGCCTAAACAATGTTCGGAATGTGGAGCAGCAAGAAACTGTTTAAGGGGGGACCTTTTTAACTGCTACACCACTAAACACGCATGCAGCGGAGTACATGTGTTAGTGGAGGTATTGCGCAGTGAAAATGGACAGAGTACATTTCGAAACTGAAGCTGTAGCAGATGATAAAGTTGAACATGATGACACAGAAGAACTTTGTTTCTTATCTGGTGATACTCTGGCTTTAAAAGGTCGGACGTGGACCAAACAACTATTTACTACAAATGCTGTCGAGCTAAAGTTGTCACCAGAGGCGGCATCATGAGCAATTTGCTGCACCACCTTAGCCACAAGCATGCTTTGGAGTACCATGAATGTATGGAACTAAGATTGGCACCCTCCACGTCCTCAGGTAAAACTGAAACAGCTAGAGGACACTTGAGTCAGACGTCACTTGTAGACGTGTTTGCTAGAGGTACTAGATATGACAAAAAAAGCAAGCGGTGGATCGAGGTAACCAACACCATTACAATCCATATAGCTAACGTGTCAGTGGACAGAGATTGTTAACATTAACAGAAAGTGGAGTTGGTTTACAAAAAATATTTACTATTTATTCCTTTTCTAAGGTACTAGGGTGTTGTACCGTGTTAGCCATTATGAATGTAGAGAAAAGCCAAGCAAAATGACACCTTTTATTGGCTAACTAGAAAGATTACAATATGCAAGCTTTCGAGGCAACTCAGATTACATCTTGCCTGAAGAAGGGGCCTGAGTTGCCTCGAAAGCTTGCATATTGTAATCTTTCTAGTTAGCCAATAAAAGGTGTCATTTTGCTTGGCTTTTCTCTTCCTTATCTAAGATATGTTCAGTGCAATACAACTTTTGACAAGCACCTCTGGATGTTTTACTAAGTCTAAATGCCTTTTGGATGGTTGAAAATATGTTGTCAAAATTATAGTTTATACTGTAAGTTGTTTGCAAAATGTCTTCAATAAAAAAGGTTCTATATTGTGACTGCAACTGTCATGCAATGTGATTCCTTCTCTTCATTAGTGCCATCCCCTTGAAAACTATCACTTTATGGGGCCATGCAAACCTGTATTAATACTTGTGTGAACATTAAAATGTTTTTTTGTACAATGTACAATTCTCATGACAGTGGAATAGGTTATTTTTAGCCAGTCTACTGCAGTAATTGAAGTGGAAAATGTGGTTAACATCCACTCATGCATGAGAAAAAAATACAGTTGAATACCGGGAAACCGGTATAATTTTGAAAAATACCGTGATATAGAATTTTGGTCATACCGCCCAGCACTAATATATATGCATCATATGTGCTTTCACAATACTTAACACACGATTATGTGCCTTTCTGTTAACACTTTATGTGCCATGTCATTAGATACTACAAATAACTTGCATGAACATCTGGCCAATATAGAGGTTTTGAAAAAGGAATGATTGTTAAATGGTCAACTGTAGCCATCTCCACTACATTCAGAGGATAAATGAAAATATATTCTTACTATCATTTCTAATAGGGATGCTATGATCAGGTTTTTTAAGGCTGATACTGATTTCATGTTACTGGATTGGCCGATTCCAATACTGATTTTTTTTTTCTTTATTACTTTAAAAAGCTTTTTACACAAAGCTCCTGCATAACCAGATGCATAGAAGCCTTATGTCCTATATTAAAGTGTTAACTTTGGTGTTTTTTATAGTTAAACTATAGACCACAGGTGTTAACTGGTCATTTTTTATTAACAAAATGAAATTCTGCAGGCGTATTATTCTGTGACCATAAAAATACTAAAATAAATAAACTTTCCTTAAAATACATAATTTTTTTAAATATTTTTATTGATTTTAATTTGAAGCAAATAACATTCCATATAATCAAGTCAAACTTAGCATACAAAAATACATACTTTAATAAAATATGTACAAAAATATTACATATGGCATAAAAGAAAATAAAACGCTTCTCATAATTACAAGCTGTTTTGTTTCTGTAGTGTACTTACAGTCATATGAAAAAGTTTGGGAACGCCTCTCAGCCTGCATAATAATTTATTCTACTTAAAACAAAAAAGATAACATTGGTATGTCTTTCATTTCCTAGGAACATCTGAGTACTGGGGTGTTTTCTGAACAAAGATTTTTAGTGAAGCCATATTTAGTTGTATGAAATTAAATCAAATGCGAAAAACTGGCTGTGCAGAAATTTGAGTACCCTTGTAATTTTGCTGCTTTGAATGCATGTAACTGCTCAGTACTGATTACTTGCAACACCAAATTGGTTGTATTAGCTCGTTAAGCATTGAACTTCATAGACAGGTGTGTCCAATCATGAGAAAAGGTGTTTAAGGTGGTCAATTGCAAGTTGTGCTTCCCTTTGACTCTCCTCTGGAGAGTAACAGCATGAGATTCTCAAAGCAACTCTCAAAAGATCTGAAAACAAAGATTGTTCAGTATCATGGTTTAGGGGAAGGCTACAAAAAGCTATCTCAGAGGTTTAAAGTGTCAACTGAAAGGAATGTAATCACGAAATGGAAGGCCACAGGCACAGATGCTGTTAAACCTAGGTCTGGCAAGCCAAGAAAAATACAGGAGTAGCATATGGATTGTGAGAATGGTTACAGACAACGCACAGATCACCTCCAAAGACCTGCAAGAACATCTTGCTGCAAATGGTGTAGCTGTACATTGTTCTACAATTAAGTGCAATTTTCACAAAGAACATCTGTATGGCAGGGTGATGAGAAAGATGCCCTTTCTGCACTCACGCCACAAACATAGTCGCTTGTTGTATGCAAATGCTCATTTAGACAAGCCAGATTCATTTTGAAACAAAGTGCTTTGGACTGATGAGGCAAAAATTGAGTTATTTGGTCATAACAAAAAGCGCTTTGCATGGCGGAAGAAGAACACTGCATTCCAAGAAAAACACCTGCTACCTACTGTCAAATTTGGTGTAGGTTCCATCATGCTGTGGGGCTGTGTGGCTAGTTCAGGGACTGGGGCCCTTGTTGAAATCGAGGGTCGGATGACCCCAATATCAACAAATTCTTCAGGATAATGTTCAAGCATCAGTCACAAAGTTGAAGTTATGCAGGGGTTGGATATTCCAACAGGACAATGACCCAAAACACAGTTCGAAATCTACAAAGGCATTCATGTAGAGGGAGAAGTACAATGTTCTGGAATGGCCATCACAATCCCCTGACTTGAATATCATCGAAAATCTATGGGATGATTTGAAGCAGGCTGACCATGCTCAGCAGCCTTCAAATTTAACTGAACTGGAGAGATTTTGTATGGAAGAATGGTCAAAAATACCTCCATCCAGAATCCAGACACTCATCAAAGGGTATAGGAGACATCTAGAGGCTGTTATATTTGCAAAAGGGTGCTCAGCTAAGTATTGATGTAATATTTACTCTGTTGGGGTGCCCAAATTTATACACCTGTCTAATTTTGTAATGATGCATATTTTCTGTTAATCCAATAAACTTAATGTTACTGCTGAAATACTACTGTTTCCATAGGGCATGTCATATATTAAAAGGAAATTGCTACTTTGAAAGCCCAGCCAATGATAAACAAAAATCCAAAGAATTAAAAGGGGTTCATATGACTGTATCGGAAATAAACTTTAATTAAAAAGTAGTTTTCACCATTTCTGTAAATGTAGAGAAAAGCCAAGCAAAATGACACCTTTTATTGGCTAACTGAAAAGATATCTTGACTGAAGAAGGGGCCTGAGTTGCCTCGAAAGCTTGCATATTGTAATCTTTTTAGTTAGCCAATAAAAGGTGTCATTTTGCTTGGCTTTTCTCTACATTCATAATGGCTAACACGGTACAACACCCTAGTACTACACCATTTCTCTAACAAAAGAAATATATATATACAGTTTATATATATATATATATATATATATATATATATTGTGAAAGATAGGGGGCGCTATCGCTTCCTTGAACCCTCCGCTCAAACACCAGACACCAGGTAAAAGTCCAAATAATGGTTTATTATAATAATACAGTGCACAAAGCACCTCCACTATACAGTGATCCCTCGCTATATCGCGCTTCGCCTTTCGCGGCTTCACTCTATCACAGATTTTATATGTAAGCATATTTAAATATATATCGCAGATTTTTTGCTGGTTCGCGGATTTCTGAGGACAATGGGTCTTTTAATTTCTGGTACATGCTTCCTCAGTTGGTTTGCCCAGTTGATTTCATACAAGGGACGCTATTGGCAGATGGCTGAGAAGCTACCCAACTTACTTTTCTCTGTGTCTCTTGCGCTGACTTTCTCTGATCCTGACGTAGGGGGTGTGAGCAGGGGGGCTGTTCGCACACCTAGACGATACGGACGCTCGTCTAAAAATGCTGAAAGATTATCTTCACGTTGCTACATTCTGTGTGCAGCTGCTTAGTGAAGCGACACGCTGCACGGTGCTTCACATACTTAAAAGCTCAAAGGGCACGTATTGATTTTTCACTCTTTGTTTTTATCTGTCTCTCTCTCTCTCTCTCCCTGCTCCTGATGGAGAGGTTGTGAGCTGCCGCCTTCAACAGCTTTGTGCCGCGGTGCTTCGCATACTTAAGCCAAACAGCCCTATTGATTTGTTTGCTTTGCTCTCTGTTTCTGACAGCCTGTGCTCCTGACACGCACTGCTTTGAAGAGGAAGATATGTTTGCATTCTTTTAATTGTGAGACAGAACTGTCATCTCTGTCTTGTCATGGAGCACAGTTTAAACTTTTCAAAAAGAGACAAATGTTTGTTTGCAGTGTTTGAATAACGTTCCTGTCTCTCTACAACCTCCTGTGTTTCTGCGCAAATCTGTGACCCAAGCATGAGAATATAAAAATAACCATATAAACATATGGTTTCTACTTCGCGGATTTTCTTATTTCGCGGGTGGCTCTGGAACGCAACCCCCGCGATGGAGGAGGGATTACTGTACTTCAATAAACAATTCAATACTACAATAATCAATAATAAACACTAATCAATCCTCCACTCTCCCAGACGCGTTGCCACCATTCCACCCAGCTCAGCTGAACGCTCTGGTGTTTCTCAGAGTCTTACAGTCCCTGACCCGGAAGTGCTTCTGAACCCCTGGCTATGTGACTTCTTAGCACTTCCGGGTCAGATCCAAAAGTCTTCTTTTCATCCCGTAGTATGTCATTCCTCCTGTCGCTGTGACTTTAACACATACTTCCGGGTTATAGGGCACGTAAGAGTCTCTGGGCCTCCCTGCAGCGTCCTCTAGCGCCCCCCATGGTATCCAGCAGGGCTGTGGATAAAAACTCCATTGTCCAGGATTCCCTGCTGGTCTTCGGGGCACCTCCGTGCTGCAGGGAGTGCTCCATCTGGCGGCCTGGGGGTATTAGCCGGGATGAACGGCCAGCCATATCCCACATTATATATATATATACAGATGCTGGTCATAAAATTAGAATATCATGACAAAGTTGATTTATTTCAGTAATTTCATTCAAAAAGTGAAACTTGTATATTAGATTCATTCATTACACACAGACTGATGTATTTCAAATGTTTATTTCTTTTAATGTTGATGATTATAACTGACAGCTAATGAAAGTCCCAAATTCAGTATCTCAGAAAATTTGAATATTGTGAAAAGGTTCAATATTGAAGACACCTGGTGCCACACTCTAATCAGCTAATTAACTCAAAACATCTGCAAAAGCCTTTAAATGGTCTCTCAGTCTAGTTCTGTAGGCTACACAATCATGGGGAAGACTGCTGACTTGACAGTGGTCCAAATGACGACCATTGACACCTTGCACAAGGAGGGCAAGACACAAAAGGTCATTGCTAAAGAGGCTGGCTGTTCACAGAGCTCTGTGTCCAAGCACATTAATAGAGAGGCGAAGGGGAAGACTAGATGTGGTAGAAAAACGTGTACAAGCAATAGGGATAACCGCACCCTGGAGAGGATTGTGAAACAAAACCCATTCAAAAATGTGGGGGAGATTCACAATGAGTGGACTGCAGCTGGAGTCAGTGCTTCAAGAACCACCACGCACAGACGTATGCAAGACATGGGTTTCAGCTGTCGCATTCCTTGTGTCAAGCCACTCTTGAACAAGAGACAGCGTCAGAAGCGTCTCGCCTGGGCTAAAGACAAAAAGGACTGGACTGCTGCTGAGTGGTCCAAAGTTATGTTCTCTGATGAAAGTAAATTTTGCCTTTCCTTTGGAAATCAAGGTCCCAGAGTCTGGAGGAAGAGAGGAGAGGCACATAATCCACGTTGCGTGAGGTCCAGTGTAAAGTTTGCACAGTCAGTGATGGTTTGGGGTGCCATGTCATCTGCTGGTGTTGGTCCATTGTGTTTTCTGAGGTCCAAGGTCAGCGTAGCCGTCTACCAGGAAGTTTTAGAGCACTTCATGCTTCCTGCTGCTGACGAACTTTATGGAGATGCAGATTTCATTTTCCAACAGGACCTGGCACCTGCACACAGTGCCAAAGCTTCCAGTACCTGGTTTAAGGACCATGGTATCCCTGTTCTTGATTGGCCAGCAAACTCGCCTGACCTTAACCCCATAGAAAATCTATGGGGTATTGTGAAGAGGAAGATGCAATACGCCGGACCCAATAATTCAGAAGAGCTGAAGGCCACTATCAGAGCAACATGGGCTCTCATAACACCTGAGCAGTGCCACAGACTGATCAACTCCATGCCATGCCGCATTGCTGCAGTAATCCAGGCCAAAGGAGCCCCAACTAAATATTGAGTGCTGTACATGTTCATACTTTTCATGTTCATACCTTTCAGTTGGCTAATATTTCTAAAAATCCTTTTTTTGCATTGGTCTTAATTGATATTCTAATTTTCCGAGATACTGAATTTGGGACTTTCATTAGTTGTCAGTTATAATCATCAACATTAAAAGAAATAAACATTTGAAATACATCAGTCTATGTGTAATGAATGAATCTAATATACAAGTTTCATTTTTTGAATGGAATTACTGAAATAAATCAACTTTGTCATGATATTCTAATTTTATGATCAGTACCTATATATATATATATATATATATATATATATATATATATATATAAATCTATACTAATAAAAGGCAAAGCCCTCACTGACTGACTCATCACTAATTCTCCCACTTCCCATGTAGGTGGAAGGCTGAAATTTGGCAGGCTCATTCCTTACAGCTTACTTACAAAAGTTAGGCAGGTTTCATTTCGAAATTCAAAGTGTAACGGTCATAACTGGAACCTCTTTTTTGTCCATATACTGTAATGGAGGAGGCGGAGTCGCGTATCGCGTCATCACGCCTCCTACGTAATCACGTGAACTGAAAACAAGGAAGAGCCCCAAAGAGCGCTGAAGAAAACATTCATTACACAATTGAGAAGGCACAAGAGAGCGGCTCACGTGAACTGACTGAATGCAGCACGAGTGATCACTTCGATACTGTGGAAACAAAGCACGGTGTAAAACGTAAGTTTAAATTAAGTTTATAGAAACGCTGCCGCTGCCGTTTGCAATACCATATTCGCGAGATAAAAGTTTAATGAGAAATGGTACCGCTGCCGTTTGCAATACCATATTCGCGAGATACAAGTTTAATGAGAAGACACAAGGTATAAACGAGACTTTGGATGACTTTGTAACGGATTAAAAATTGCGGTAGCGAGAAACTTTTAAGTGCCGGGTCTTAGCTAACAGCACGTAGAACGCAGCACGTCGGAAACAAAGCACCGTGTAAACCTAAAGTTTAAATTAAGTTCATAGACCTACAAAAGGTTGCCATTGATTTGAGGCAAGATTGCTTTTCTCCTGTACAACTATACGTTGCATTCTCAAGAGTGTGCTTGCACGGCTTGGTCATATTACAACCGGAGTGCTGAACTGACAACGTGGTATACAAACAGAACTATAACAATCGTAATAAACGAACAAAAAAAACAGCGGACAACCCGTGGATTAAATAAAAAGACTGCTTCCGTTGGCGAAGCAACGAAAAAGGAAGACCTTATATGGCGTTCGTTTATAAAACAGCGGAGAGGCTGTGTGAAGGCAGCTTCACAAAAAAACAGATCCTTAACAAATTGTTATTGGTATATTTTCCCTCAATTTAAAAAGGTTTTCTTTTCTTCTTAATAAAAATTTAAAAGCAGTACTTCGCGGGGATTTAGATATATACAGTGTCTATCTATCTATCTATCTATCTATCTATCTATCTATCTATCTATCTATCTATCTATCTATCTATCTATCTATCTATCTATCTATCTATCTATCTGTCTATGTATGTCTGTATATATATATATATATATATGTATGTAGATATGTGTATATATATGTGTATATATATGTAGATATGTAAATATGTATATGTATATATATATATATATATATATATATATATGTGTCTGTATGTGTATATATATATATATATGTGTGTGTGTATGTATGTATGTGTATATATATGTTGATATGTGTATATATATATATGTATATATATGTGGATGTGTATATGTATATATATATATATATATGTATATATGTATATATGTATATATATGTGTGTATATGTAGATATGTATATATATGTGTATATGTTTATGTATTTATATGTTTACATAACCTCTTTAACACACTACTTCTCCGCTGCGAAGCGCGGGTATTTTGCTAGTATACTAATAAAAGGCAAAGCCCTCACTGACTGACTCACTGACTGACTGACTCACTCATCACTAATTCTCCAACTTCCCGTGTAGGTAGAAGGCTGAAATTTGGCAGGCTCATTCCTTACAGCTTACTTACAAAAGTTAGGCAGGTTTCATTTCGAAATTCTACGCATAATGGTCATAAGTGGAACCTGTTTTTTGTCCATATACTCTAATGGAGGAGGCGGAGTCACGTATCGCGTCATCACGCCTCCTACGTAATCACGTGAACTAAAAACAAGGAAGAGATTTACAGTACGAGTCAAACGCGGGAACAAAGGTAAATGATGTTGTTGAGTGTCTTTTAATACTGTGTAAGCATACATATTAACACATGCAATTAAACGTGTGCATTTACGGGGTGATTTCTCAGGCTTAAAAGCTCGCCTTTTATTAAAAAGGTAAATGCTAACTGTTTTCATTCTGAAGGGCACAAACCATGTTAGATTTCAGCCGTTAAACGCGCAAAAATGTCGGTACACCAGATAAATAAGTGCAACATATTATCAGTTGTATTGTATGCTTACAATACAAATAGAAATGTGTTAAACGTTAAGTAATATTATGGGATGGTGTTTTTCGACTCGCGCCTTGATTTAAACGATTGCATGTCTTGGTGGGTTTGCGTAGCTTATTGTCAATATCTTTACAGCTCTTTTTAAGACTTAATTTAAAAAGGTTTTCTTTTCTTCTTAATAAAAATTTAAAAGCAGTACTTAGCCGGTGCGAAGCGCGCACTTCACTCCCTTACGGGAATCGAACCTCGGACGTCAGCGCTAGAGGCAAAGCCCCTAAAATTGCGCCACGGCGTGTGGTTCTTTTATTTGACAGCATGTAGATCGGGGTAATTACATTCACGGCATTCGTAGTCTGATTCACAATCTGATTGTATGGGTGGTTACCTACCAGGTAACGCTTATGGTTAGCCAGCAAGTCAGCTCGAAGTGATCACTCGAGTAAAGGCAGCTTCACAAAAAAACAGATCCTTAACAAATTGTTATTGGTATATTTTCTCTCAATTTAAAAAGGTTTTCTTTTCTTCTTAATAAAAATTTAAAAGCAGTACTTCGCCGGTGCGAAGCGCGGGGATTTGAGCGACTGACGCATACAGACATATTCATGAGTGCAGGTACTTTGGAATGAAAGCACCGTGTAAACCTAAAGTTTAAATTAAGTTCATAGACCTACAAAAGGTTGCCATTGATTTCAGGCAAGATTGCTTTTCTCCTGTACAACTATACATTGCATTCTCAAGAGTGTGCTTGCACGGCTCGGTCATATTTCAACCAGAGTGCTGAACTGACAACGTGGTATACAAACAGAACTATAACAATCGTAAAAAAAGAAGAAAAAAAAAAGCGAAGAACCCTTGCATTTAATAAAAAGGCTCCTTCCTTTGCGTTCGTTTATAAAACAGCGGAAAAGCTCTGTTAAGGCTCCTTCACAAAAAAACTGATCCTTAATATAGATATAGATATATATAGATATAGATATATATATATGTATGTATGTCTATATACAGTATATATATGTAAGCTTGTAAGTACTGCCTTACTTCTCTTTAAGAAAGGAAGATGTAAAGATACTTGATTTAAACGATTCCATGTCTTGGTGGGTTTGCGTAGCTTATTGTCAATATCTTTACACCTCTTTTTAAGACTTATTGACTGAAACGGGCTTTCACGAAAAAAGTTAGGGCTTTGCTACAGGATACACCCTCCACAAGTTAAGGAAGTAAAAATAAAAGGTATATATTTCTGTTTTATTTAAACCTTTTAAGTTCGTATGCATAGCCCCATTTGGCTGTTTTAGTTTTTTTTTTTCTTTCTTCAGTAATATTTAATCTCCTTAAAGAAAAACAACATATGCATTTTACTTTTTTTGTATCTCTTTAGTAATATTTTAGTGTAAAAGGATAACCAGTATTAACACATGTGCAATTAAACGTGTGCATTTACGGGGTGATTTCTCAGGCTTAAAAGCTCGCCTTTTATTAAAAAGATAAATGCAAATTGTTTTCATTCTGAAGGGCACAAACCATGTTGGATTTTAGCCGTTAAACAAGCAAAAATGTCGGTACACCAGATAAATAAGCGCAACATATTATCAGTTGTATTGTATGCTTACAATACATATAGAAATGTGTTAATCGTTAACTAATAGTATGGGATGATGTTTTTCGACTCGCGCCTTGATTTAAACGATTCCATGTCTTGGTGGGTTTGCGTAGCTTATTGTCAATATCTTTACACCTGTTTTTAAGACTTATTGACTGAAACAGGATTTCACGAAAAAAGTTAGGGCTTTGCTACAGGATACACCCTCCACAAGTTAAGGAAGTAAAAATAAAAGTATATATATTTCTGTTTTATTTAAACCTTTTATGTTTGCATAGCCCCATTTGGCTGTTTTAGTTTTTTTTTCTTTCTTCAGTAATATTTAATCTCCTTAAAGAAAAAGAACATATGCATTTTACTTTTTTTGTATCTCTTTAGTAATATTTTAGTGTAAAAGGATAACCAGTATTTAAACCTTTTATGTTACTTTATAAAGTTATTTTACACAATGTTGAAAAATTAATAAGAAAGCTACATATTTTGACAGCTGCTGCTTTAATTTTCAATGAAATGAAAAAAGCTCTCCAAGAGAAAACCTCAATGAAGAAGAAACAGTTTGCACTATCTAAAAAGGAGAAACCCTCATTTATAAAGGTTTTCTGCAGATGACTTAACTGAAAATAAATGAATAGTTCCTATGTGTATAATACATATTTATCTATTTGACTTATGCCTTTATTCCAGCACCTTGCAACATCTGAGGTACAATTTGTTACATTACTTTTGTTTTTTGCAGCACAGGCAGGTGAAGTGACTTCCTCAGGGTCACACAGTGGTGTCAGTACCAGGATTTGAACTGACAAGCTCCGGGTTTGCTGAAATATTACTGAAGAAAGAAAAAAAACGAAAACAGGCAAATAGGGCTATGCATACAAATGTCCATCCATCCATTATCCAACCCGCTATATCCTAAATACAGGAGCCAATCCCTGCCAACACAGGGCACAAGGCAGGAAACAAACCCCGGGCAAGGTGCCAGCTCACCGCAGGGCGCACACACCACGGACAATTTAGAATCGCCAATGCACCTAACCTGCATGTCTTTGGACTGTGGGAGGAAACCGGAGTACCCGGAGGAAACCCAGACAGACACAGGGAGAACATTCAAACTCCACGCAGGGAAGCGAACCTAACTGGCACCTTTCACTGTGCCACCATGCCGCCCGCATACAAACTTAAAAGGTTTAAATAAAACAGAAGTATATACTTTTATTTTTACTTCCTTAACTTGTGGAGGGTGTATCCTGTAGCAACGCCCTAAGTTTTTTCATGAAAGCCCCTTTCAGTCAATAAGCCTTACAAACAGGTGTAAAGCTAAACTTGCAGCACCGCTATTCAATTACACTTGCCTAACGCCTCTCCTAAGGGGAGATACTGTGGGATCTAGGCATCAGTCAAGCACTAATCACAGGCCCGATTAGAAAGCGGGAAGCTGTGATTTGTCATCTCCCTCCCATGTAACAATCACAGCCTGTGTTACAATGCACTATGTATGTATGTATATATGTATGTATGAAGAGGATGGATGGATGTATATGTGTGTGTTTATGTATGTGTGTATATGTATGTGTATATATATATGTTGATATGTGTATATAAATATATGTATATATATGTGGATGTGTATATGTATATCTATATATATAAAAATGGAATGGGTGGGTCGTCGGGTGGGCCTTTTTTTCATTCCGTCGTTTTTTCGACGTTTTGAAAATGTAGAATGATTATTTGATTTTTTTGTTTTTATTTGATCGTGTCTATGTAGCCGCCGTCGTAATAAAGTATCGCTAAAATCGTCATTTATCGTAATTTATTTTTGACGTATAACGTCGCCGTCGTCGAGGGGAGTGATACCACTGCAAAAAATCTGCTTACGGTTGAAAGACACGCCCTACTCACTGCACAGTTAAAAACACCAATCAAACTAACGATGACATCAAGTATTACCCAATCAAAAGTAGGAAAGGAGGCATCTTCATAAAATGCGTGTGGGATGATTTGCATGAGACGCTGCTTTAAAAAAAAAATTATAAAAAAAATACGGGATAAATCCCGTCCAGTATTGATTCAAAACGGGACGCGCAATTTCATTCTCAAACGCGGCACCATTCCGTATTTTAAAGGACGGGTGGCAACCCTACAGTGCCAGGTAACCACCCATACAATCAGATTGTGATTCAGACTAGGAATGCAATGAATGTAATTACCCCGATCTACATACAAGGCGAAAGTCTTGCAACATTCAAAGATGATGGTTTGGGATAAGTACACCATACAACATAAAAGAGCTTATGAAGCCTTGAACCGAAAAAAGCAACATCTCAGAGATCGTAAAAAAAAAATAGGAGCTAATGTCGTTTTACTCGCTGTAGATTTTAGTCAAACATTACCAGTTATTTCACGAGGGAGACCAGCACAACAACTCAACGCGTGTTTAAAATCCATGCTTCTCCCACGCTCGGTTATATGTCGCGTGTTCTCGGGTAGGTGCACCAAAAAATGTATACATTTAAGCATGTAATGGGCAAACAAAAAATGAGGTATACCCGAAGGCACAGCAGTAGTACTTAATGTAACTTTACTTCTTAAATGTTAATGTTTTACTGTTTAATAATTTATACGCTTCTTATATGTTGTTCAAATTCTTTTATCAAAATACCACTGACAGCGCAATGCACGATAACATCGAGTGAATACACCATACACATCCGCCCACGGCTGCCCTGCTGTGTGCAGATAGGACTTGATTGTACAATAAAATAAAATAAAGATAAAAAGACTAAAACAATCATCACCCATAAAGCGGATAGTAGACGTGACGTACTATATGTGTACCACATTTCAAGTGTATAGGTGCAACGGTTTGCGAGCTACAGGTCATTTAAAATCCTGGACAGACACACAAATTGCCACGGTAGCAAATTACAGAAGAAGATTTTACTGTTTAATAATTTATATTTATATGAAATGTGCTTCTTATATATTACTTCATATTCTCATATGATAATGATGTTAATGTTTATATTGATTTCTGTGTTATTAAAACTGCATGTATGTGTGTATATGTATATATATATATATATATACGAGCTGTATATACCCGGCGTTGCCCGGGGCAGAAGTAACCTAATCGGTCAAACACTTACATATATACCAAAGTAAACCTAATCGGTTAAACAGCTTCATATATACAGAAGCGAACCTAATTGGTCAAACAGTTATGAATGTGCAGAATGATTTTACAAACATTATGCGTGTTAACAATCATTAAAAAGAAAAGATTGAGGAACTGTTCTTCTATATGTGATGAAGCCACTAATAAGACAGATTTTTTTCAGGACCCAGCTGTTTCATAACTAAACTACTGCCACCCCAAAGTAATGCCTAATAGTGGTTTTTGGGGTAGCTGTGGAATAAAAAGGGTGTTTTTTAGTCAGTAAGAATCTGACAGTACCCTTCAGTACGGGCTGAAGGGTGCCTATGTAAGGTTTTACATCCTTCCCGTATGGAAAAAAAAACATACTAAACTTTTTTTTCATCATTACAGATAATCTCAGTCAAATCGAAGTACGCATTCTCAATTTATTTTTATCTAATTTTTACTTTTTCACAAAGCCATCCCATGCCAATTTGTATGAATAAACTTTTGCTAGAGAGTTAGCAAAAGTTTATTCATGCACATATTTTAATACGGATAATCTATCTCTAATCAAGGTTCTCATTTTCATTCTAATTTAAAATAATAATAGATACTCATTTTTTTCTTCTGTTTTAGAAAAACCAATCTATGCCACCTACGTCTTCGTCAAGTCAGCTTCATCCAGCTTCATCACATATAGAAGAAGAGTTCCTCAATCTTTTCTTTTTAATGATTGTTAACACGCATAATCTTTGTAAAATTATTCTGCACATGCATAACTGTTTGACCAATTAGGTTCGCTTCTGTATATATGAAGCTGTTTAACCGATTAGGTTTACTTTGGTATATATGTAAGTGTTTGACCGATTAGGTTACTTCTGCCCCGGGCAACGCCGGGTATATACAGCTCGTACTGTATATATATATATGTATATATGTATATATATGTATATGTAGATATGTGTATATATGTATATATGTATATGTATATATATGTTTACATAACCTCTTTAACACACTACTTCTCCGCTGCGAAGCGCGGGTATTTTGCTATATATATATATATATGTCAATGTATGTATGTATATATGTATGTCTATGTTTATATATATATGTGCATATGTATATATATGTGTATATATATATGTACATATGTATATATATATATATGTAGATGTGTAAATTTGTATTTGTATATATATGTATTTGTGGATGTGTATATGTATGTATATATGTATATTTAGATATGTGTATATGTAGATATGTACTGTATATATATGTATATGTATATATATGTTTACATAACCTCTTTAACACACTACTTCTCCGCTGCGAAGAGCGGGTATTTTGCTAGTCTATAATAATAAAAGGCAAAGCCCTCACTGACTGACTCACTCACTCACTGACTGACTGACTGACTCATCACTAATTCTCCAACTTCCCGTGTAGGTGGAAGGCTGAAATTTGGCAGGCTCGTTCCTTACAGCTTACTTACAAAAGTTAGGCAGGTTTCATTTCGAAATTCAAAGCGTAATGGTCATAACTGGAACATATTTTTTGTCCATACACTGTAATGGAGGAGGCGGAGTCACGTATCGCGTCATCACGCCTCCTACGTAATCACGTGAACTAAAAACAAGGAAGAGATTTACAGCACGAGTCACACGCGGGAACGAAGGAAAATGACGTTAATTTTTGACTGTCTTTTAATACTGTGTAAGCATACATATTAACACATGTGCAATTAAACGTGTGCATTTACGGGGTGATTTCTCAGGCTTAAAAGCTCACCTTTTATCAAACGCGGGAACAAAGGTAACTGACGTTGTTCACTGTCTTTTAATACTGTGTAACCATACATATTAACACATGTGCAATTAAACGTGTGCATTTACGGGGTGATTTCTCAGGCTTAAAAGCTCGCCTTTTACTAAAAAGGTAAATGCAAAACTATTTTCAATCAGTTTATTGAAACACTCCCGTTAAGGATTGCAATAACATATTCGCGAGATAAAAGAACGGAGTAGGGGGAAATGGAGGAAGAGCCGCAAACAGCGAACAGCAAAAAATTAATTAAACAATTGAGAACGGAGCGAGTTAAGCATACAAGCATGTTCATAAGGGAAACAAAGCACGGTGTAAAACGTAAGTTTAAATTAAGTTTATAGAAACGCTCCCGCTGCGGATTGCAATAACATATTCGCGAGATAAAACTTTAATGAGAAGACACGAGGTATAAACGAACCACACGCCGTGGCGCAACGTTAGGGGCAACAGTTTCAACCATTCTATGATCTGCTTCTCGCAACTGAAAGACGGCACATGGCGGATGTTAGCTGACTTGCTGACCGCAACGTTAGGGGCTTCAGCTATGGCGCTGACGCCACATCTCAGTGCCAACACTTTGCAGACTGTACTTAAAAGACACGCCCTCCTCACTGGACAGTTAAAAACACCAATCAAACTAACGATGACATCAAGTATTACCCAATCAAAAGTAGGAAAGGAGGCATCTTCATAAAATGCGTGTGGGATGATTTGCATGAGACGCTGCTTTAAAAAAAAAATTATAAAAAAAATACGGGATAAATCCCGTCCAGTATTGATTCAAAACGGGACGCGCAATTTCATTCTCAAACGCGGCACCATTCCGTATTTTAAAGGACGGGTGGCAACCCTACAGTGCCAGGTAACCACCCATACAATCACATTGTGATTCAGACTAGGAATGCAATGAATGTAATTACCCCGATCTACATACAAGGCGAAAGTCTTGCAACATTCAAAGATGATGGTTTGGGATAAGTACACCATACAACATAAAAGAGCTTATAAAGCCTTGAACCGAAAAAAGCAAGATCTCAGAGATCGTAAAAAAAAAAAAATAGGAGGTAATGTCGTTTTACTCGCTGTAGATTTTAGTCAAACATTACCAGTTATTCCACGAGGGAGACTAGCAGATCAACTCAACGCGTGTTTAAAATCCATGCTTCTCCCACGTTCGGTTATATGTCGCGTGTTCTCGGGTAGGTGCACCAAAAAATTTATACATTTAAGCATGTAATGGGCAAACAAAAAATGAGGTATACCCGAAGGCACTGCAGTAGTACTTAATGTAACTTTACTTCTTAAATGTTAATGTTTTACTGTTTAATAATTTATACGCTTCTTATATGTTGTTCAAATTCTTTTATCAAAATACCACTGACAGCGCAATGCACGATAACATGGAGTGAATACACCATACTCATCCGCACACGGCTGCCCTGCTGTGCGCAGATAGGAGTTGATTCTACAATAAAATAAAATAAACATAAAAAGATAGTAGACGTGACGTACTATATGTGTACCACATTTGAAGTGTATAGGTGAAACGGTTTGCGAGGTACAGGTCATTTAAAATCCTGGACAGACACACAAATTGCCACGGTAGCAAATTACAGAAGAACATTTTACTGTTTAATAATTTATATTTATATGAAATGTGCTTCTTATATATTACTTCATATTCTCATATGATAATGATGTTAATGTTTATATTGATTTCTGTGTTATTAAAACTGCATGTATGTGTGTATATGTATATATATATATATATATATATATATATATACTAGCAAAATACCCGCGGTTTGCAGCGGAGAAGTACTGTGTTAAAGAGGTTATGAAAAAAAAAGGAAACATTTTAAAAATAACGTAACATGATTGTCAATGAAAGCCCGTTTCAGTCAGTAAGTCTTCTGTGTGTGTTTATGTATGTGTGTATATATATGTAGATGTGTATATGTAGATATGTATATATATGTATATGTATATAAATGTTTATGTGTGTGTGTATATTATATATATAATATATATATATATATATATATATATATATATATATATATATATATATATATATATATATATATATATATAAAAAAAAGACAGCAACAGTTATAACAATGACAACACAATTACATTGACAATCATGTTACGTTATTTTTAAAATGTTTCCTTTTTTTTTCATAACCTCTTTAACACACTACTTCTCCGCTGCGAAGCGCGGGTATTTTGCTAGTATACTAATAAAAGGCAAAGCACTCACTGACTCACTCATCACTAATTCTCCAACTTCCCGTGTAGGTAGAAGGCTGAAATTTGGCAGGCTCATTCCTTACAGCTTACTTACAAAAGTTAAGCAGGTTTCATTTCGAAATTCTACGCGTAACAGTCATAACGGTCGACAACGTCCGCCATGTTAAACTTTCTTATTTATGGCCCCATCTTCACGAAATTTGGTAGGTGGCTTCCCTGCGCTAACCAGAACCGATGTACAGTGAAACCTCGGTTCACGACCATAATTTGTTCCAAAACTCTGTTCGTAAACCAATTTGGTCTTGAACCAAAGCAATTTCCCCCATAGGATTGTATGTAAATACAATTAATCCATTCCAGACCATACGAACTGTATGTGAATATTTTTTTTTTAAGTTTTTAAGCACAAATATAGTTAATTAAACCATAGAATGCACAGCGTAATAGTAAACTAAATGTAAAAACATTGAATAACACTGAGAAAACCTTGAACAACAGAGAAAACTAACACTGCAATAGTTTGCGCTATAGCGCTACCAACCGCTGGCTAAAAACACTTTTTTAATGAGTTTTAAGCACAGGGAAAAAAATGAACATTTGAAAAAATCCGTAATTTAATAATCCACCAAGAAAAGTAACATTGCAACAATGCACGCTACGAAGCGATCGCTGTAAACAGAAGTGAAAACACAATCAAGCCCAGTGCATTCTTTAACTGCCTTCCTACCTTATGCGTCCAGCTCTCTCTCTCGCGCTGCCTGTGTGTGTGCGTCTGTCTCTCTCTGGTGCTGCCTGTGTGTGTGCGCAGCTCTCTCTTGCGCTGCCTTTTTGTGTGCGTCTGTCTCTCTGTCGCGCTGCCTCTGTGTGTGTGTGTGTGTGTGTATCGCGCACTCTCTCGCTCTCTCTCTTGCTCACTGCACAGGAAATGCACAGGGAGAGACTGAACATGTACAAACCGAAAGGGAAACTGGTTCATATACCGAGTGTGTGGTCGTGAACTGAGGCAAAATTTTGGCGAAATGTTTGGTCGTAAACCGATTTGTACGTGTACCGAGACGTTTGTGAACCGAGGTTCCACTGTACGTACTTATTTCGGTGGTATGACGCCACTGTCGGCCAAAATTCTATGCATAACGGTCAACAACATCCACCATGTTAAACTTTCTTATTTATGGCCCCATCTTCATGAAATTTGGTAGGTGGCTTCCCTGCGTATGTACTTATTTCGGTGGTATGACGCCACTGTTGGCCGCCATATTGAACTTTCCAACGGTCTTTGTTACTTATGGGCCCAAGAACTGTCACTTACCGAGTTGTTTCCATGCCCGGAGATGGCGCCTGCCTTTTCCATTCTCTGTGTTACATATTGCACGGCCATATCAGGCTCACTCTTGATATCCGGAAGAACATTGTGTCTTATGTATTGAATGACTGGGACAGGTTCAAGGTGTGGACTGATGACGGTACAGGAGATAATTATACTATACAGGAGCACTATAAGAGTGAAATACTTAAGCTCTTCACCTATGGTTCTGCATGTGAGTTGAATTGTTCAGTTGTCGCTTTCAAGTGTACCGAAATGGCCAAATATTTTACACCTCTTACAAAGCCTTCTTCAAAATGTTTACCCCAATCTACGAAATCTCCATGAAAACGAAGTGTCATGGTTGAGGGGGAGAGCTATCCTGACACTAAGAAATGACATGACTACGACTATAAACCACTGTGTCGAGCTGTAAACAATGTGAAGACGGGACCGCCTTCAGCGGCGAGGGGTCGTAAGAACAAAGTGGACACTGGGAGACGCGGAATGTCGGGCTTTTCCTCCGGGTCAACAGCTTTGCAGTTTCGGGCAGCATCCTCTCTTCTCGCACTGTTTGTCACAGTTCAAGTGCCCCATCGGCTCCTGGGATAGTGGAAATCTTTGCGAATAAGTGTAATTGGCGCTATCGAAGCGGGAGTCTTTTGGTAAATTGTCCCTTAAGATGAATTCGGGTCACTAAAACCCCGCAACATTCAAGGTTGCTTTTGTGATGAATTCTTTTAATAAGATGGAGGGTTTACATCTAAAAAGATGTACCGACCTCTTCATGTTAAGTATTGGACTTGGGAATTGTTTGGACCTTCTTCCCGTTAAGCACGGAAAGGCAGTGTCCACATTTCTCAGAATAATTTTTCTCTTAAATCACAGGCACATAGTGCAAGGTTGTCAAGCAGGTACTTTGCCCTGTGGGGAACAGCCCGGACACAGACAGGTAGACATGATATTTAAACCACACACGTTTATTCACAACTACTATTTACACTTATCGTGAGCACAAACCCAGTGCTGCAGCACCAATCACCCCTCAAGTCCTTGGCCACACGCATAATGCCTTCTCTCAGTCTCTGGTCCGCCTCCACTCCTCTCCACCAAGCTTCGTCCACTTCCACCCGACTCTTGCCCCTGACTGAAGGGAGGTGGCCCCTTTTATTCACCCCGGAAGGACTCCAGGTGTATCCTGAGGGCTTCTGTAGCCACACCCCTGTGTGGCGGAAGCTCTGTCGGCATATCCGGAAGTCCTCCGGGTGTCCCCAGTACTCTTCCCTCTTCCATGCTCTGTACCCGTGGCCCCCAAAGCAACCAGGGCGGATGCCCCCTCGTGTTGTGGAGGAGGCACAAGCCCTCCTCCGGTCCTCCTGGGCATCCCGTCTGGGTAGGAACCCCAGCCTGGTGCCACAGCCCGAAACCACTACAATAGTAGTCAATGTATCTTTACTTCTTAAATGTTAATGTTTGACTGTTTAATAATTTATACGCTTCTTATATCTTATTCAAATTCTTTTATCAAAATGTTTTACTACTTAATAATTAATATTTATATAATTTCTATGTTATTGTGAATGCTCTTTATTTGTTCAAAAATAACATTGGTAATTAACAAACTTATTTTATAAATAGTACATTTTAGTTTTTTTCCCTTACACTCAGTGAGCAAAGCCACTGGGTAATCAGCTAGTGTATATATACAAAACAGTGGAACTTGCATTTTGAAGGGAACCACATAAAATTTGCTAATGTGAAAATTTCAAATTTAGTGTTTAATATTGTTTCTTTTTTATTTTTACAATAAAGGTACAGCACACTTATAAAAAACTTTTGAGTCACTGTTTCTGCAATTAGTAAATTATACACAAATAATTATGAAATAAAAATTAGTATAATACAAACATTGCTTGTTTGTTTTTTTTTTCAAACCAAATGTTACTTCTAAAAACTACCAACAAAACCACTCAGAAATATATCCTGTGGAAAAGTTTTAAACATGGGAATGTTCAGTTGGGATTCTACTATATTAAGAAAACAATACTTGAATGTGTATGTAAAAATGAAAGTGCACAATGAAACCTTAAATGCCAGTAATGCAAGGTTAAGAATTGAACATAAACAGAGCCTAACTGTACTACTGTATCATACAGATAATGTAAACACCTATGAAATGTATCAGTATATAGCATTAATATATAGAACATTCAAGCAATATTTAGATAGTAACACACTGTTTACATGCTGCCTGAAGCTCTGGTGTCTGGTCCAGTCTCAGTCACTGAACAGTTGTGTCACCGTTACAGAGAAAATTAAGGTAAGGAAGGGTACGCTCACTTAAATCAGAATTGCAAGCATCTGCTTTTCAGTGTAAACTCCTCATAAAATATAATGACACGTTATGCTCATGTATGTTTCCATACTTCTGCTTAACCACAAGTCACTTGTGCATCATAAAGCAACACTTGCTTCAGGTCTATTTCAGTTTTTAAGAAAGTAAATGCAATGCAACTCCAGAAAAATAATTACAGGTGGGTGTGACATGTTTATCTGTTGGCCCTGGTTGTTGATAATTTTTTAAATATTTACAATGCACAGTTTTAATTAGAGTCTTGTCTTTTGATAAATATAATGTGATGGCCTCTTTTATGTAAGTTTGCTTTTGATAGCCTACTGGATACACACTTGCATTATAGTGTTAGCAGATAATTAATGGGTCATCTGTGTTGCAGATGTAACGTTACTGGGACTTTGTGCTGCTAGTTTATCTTTCATGCACTCTATGCTCATTATTAAGTATGTGGTTGAGTTTTAGATGGTTGCATAAAATGCTTGCAGTTTGCAAGGTATGCTTATTTGATCAACGTCATTGCTATTGAAAACATGTTCATTCCAAATTATGGACAATTCTGATCATTTTGTCATTAAAACTTGTAAAAGTGTCTATTCATCAATACTTCTAAGGTTTTATGGAGGTTTCTGTGAACATGAGAAAGCGGAAGCACTAAATGGAATGCAGTAATCACTCTCTGTGAGTAGTACTGTATATCGTGGCATCAGCAATATTAATTGCAATTACACAATACTCCAAAAGCAGACTAAAGCACAAACATCTCACCTTATACAAAACAATATTTATGAAACTGTACTTTTATGACCAAGATGATTGGAGGAAAAATAGATGACAAGTGGACTGTATAAGTCAATATTGTATTATATTGAGCTGCTAGTATCCACAATTTTCCACACAAAGTGAGCCAGTCAATAATAGTGCAGTCGTAGTAGTTGTTTATATAGCCAGTGGCTGGATTTTGTGGAAGTCACTGCTAGTAACAGATCCTGGGTGTTACTGACCTCATACAAATATAACCAGGCTAAGAACATATTTTATTTACATTATTTTAAGCTATTAGTTTTTTTATTTTTTAAGTGTATTATTTGAAAGGTTATGTGCAGTTAATGCACAAAGAAGAACAGAATAGTATGGCACTATCTATACATTTGTGCTTGCCTGTAGAACGGTGAAAATAGAGGGTGTTGAGCTCTACTAGAATGGATATTCTGTTTTTTTTTCAAGCTGCACGAATCCTATTCAAAAATGTTGTAACTGGTTATTTTCTTGTTTGTTTTATTATCTTTAAAAAAGAATTGAAACAGTGTTATTTGTGATGCCTAATTGATTATTTTTAAAAGAGCAATATTGTTTACAAACAAATAGAGCTTTCTGGGCTCTTTCTCTGTATACACATAGCAGATGTCATTTAATCTTTATGTGGACATGCAAGAATTCTAAATGTATTAAATACTTTATTTTGGTTTTAAAGAAAAGCGTAGCTCCAGGAAATTTCAAAAATGTGGTTTGAGCTGTGTGTGCATGTTCACATCTGTCTGTTTTATTCACAACTAAGTTATGGTGGAACTTGGTTTTTTGACTGGTTGAGATCAGGACCACAGCAGAAGTGATATGAAGTCACTGGGGTTTACCACATACTTTTCATAGTTTGACGCATAGCTTTTCACCTAAATTTGAAAACAAGTGAAACATGAAATAGTTTAATGCTTTGTATTAACCAGTCATTTATAAAACAGGTTAAAGCTGGGCATTCTGTCTTGACCATTAGCATACTTATTTTTCTTTGGAGTCTCCCACTTAATCTCCACCGATGCCCTTAGGAAACTCTAATGATGATATATATCAGTCTGTGGAATTAGAATGTCCTGCAGAAAAAGTGAAAATTGCAAGTACACATATAGGATAGGATTCTGTAGGTGTATCCTCTTATTTCTTACAATGTTTTCTAAACCACTATAACATTATACTTTTCACCCTCACCCATCTTTCTCTGTATTTCTCATTACTTAGCAGTTCAGTCTCAACTGTTCAAGTACTCGTTCCTTATAATTCTTTGTTAGATTTACATCTGCTGAAGGTCTTCTTTCCTTTGATTACTTTTTTTATAAATTTTAATCTTTCTTCTTAACTATTATAGAAAAGCTATCTTATCACACTTACGTGATAATATCTATGCACCTTGTAACTGTGCCAGAGGTACCATTGACATAAATTGAGGCAGATTTAACTGGATTTAAAGTTTCTTGTTGGGCATTAATGGGATAATGAAAACATCCTTTTTGAAGAATATCATCCATGCATTATCAAATCAGGTTTAAATTATTTGCAATCTAAGTTGGAAAAATCAAATAAGGATAAAAGACACATTGGCAGTTCTTACAGTATGGTCAAAAATCATTCATTAGCCTTTCATAACTTATCAGAGAACTGCTTTAACAAGCAAACTGAAAAATAAAAAGGGGTGCAAAAAAAAAAATTGCATCTCCCACTACTGTGGTGGGTTGGCACCCTGCCCAGGATTGTTTCCTGCCTTGTGCCCTGTGTTGGCTGGGATTGGCTCCAGCAGACCCCCGTGACCCTGTGTTTGGATTCAGCGGGTTGGAAAATGGATGGATAACTCCCACTAATGCTATCCATGATCTCCAAGAAAGGAAAACCTGTACAGTGGAACCTCGGGTTACGAACGTCTCTGAACACGTACAAATTGGGTTATGACCAAAAAGTTTGCCAAACTTTTACATCTGTTCACGACCACACACTCGGGTGACGAACAAGCTAGTTTCCCTTCCGGTTCGTACGCGCCGATGATTTTCGCACGTGTTCAGTCTCTCCCTGTGCATTCGCTGTGAACTCTTTGTGCTCTATTTTGTTTCCCTTTCGGTTTGTACACACTGGTGATTTACGCACGTGTTCAGTCTCTCCCTGTACAGTACATTGTACTTTACCTCAAAACTGTAATCTTCTCTCCACCCAGTTCCTCCTCACTTCCTTCATGCCGGAACTCGACTCATGCAAGGTTAGATTTTGTATGAAATTACGGATTTTTCAAATGTTCCTTTTTTTTCCCTGTGCTTAAAACTCATTAAAAAAAAGTGTTTACAGCGATCGGTTTGTAAGGCTATTAGCATGAACTCCAGCAATGTTACTTTCTTGGTTGTTTATGGTTGGTTTTTAAATAAAGTTCGGATTTGTTCAAATGTTCCTTTTTTTCCCTTATGTTTAAAACTCATTAAAAAAAGTGTTTACAGTGATCGGTTTGTAAGGATATTAGTGTGAACTCCAGCAATGTTACTTTCTTGGTTGTTTATGGTTGGTTTTTAAATAAAGTTCGGATTTGTTCAAATGTTCCTTTTTTTTCCCTGTGCTTAAAACTCATTAAAAAAAAGTGTTTACAGCGATCGGCTCGTAAGGCTATTAGCGTGAACTCTTGCAATGTTAGTTTTCTCTGTTCAAGGTTTTCTCAGTGTTATTCAATGTTTTTACATTTAGTTTACTATTACACTGTGGTATAATTAACTATTTTTGTGCTTACAGATCTTTAAAAAATATATAATTACATTCAGCTCGTATGGTCCGGAACGGATTAATTGTATTTACGTACAATCCTATGGGGGGAAATTGCTTTTGGGTCACGACCAAATCTGGTTTTCACAACTGTATGGAGCTGACCTGGTCTTTGTAAGTATTTATAAAATTGCTTGGCTGGCTGGGGATCCTATTCCTGCCAGCCTTAATTACTCTTTTGATATTACACTAAATTATCACTCAGTATAATGTGTTGTCTTTGAACATTTGTCCACAGTATAATTCATGTGTCTTCTTCATCTGCACCCAACTTTATATGGTTTTATTAAACCAAAGCTGATGAATTCCTCTCACAGTTTTCTACATGATTACTGTATGCTCAGAGGTGCACAGTTATGAATATTTGTTATTCATTTATTTGTAATGTACACATGCTCTTAGTCCCCTTCACCATTGTGTCTTTAATTTTTGTATGACTGCGTGGAAACAGAAATAACAAAAACCATGTCAAAGTTTTAGGCTCCAGTTGGAGACCCTGTTTAATTGCTAAAGGCAAGGTGTAAATATAAGGAAATGCTGTTATATTTCAGCGCCTATTGCAATGTTCCTTATTTTTGAAGTGTCCTCTAGCTGAATAAATGAGGACCAACTTCTAATCTGGGTTGTCTTTTCATCTTGATGGGTCGGAAGTAATATGGTTATTATCATTTGGGGGAGTGGTCATGTTGCTAGTCACCTCACCATCCCATCAATTCTAGGAAGGAAAATGGAGGATCTGTTTCAAGAAAGTGCCATTTTCCCTTTCTCCTCTCACATACCTTCAAAACAGACCCCAGAAGCACTCATGTTAAGTTTTTCGCAACTGTCATAACTACCCTTTCAAATTGCTTTGGAACTGTTTATGTCATTGTTTTCTTAAGAGAAGGAGAAATGGCATAGAAAGGTCTCTAAGAGAGTGGCCTTTAAAGGCAGAATGTATAAAAGTGGACAGGAGGCAAGAAAGGTGCCTTGAAAATCATAGCAGACTCAGAGAAGCAGGCTTTACGGAAGCTTACATGAGAGAGTTAGTGCTGTTCAAGAAAGGTTCAAACACATGCAGATACAAAGGAGGGCACTGAAAGTACACATAGATAGTACACAAGAGATATCAAACATTTTTAAATTATTATTTTACCTGGCTAGTATGACTTTTCTATTATGGGTAGTAATTACATAAAAAATAGCTAGAGAATAGAAAACTTTGTTTAGCTCTACAACCCACTCATCCCTACCAATTAAAAATCTGTACTGTTTAGGTCTATAATCTGTCTCTTATAATATAATTGTTCATTAAGAGTGATAATATTTTTGCTGTCCTAGTCATATGGACCTTGCACCTTTGAAATGTATAAATTAACTCAATGCATGCATTCCATTATTTAGCTTATTTTTCTTAACATTAAAACATTAGAACAATCTACATGTTTCCACAAGGATTAGAACTATTTGGCTTAAATCTCCACACAAGCCAGCGTCATTGACCACAGAAAATATGTATATAGAAATCAGTTTAGTGCATCATTGTAGATATTTTCAGTAATGGCAGGTTCTAAACATGTTTCACATTTTGGATGGATTAACAAGTTGCATTTTGTTAAATCATTTGGTAGTATTGGTAGTAAAATATGAAAAACATGTTTAGCTGCCATATTTGCATGTTCTTTGTGTGTGTGTATTGGGGTCTGTGTGTGTGTGTATGTGTATTTAACACTGCAAGCAGACATCACATTTGCAAGACAGTGCAGTTCACTGAGTCTCTGAAGAATTTTGTGGCAGGTCAGGGGTCATGATCTTGACCAGAAGTGATCACATTGAAGCTTAAGAGTTGTTAAAAATCTTTTGGAAGCTATGAGCTTGGTAGGGTGTTGACAGGACTCTTCTAAAGTAAAAGGACAATAAAAACAGCTCAGTGAAGGGGGTTGTATGTCTGTTAGGCATTCAGCCAGCACTGGCAGCTGGACAACAATAGAACTCTCTCAAGAAGTCACTTTTGTTCCTTTTTTGCATTTGTAACATCTGTTTCTGCACCTTGTGCTGGTTAAATGCTGTTGATATCCTGCCTTCCTGGTAGATTTCCTGTGGAAGCCTTGAACCCCTGTAATAAGTTGTTAAAAAATGTATCCTATAAAATTATTCACAATTCAGTTCCATAATGAAGTTGTAAGAAATCTTGATGTGCCAGATACTCTTGATTTAAGAGGTGGAAAACAGGTTTAAGACATCTGTAGGAGATTAAAATTGACGATCTTTCTATTCTGCTTCATAGACATAAACCCTTCACAGATTTTATTTTATTCTTAAGTTTCAGTATTTTTGTGTCTATAAGATGGAGAGCCATATGAAGGATGTTTCATATACATACTGTTTTATTATATATGGCATATTTGGGAGCATAATGCGATATTCACAATGCAATATATTGCTCTCAAAAGATCTGCTGCTTGTGTTTCATGTACAGTCACTTTAGCAGCTTATACATATTCATTTTAAAAATAACTTATCTGGTGTTGTTTATCCAGTGCCTTTGGTGAGCCTGGGAAAACAGCGACATTCTCACATGTTTTAAGACTGAAATCACACATTATACCAGAGTGTCTTTTGCTGTCTTGAAAATATACCAGTCATTACTTCTTTCTGAAGTATATTGTTTGCTGAAGTATATTGTTTGCTTTTGCTACAGTGGTAATGTTATGATTATAGTTAGTACTCCTAGATTTCTTGTAGCTTAAAAAAAATGAGGTCTGTAAACATTGTTCACAAATGGGGAAGTGTAGATTGCACACAGCCAGTCAAACCTACCTTCATGAAACTATTAATTTTAAATCTTGAGACATCTTTCCCAATTTTAAATCTTGAGACATATTTCCCAGTAACACTTATTTCTTCATTGTTTCATTTTCTGTACTCCACCCCACTTAGACCAATACAGGATCACAAAATGCTGATGGCCTATCCTTAATTGCATGAACCATCCTTTAATGGGAACCAGTCCATCACCAAACTCACTCATCTCCCTAATATGTGCCTCTTTGCGATGTTGATGAAAACCTGGGTTACCTGTTAAAATCTCACACAGACACAAGTGTACAAACAGGTAATTTTTTTTAATTTAGTGCATCTTTCTAATTGGTTATGCTCAGTAATGTTATAACTATACACTTTTGGTGGCTTTTTTGGGGTTATCATTCATATCTTTATCTTCTTAAACAGGCCAAGTTATATGTTTGTTTTTTGTTTTAGAATCCCTTTTTGTTACTTCGATTTTTGGGTTACCCCTGTTGTTTGGTTGGCTCTCATCTGTATTTGATCTCCTGGTTTTTGACTTTAGCCTGGTACTTACTATGATTTTTGGATTATGTTTACATCTCTCAGTCTATTTATCTTCTGACAATAGTTCTGTTACATACTGAGAGATTGTGAGTAACTCCAAGATGATAAATGTTGTTAATGAAATTACTTGCTTTGGTGAGGAACGGGCTGCACTTAAAAGAGTAAGTTAAAGTCGTCTTGCTGCTACCCTGCAAACGCTGTAAACAAAATTCCTGCTCTTAAAGATTCAGTTGGGTCTGACTGCTGGTTCTAAATGGTCAGATCCACATATGCCACATCTGGAGCATTTTCCAGTTTGTACAGATTTTTGATGTTCCTGATTAAGTGAGCACACTAAAACTCAGAAAAAGAAATACGCCCGTAGGGGAATACACCCATAGTGGATTTTTATTATAGCGTTTAAGACCTTGACAGCTCACTCAGGTTGGGATAGCCAATGTCCCTGTTGTCACGGTTTATTGTAGCAGTCTTTGTAATGAAATCAAAGAGGAAATAGCTAAGTATGACCTTGTGGGAACCCTAGGTGATTTGTTGAACATTGCACAAAAAAATTGACACATGAGTTGAGGAATGAAAGCGTGAGAAACTGGCATGTAATTTTTTTTTCTTCCTTATGAGTAAGAAACCAAATAATTTGTCAACTACATCGGCACAACCACCACCCAAGCCTGTGGAGCTAGGGTAACTTACATTGGGTTTTCAAGAAAGATAGCTGTGTGCAATGCTAGGATTATGCTTTTATTGTAGTGGAGGCAGACAAGTATTTGCAAATTGTCAAAAGTTGCAGGGAAACAGCTAAATCTACCTCATTCTGGAGTTCGTGGAATGGACTTTTGTGGTCAAAACCTATATAAGAATATTTTATTTTTCCCAGCTATTATTAACAAGAGACATACTGTATTATGGTATTTGTGGATTTGGGGGTAGCTGAAAATTTTAACAAAGATTTTGCCATATTATCTGAGTTAGAAATAAATGAATTAAGAATTTCATTTTGCTGTTGTTGATAGGAAACCTATTGGGGAGGGCTTACTAAAACTAATTACCCCTTTTTACCCATCAGGTGAGACCAGTCATTTATGATCAAATCTCCTTTTTTATTTTGTCCTTTTCTAAACCATCTGTGATTGTGGGATTTCCTTGGCTAGGGAAGCACCCTCCTGTTATTGATTGGAAATTTTAAAAAAATGGTTACTTGGAGTCCAAAATGTTTTTCTAATATTATTCTTGCACCATTTCTCTCCATAATTTTACTAAATTATATTGCTGCCCTCCCTCCTGTCTATGAATGGTGAATCAAGACATAGAGAAATGATTACAGTGCACTACTTACTGATACTTCACAGTTCAATTGGGTGAATAGTGTATCTTTGACTGGCATTTCACTACATGCGTTATCCAATTCTTACCTAAAGATGTGTTACCTTTTCGGTGCCAATATAATTTCATACCACCAATTTTCTGAATTTTTAACATTATTTTTGTGTCTGACTTCAACTGCCTCAGAGAGGGATGGGATAGCAGGCAGTCTGCCAGCTGCCGATTGACAAAGTTGCAAAACAAAGGTACTTATCGGTGCATAATTGGCACAGTGATGAGGAGCTAAACGTAAAATTAAGGTGGCCTGGCATTACAAATATTTTCGCAGGCTTCAGGTATTCTAGTGTTAAGAACATATTCCACATTTTATGTTTCACAGCTTAAGCTGTTCATGACCCTGTACATTCTCCCCTCCATATGCCCTCCTCCTTCAGTTGTGTTCAAGGACCATGAAGAGTTTGAGGTACAAAAATTCTTGATTCTATGAAAAATGGTTCTAATGTAGTGTAGTTATGGACTTGAGAAGTATTCCCGGGTATCCACCTGTAATGTTCTTGCTCTTGTATTACTTAGTATGTTCAACAGCCATTGAAACCTGAAGGAGGTTATGTTATAACTACAATTTGTTTGTGGCTCTTTTCAGCTGATTATGCATTTCTTTGTTTTCTAAGGTTTCTAACTGTTTGGAATTTTATTTTTTTACATTTTGGAAGTTATATATTTATTTGGGCAACATGATCAGAGCATCACATGGCTTTGGTGGTAAATCACATAATTGTGATCATTGCACTTGTGACCTCGGCTTATTTCCAGTATAAATGTTGCTGTAGTTTAATATTTGTTATATTCATTGTAAATAGTCCAAGTACTAGGTGTGCTTTGCATTTTTGAATACTTTTTTCCTTTTACTTCTATTTTCGATTTGCGACTATGGTTTGGTTGCCTGTGATCTCTATGTGATCTGCCAATGTTTGATTGACTTTAGCCTATTTTCAACTACAATTTCTTTCCAATATCGTCTTCTTACGATAATTCCTAGAGACTTTTTCTTGTTATAAGTACTACAATTGAGTTAGTTGTAGTTATAAGTATAGCTATGGTAGCCACGCAAGTAAAGAGTATATTATGTGCTATTAAGAATGTATGCTGCTTATAAAGTATGTATTTTAATCTACTGTTCATGTTGAATGTTTTTTGGGATACAGGCATAATGACTATATTCATATGTCACTGCCCCTGTCAGTAAATTTCATTAAAAGATTATGGTTGTTCCTGGTTTTGAATTCATTTCATATGCTATATGTCTTTTTTCTGTTTCCTCTGTAAATGTACATTACACTTGTGTCCTTGGCACTTAGTTCTGATCAGCACAAGTGTATTGAAATAATCCTTTCTATTTTATGTTTAACGTTAGTAATCTTTAGTTTCTTAATACCTGTGTTGTTTACATTCAAAGTTTCATTTTTGATTTATCACTTCTTTTGAGAATATTGTCCTATAGACAACCTTGGAGGACATCCCTACAGATCCTTTTATTAACAATGTTGAGTCTAATTTGTACTTTCTGTTTTGTTCTTTGGAGTAGTATTGGTAGTTCAGCATTATTTTTTTCATCAGTTGTAGAAGAGTCTTCATTAGGCTTATCATTGCTTGCCTCTGAATGTAGTGTTTTACAACCTTAATTCCACTATTAGTGCATATAGTGATGATAGACTGTTTGTCGCAATTCTTCTTTTCATTATGTACTCCACTTCTGCCAGCTGAAAAGGGAGGGATAGTATAGTTGGTAGTGTGAACAATTTTTATGTGAGCACAAAAGCAAATTAGACAAATCTACTTTGCACATTTTTTCTTCTTGATATAGTTTCTGAGAAAAGAAGGCATAGACATAACATTCATGATAAAAAATTAGCTTCAATGTTCACTTCTTGCCTACACCTACTGTATAGCAGTTGCTTTTTGCTCACTCTATAGGGCATTCATAATTTGATCAGAGGGAAGCTCTGTTTTGGATTGGCGATTCTAAATTGGCCCTAGTGTGTGCTTGGTGTGTGGGTGTGTTTGTGTGTGTCCTGCGGTGGGTTGGCACCCTGCCCGGGATTGGTTCCTGCCTTGTGCCCTGTGTTGGCTGGGATTGGCTCCAGCAGACCCCCGTGACCCTGTGTTCGGATTCAGCGGGTTGGAAAATGGATGGATGGGTGGAAGCTCTGTTTAAATTTGATAAAAATAAGAAAGGGGCACGGGGGACAGGGAAGAACTTGTGTATAACCAGTGCCCTTCAGACAATTTACAGTATCTTGAAATCCTTGATTCATCACTTTGTATGTCATCCATTCATCCATTTTCCCAACCCATTTATCCTGAACAAGGTCTAAGGAATGATGAATTCAATCCAAAGGAGTTTTGGGCACAATGCAGGAACAGTCCTTGGACAGGACATCACTCTATTGCAGGATGAACACACATACACACACTAGGGGCAATTTAACGTTGGCAGGTTATGTGATCTGCAAGTCTTTGGATTGTGGGAGGAAGTGGAGCACCTGGAGGAAACCCACAGGAAAACGGGAACAACATGCAAACTTCATGCAGGGAGCAGCTGAAATGTGAACCCCAGTTGCCTTGGTATAAGGCAGCAGTGCTACCACTGCATGTCTGTTATTAATGTTTTCCCATTTTAGCTCCCTCCTTTCCCTTTTGAGCACTTTAGTCTTTATCTTGTTAATCATAGTCACAGTTCTTGCCTTTGAACTTCTGTTTCCTTAATGCTGTTGTCTTTTTTTTCTAATTGTCACTTTCGTTGTAGGCTTTCTCTTTTTTCAGCTATACAAGTTCTCTCATTCTATTCCATTACCTACTTCCTACTTTTTCCATGATTTTCTGAATTTACTCCACGTCTCTTCTTCCTGCTTTCCTTCCTTATACCTTTGTTTGTCTCCCCATTTAGCTTTTCCTCCTGAAACCATCTGCTATTCTAAGTTATGCTGTGGACATCTTCAACATTGTTGTAATGCCTTTCTGTTTTTTATTACTACCATATTCTGGAATCACTACAGTACTCATTGGCGAGTCTATTTTATTTTTTTTTCTTTTTGGTATTTGGTATTTGGTATGGTCTGTTTATAAAACTCTTTTTAGACTTGCAGTATGTTAGCAGCTTTTCTTTTGTGTTTACTGTCTTCCTTTATAATTTTGCTTCTTCCTTTTTCTTCCTTATGTATTCTGTTAGTGTTGAGTGTTTCTGTCTATAATTGTTGCATCTTTCCTCAACCCACATTCTTTATGTAAAGTTAATACCCTCTTCTCTTTTCAGAGCATTTGCACTCTTCAGAGGGACTACTGACAAGATAGAAAAAAATATGTTTAACAACCACACCCTTACAACTTTCTGTATCACCCAATCTTGTTAATTTTTAATTAATTCTTTTTGCTATAGTTTAATAGATACTACTTTCAGTAGAGGAAGCAAAGAATGTGGGAAAGGGTGCATGCAACATATTTTGATGATTTGACCCCCATTTATATACTATTAAAGAAATTAGAAGTGCATGGTATATACAGTGGTGTGAAAAACTATTTGCCCCCTTCCTGATTTCTTATTCTTTTGCATGTTTGTCACACAAAATGTTTCTGATCATCAAACACATTTAACCATTACTCAAATATAACACAAGTAAACACAAAATGCAGTTTTTAAATGATGGTTTTTATTATTTAGGGAGAAAAAAAATCCAAACCTACATGGCCCTGTGTGAAAAAGTAATTGCCCCCGTGTTAAAAAATAACCTAACTGTGGTGTATCACACCTGAGTTCAATTTCCGTAGCCACCCCCAGGACTGATTACTGCCACACCTGTTTCAATCAAGAAATCACTTAAATAGGAGCTGCCTGACACAGAGAAGTAGACCAAAAGCACCTCAAAAGCTAGACATCATGCCAAGATCCAAAGAAATTCAGGAACAAATGAGAACAGAAGTAATTGAGATCTATCAGTCTGGTAAAGGTTATAAAGCCATTTCTAAAGCTTTGGGACTCCAGCGAACCACAGTGAGAGCCATTATCCACAAATGGCAAAAACATGGAACAGTGGTGAACCTTCCCAGGAGTGGCCGGCCGACCAAAATTACCCCAAGAGCGCAGAGACGACTCATCCGAGAGGTCACAAAAGACCCCAGGACAACGTCTAAAGAACTGCAGGCCTCACTTGCCTCAATTAAGGTCAGTGTTCACGACTCCACCATAAGAAAGAGACTGGGCAAAAACGGCCTGCATGGCAGATGTCCAAGACGCAAACCACTGTTAAGCAAAAAGAACATTAGGGCTCGTCTCAATTTTGCTAAGAAACATCTCAATGATTGCCAAGACTTTTGGGAAAATACCTTGTGGACTGATGAGACAAAAGTTGAACTTTTTGGAAGGCAAATGTCCCGTTACATCCAGCGTAAAAGGAACACAGCATTTCAGAAAAAGAACATCATACCAACAGTAAAATATGGTGGTGGTAGTGTGATGGTCTGGGGTTGTTTTGCTGCTTCAGGACCTGGAAGGCTTGCTGTGATAGATGGAACCATGAATTCTACTGTCTACCAAAAAATCCTGAAGGCTGAAGCGATCTTGGGTGCTGCAACAGGACAATGACCCAAAACACACCAGCAAATCCACCTCTGAATGGCTGAAGAAAAACAAAATGAAGACTTTGGAGTGGCCTAGTCAAAGTCCTGACCTGAATCCAATTGAGATGCTATGGCATGACCTTAAAAAGGCGGTTCATGCTAGAAAACCCTCAAATAAAGCTGAATTACAACAATTTTGCAAAGATGAGTGGGCCAAAATTCCTCCAGAGCGCTGTAAAAGACTCATTGCAAGTTATCGCAAATGCTTGATTGCAGTTATTGCTGCTAAGGGTGGCCCAACCAGTTATTAGGTTCAGGGGGCAATTACTTTTTCACACAGGGCCATGTAGGTTTGGATTTTTTTTTCTCCCTAAATAATAAAAACCACCATTTACAAACTGCATTTTGTGTTTACTTGTGTTATATTTGACTAATGGTTAAATGTGTTTGATGATCAGAAACATTTTGTGTGACAAACATGCAAAAGAATAAGAAATCAGGAAGGGGGCAAATAGTTTTTCACACCACTGTATACTGTACATTTCATTACCATTTCCAGCAAGACAAGTTTACATGTACATTTTTTGTATTAAATCAAGCAAACATTAAGCTCCAAATGTACTGAATTTCAAATTAATAAATCAATCACCATACTAGTTATAATGTTTACTAGTATAGAAAATTTCACTTGCTTTTTTTATCAGTAACACCATATTTTTTTTTCAAACTATGTAGTCTGCTATGATTAAAGCTCTTTTATATGCAATACTGTATCATAATTACTGACACTGATACGTATTTTAAGTCTGGGTTTTCCATGTACAATTCGTACACTCTAAAAATAATGTAATTTAGTAGCTTAAGTAGATCATCCAAAAGTGAAAAAAATTAAAGTAGTGAAATAATCATTGATTATTCTTTAACTGCTGCAAGCCCCTGGGCGTATCACATTATTCATTTATTTTATGAAGGGTTTCTGTGTATTAATAATTGGCAACCTATATATCTGTTTTACTTTTTTGGGTTAAAGAAGGACATTGCTAACATATAATAACTAACCTCAAATGTTTTTTTGAGTATTTTATCTGTATAAAATTGTGAAAAGGATGTCAGATATGCTAAAGACAGCAAAAGAAAATAAAACATACACTACATATTCTCAAATGTGATTTATTCAGTTCAAGGTTGTGGGGTGCCAGGGCCTATTATGGCAGTATTGAACTTAAGGGAATAAAAATCCCTGTACAGAATGCCAGTCTGTCATGAGACTTACTTGAGCACTTACCCCCATTCACAATACCCGGAGGTAAGCCTGCTTAAATGTGAGTAGGAGATGCAGTCTCCAGAAAAACAACAACCAGATGTAGGTTTCATATCTAAGACACTGTCTCCATGAGGGGATAGTCCTACCCCATGCCACTAGCAAATGCAAATTTTGCAAACTGTATTAAGAGTAGCATGTCATCCAATCCTGTTACACCACTTTGTAAAGAGAAATTTATTGTTTTGCACTGCATTATGAAGCACCTAGGATTCATTATTAGTTTGTGTTTGTTTTTAACATTACTAAGACTTCGGCATTCCCAGTAAAATGCATTTTAATACTACCTTTTAAGCTGTTTTTTATCCACAGTTAAAGAATAAATCCCTCATTGAAATCTATTTTACTGACGAGCCCCATTGCTTTTGCAATAAACAGCATTAATCCCTTAGTTTGATTTAAAATATAATCTATCACTCACATGTTTCATAAACAAAATACATTTTCAGACCGATAAAGCAAAACGACGCGTACCTTCACTATATATTGCATCCATCTATTCAGTTTCTAACCTTCTCAATGCAGGGTCACAGTAATCTTGGCAATACTTGGAGCAAATTGGAAATTATTCATGAAGGGGCACAAGTCCACTGCCGGGTTATCTTTATTCTGACACACCCAGACTTGCTCGTTCAGGGCCAGGTGAGGGTCTCCAGTTAACGTAAAGCCTCTGTCAGTCTACACATCCTGTTCAGCAATTTTCATTTGTAGCCTTCATGTACATAATCTTAGAAACGTATATTTTATAAATAAAGAAATAACTAGTCATTAAGAACTGTTATAATGGAGCTATTGGGTCCTGGGGTTCCAATTTTTTTAAAAAAGAGTTCAAATTTACTGAACACATCCACTTTAAAATAGCAAAAGTTCTGACTTAAGAAAATGTGCCTTCTGCTTGTAAAAAATAAATTTTATCACAGATTTGTGGTACTATTTTCCCAAAGTACGGTTATGTTTCTTGTTTGCTTATCCACTTACAGTGGTTGTCATTGGTAATGACAATGCACTGGCCTACAATCCACCCAACCCTAACGTCGCCCCTCAGATCCCTATTAAGTGGCCCAAGCATGTGTGCGTGTATTTCCCCCAGTGATAGACTGCCTGGGAGAGACTCCAGCTGCCTGTGACCAGGCCCTGGATAAGCAGGATAGGAAGACAGATTAATTATATTTATTATTATTATTACAGTTACTATTATTATTATTATTATTATTATTATTATTATTATTATTATTATTATTATTATGCCAATGGAAGATTAAATATATGAATAGTTTAATGGATGGAAGAAATAGAAGAAAGTATTATTATTATTATTATTATGTTTGACATGCTCTTTGGCTAGAAATTGTGTAATGTGCTGCTGGCCTAGCCAACACATCTTTGGAATGTGAGTGGATAAACAAATTACCCAGAATTAAACTCAGGCTGATATGGTGAGAACTTGCAAACTCTTGATGTGAGGCAGTAGTGCTAAATGCTGCTCTACTTTACCATGTGATTACATTTTTAAAAATTACAAAAATTACCATTTTTAGAAAATTTTATTAATGTGAGAGTAATTATTTAAATTTCTGTTTTAAATCTGTTGTTAGATGCCATTATTATTGGTGGCCGTCAAATAATTTGCACAATATTCAAATACTTTTTGTGAAGAAAAAACAAAATATAAGATGAAAACTTCCTCATTAAAGTTCTTCTGATATAATTTTTGGATTTTGCTTAAAATCACTGCAAGCACATTTCTGCCTTATTCTTGCGTGGATATTTTTATCCTTGTGTTATTTTTATTTTCTATAGTACCTTTTATCATAATTTTTAATATACTGTATATATATATCTGTATAAAGCTTTGTTTGTAATAGGTATAATTAGGGGAAAAAATAAGACAAATAGTATGGTGTCCGAAATGTTTTCAATCAGAAAGATATCTGAAGCATTATAACATTGCTAATATCCATGTACTTCTGCTGGACTTTAAAGATGATGGGTAATTTTTTTTAAAGTGAAAAGGCAAGAATTCAGTTTAATAATGAAAAATCAGATGTCCCAAGAGACTGTCAAATGTCTAGGCAAAGCCTTTGATTAATTAAAATGCTTCATAATGTATTCCAAAAAGAAAATGTAGTCCAATAGACTTAAACACTTCAATGCAAATTAGAGGGTATGCATATTGCAGATGGCTTAGTGCAAATGTAGTTCAAAATGTGCACATGAATAGATTTGTCTAAGTTATTTTTAGTTTAAAATTACACAGAAAGAAAAATATGAACAAAAGCGCTAACTTTACAAATTACACATGAAACATATTACAGTATGTTTGCATTTCTGTTAATGTGTTAGAATTCACAGTTTTTCTGATAGAGGGGCAGTTCTGGTCCAGTCAATTTAGTTTTATGTGCTCTGTGGTAGACTAGCACCTTGTCCAGACTGAGTTCCTTTTTTGTGAATGATCCTGTGAACCTTCAGCTTCTTGTATTGAAATGAATTAGCAAGCTCTGAGAGGACATTGATTTATTCTGATTAATTTTCATCTGGAACAGATCAAATGTTTAAGGTCCCAGAATACATTACATACAGGTCACCTTCTTATTTCTATGTAAGAATGTGCATTACTGGCTTCTTTCTTTTGAGAGTGGATTTGTGAACAGATACAACAAGTATGAAAGGGTTTTTTGGGTCTTTGATGTTTTTTAGTGTGTGCTAGTCAAAAACAAGAACTGTGAGGGTTTACCTGGAACTTCATTATATAGCAAAAGAAGCCCAGCTTCCCGCCAAATAAAAGCTTAGAAAAAAAAAAGTTAAATATCAAATGAAACCTTAAGCTAACCCCCCCGTCCTTTAGACAGTAGGCTCTTTCAGCCTGGAAAGTAAAGGTTGAAAAGAGAGCCCTGTTCTGTTTTGAGTTAGCGGTTGCTGTAATTGGACTGATTCAGCAAAGGGAAGGAAAAGAAAAAATTAAATAAATGCTTCTCCTGTCTCTTTAAGTAGGCAGTCTGCCTGCAGAATGCATTAGCTCTGCAGAGCGGACAGGGCCCAAGCAGGGAGGGAGTATGAAAGATGGAACAGCCTTAGTCTGGGCCTCCAGCCTCCTGGCTAGACTGCTGAAACTTATTATTGAGATCTTGTGCTCTGCTTCCCCTGCCTGCTGGTCTGTGATGTTTAACAGAGAGAGAGAGAGAGAGAGAGAGAGAGAGAGAGAGAGAGATGGCTGGCACCCTGCCATACCCTTTCACTCTGACCTTGCCTACTAACAGTGCATAGCAGTTTAAATATTCTATCTTTGACTGGGCATTTAAACAAATGTAACTTTTAGTTAGCATTTCAATTAATTTTTAAAGTCATATATATACGTAAATAAAAATAAAGCCATTTGCAAGCTAGGCCTGAGGAGGATTTTTCCTTCTCAAAATTGGGACCCACCAAATTATAATTATTTGATTAAAATTAGAAACATACATGCTTATTAATGCACCAGGAATAGATTTGCACTTTATTAGGGTTAAAGCAAGCAGTATGGAGATACTTAACTGGATAGCTTTTCAAAATTTTATATCTTCATAATCTTTGGCTGGTTCACATATTCTTCTATTAAGTTTAGAATGTTGAATCAATGGATGCTTCACCTATCATTAACTGGGTAACCTAATAACAACACATTTCTAATTTGGTTTAAGCGTTTTCCTTCTTTGTCCTTCTTGGCTGTTTGTCTGTAAAGGTCAATACCTGGAGGAATTATCAATATTCAGAATTAATAATGTTTTAAGACACTTTCAGACTTGTATGGAAGTTCCACAATTATTAGCAGGACTATTACTGAAGCATCCAATTCTTCCTTATTTTTGTCTGCACAACTTTGTTTGAATTTCTGGCACCCAGGATTCAAAATAGCTGCCACACTAACATTTTTTAACTGTTCGTATCATTTGTATGTAGAGTAGCAGCCTGCCTTTCTCCCTGATCTACATATATTTCAAATATTTACAATACATTTTATCTTGTATCAACTCTTTACATTGCGTTTAATGAAACTAAAAACAGACATTTACTATAGTATTTTAAGTGTTTTTACTTGGCCAGACACTCCTGTCTCACAGGGACCTATGTTTAATTCTTGGCCTGCTGACTTCCCTGTGAAGTTCACATGTTCTCCTGTATCTGTAAGGACTTGTCTCCGAGTACTCACATTTCCTCCCACATCTAAAAAACATGCACACTCGATTAATTGCTTGATTAATTGCTCATATGTTCACTGCATATGTGAAACTGACTGCATCCTAGAGTGGTCTCTTCTATGTCCCATACATTGTTGGATCCAACTTTGTGGCTTATATTGCAGACATAGGCTGTAGACCTATAAAAGGTCAACATACTTTTTGAACCCTATGGATCAGTCTGTGATAAGTCAGTTTGTCGTCATTTGAAATATCTCACTATCATATTTACTGCTGGAGTACATATAGTTAAAGAAACTAATCTTTGTTTCATGTTGTATAGCAGTTGTAGAATTTTAACTGGTGACATTGTGGCTACAGTACATAGATTATAGATGGCTTATCAAAAGGACTACAGACAATGTAATCCACACTTGGAAGAATTGATAGTGAAGACTGACCTTCAGAGAAAAGCAAGCAAGGCCCGGTAATGTGTAATTGTTTTCCAGAAAAATCCTCTTTGGTTGTACTGGAAATGGCACTTCCATTGATGGAATGAGAACTTCTTATTCCATTGATATTTTCTATTCCCAAAATCAAGAAACACCTAATAATAATATATACATTTTTTATATATATATATATATATATATATATATATATATATATATATATGTTAGGGCGGCACGGTGGCGCAGTGGGTAGCGCTGCTGCCTCGCAGTTGGGAGACCTGGGGACCCGGGTTCGCTTCCCGGGTCCTCCCTGCGTGGAGTTTGCATGTTCTCCCCGTGTCTGCGTGGGTTTCCTCCGGGCGCTCCGGTTTCCTCCCACAGTCCAAAGACATGCAGGTTAGGTGGATTGGCGATTCTAAATTGGCCCTAGTGTGTGCTTGGTGTGTGGGTGTGTTTGTGTGTGTCCTGCGGTGGGTTGGCACCCTGCCCGGGATTGTTTCCTGCCTTGTGCCCTGTGTTGGCTGGGATTGGCTCCAGCAGACCCCCGTGACCCTGTGTTCGGATTCAGCGGGTTGGAAAATGGATGGATGGATATATATGTTAATCAATCAGTGTAAAACCTATTGTCTGGCTCATTCATTTAACTTCTCTACTCTGTCCTTTATGAATTTTCTTGATTTGGTCTTTGAGTTGAGGTTAGAGCTATGTGATCTTGCTGCATATGTTTTTCAGATATTCTTTGATCCCAATAGCTTATGTATATTCATAAATGTGTTTTGCAGCACCAATACCAGTTTTTTTTTAAACTCTTGAATTAATGGTTTGAATGTTATGTTATTTAATTAGTTTTGTGTTTTCCTTTATTCACTAAATATTGTTTGGAAGTAAGGGAATCGTGGGTTTGTCATGAGTTAATGGAAGATAACTGTTCCATGGAAATTCCAAGCCCATCATCTTTTCTTTGATATTTTATCCTCTAGAGTTGAATTATAATATTTACATATAAATCAGCAAGCAAATTAAATGGTGTGCGGTGTCATCATGTCAATTGCATTTAAGAGCCATTTTTTCATTAAACATTGGGACATAGCATTGACAAGCAGAATGAAACAGATGGCAAATAAATTAGAGGGCAACAACACCCTCCTGCCTCCTCCTTGGCTCAATTTGCTTGGATGCCACCTGCTTCTGTCATCTGTTCCAAACACGTGAGTGTCAGCTTGACTTGCCAGTTCTCCCATGCAACAACAGGTAGAATAAGAAGACTGGAGGGATTTTTCTTTAAGTGACCTACAAAAAACCACAAGTTTCATTAATCAAGTCCATCATCTCCAATGTACTACTAGAGAGAGATGGCATGTATTGATAGGAAGCATTTGCACTCCCTTGGGGTGGAGGGATGTGATAATAAATTAAAAAAATAAAAATATGAACAATAAAATATACCCCCACAGTCTGGCAACTAATTGCGCAAATTAAGGCAAACTGCAGTTCAGAGACATAGGTGAAGTAATTAACAAAAAAGGCTAACAAAAAAAGGTTTTATAAATTGTCATTCAGCATTGCGGCGGCACGGTGGCGCAGTGGGTAGTGCTGCTGCCTCGCAGTTGGGAGACCCGGGTTCACTTCAAGGGTCTTCCCTGTGTGGAGTTTGCATGTTCTTCCGTGTCTGTGTGGGTTTCCTCCGGGTACTCCGGTTTCCTCCCACAGTCCAAAGAAATGCAGGTTAGGTGCATTGGTGATCCTAAATTGTCCCTAGTGTGTGTGTGTGTGTGTGTGCCCTGCGGTGGGCTGGCGCCCTGCCTGGGGTTTGTCTCCTGCCTTGCGCCCTGTGTTGGCTGGGATTGGCTCCAGCAGACCCCTGTGACCCTGTAGTTAGGATATAGCGGGTTGGATAATGGATGGATGGATTCAGCATTGCTAGCTAAGGACTGTACATTGGATTCAGGTTATGTTCCTGGTACTGACAGTTTTAACATTTCAAAGTAGGTAAACATATGTTTGCTGACAAAGGGTTCAATTATGTTATCTTTAGCATTCTTGCAGTTTTAGCTTTACTTTATGTTTAAATGAGGTTTTCTTGGGCAAGGAAACAACATTAAGCAGGATAGCCATTTTAAAGTTCTGTCATCTACGGCTCAGGATAGGACACCTTTCATATGGAGTTTTGCACATTCACTATATATACACCTGGGTCCTTCTGAAAGATTTTTTTCATAGTAGTAAGATGTGGTATTTAGTGCTGGACTGATAGAAAAATTTAGACTTTGATACTGATACAACGAAGCTGGTACAAAAACAGTACCAAGCTGTTTTGTTCCCCCGGCCTGCTCACACGTACGCATTGCTTCAAAGTGCAGGGGTCACCCTTGGTGATTCAAGCGCAAAGACTTACATATATTATAATAAAAAGCAGGGAAGGGGTTTGGGGTATTTGTCCCCCTTGGAGTTCTGATCGTGCTAAGTATAACTCAGAGTGTGCTGTTCCTGCATGCAACACTGGTACCAAAATCAATATTAAAATGGTATTACTTTTTCAGTACGATTATTTCTGCATCCAGTGTTGCCCATGTTTGAGTGTGTGCCCAACAAAGTACAAATATTCCATTCAATTTTGCCCCTTCTTTGAACCTGTTTCTTCTGGCTTCATGATGAATTTAGGCAATATCAACAATAGAAAAAAGTATAGCCACTGTGAAACCTCATTGGTTGTGTATTTTATTTTTTGGTATCAGTTTGATGTTTACTTTTAAGAAATAAATCAATGTGCTTTTTCCATCCAATGGATATTTTGTTACCTGAAAGTGTTAATCATTCATATTTAACACTTTGTTCTGATCATAGACTCTGGTTTTGTGTGGAGGAGCTTCTGTTTGTTTCCAGAAAGTTTTCCTTGCCTTAGGAAAGGGATTGGCTGCTGTCATTCTTCAAGACTGTTATGATTAGTGGCAGCTCTATTCACATATAATCAGGGAAAAGGTCAAATAATTTATTTTAGCTTAGAAATCATGCTGCGTTTTGCAACAGGTGTAGGCTTGCCCTTGCTTTGCACTGCCATGACAGCAGAAACTGTCTTCCATGACTTACTAAGGTGTGTTTGTTTTCTTGGTGCTCAGAAGTGGAATGCCAGAAAGTGCTACTTTGTTTGATTCCTTCCACTCCCTTGTCTTCAAAAGGTTCACTGTGTGCTTACTTTGAACATGGTCTTGGCTTGTTTGCATAGGCCACAGATACACCATGGTGGTTTGTTTAATCTAACCACATTTGCACCTGTGGTGAATGAGGCTAATGGAACAATGAATGCCTAATTCATGTGGCTATATGTTTTGCGTAAAGCCAGCTCAGAGTTTTTCTTTATAACTGACATCAATTTTTGCTTGGAATTCTACATGTCACTAGAAGGTTTTTTTTTGTTGTTGTTCAAGACTATACATAAACAGAAAAAAAGGCTAAACAGTAAGCCAGATTTCAAACTGTGCTAAACCACTAAGCGTGTACACTGCCAACTGGTGTATTAATGGATATGTCTTTAAGATATCACATAGGTCAGATAAACCACATAAGATGGTTATCAAATGAGAATGACTTTTTTATAAGTAATCTTTCATATCTGATATTCTTGCTGCTTCAAACTGTATTCAATTTCAGATATTTTTTTTCCAGTTTTGAAGGGAAGCAATGTACATATTGGCGATGCTAGAATTTCAGAGTTTGGGATCTTCCATGGGTTCATCCTTCTCTTTGGAAGTTCCTATTCAGTTTAGCACCTTCTATGCAACTACAGTTTTTGGGTTTCAAATAGTTTATTAGGACTAAAGGCTAATTTGTTTGATCCCTTTAATATGTTTTCAGTTTCTGAAGAAAAAAAGAGACCAAAGACTAAAGGTGACTTGAAATTTCAGAAAGTAAATGATGAACAGTCTCAAATGTTCTCATTGCTTTCTGTCCAGGTTTTATGTGTTGCTAATATGTGATAAATCTGTTTGGAATCTAGATGGCACTGCTTACGGTTTAAAATTGAACAGTTAGCGTTCATGAGCTGTTTCACTATGCTTGAAGAATGGGATAACTTTGATTTTAAGAGAGGATAATTGCTCATTTTTGTGTGGTTTTATTGTCAATATTATTTTTAGATTCTCATGCATTGTAGTTGGAGCTAGGTAAAAGAAGTGCAAAGCCATCCAAAACTCTATGTACAGTTTTGTTGTAGCCAATTTTATTTATTTTGTTGTGTAAACTTCAGCTTTTAAAGTATAGCCAGTCTGTCTTCTATCTTTTGCATACCAAGGATGCTCAGAAAGTGGAAAATGTTAGAAAATACATCATGTTTTTTCTCCTTCTGTAATGATGTTGGGAAAAACCCAAAGCTGTAGCTAGCTTTATAAAATAGTTTTTGGGAAATATTTCTTACATATGTCCAAGGAGGAAGAAATAGGGCTTGACAGCATTGTAAAATAACATTAATAATTAATTTGTTCACTGGACACACTTACTTTTACAACATGGGCATGGATTTTTACACGCCGAGACTCACCTATTCAAGTACTCAACTTCAAGCGCTGAGAACAAATGCCAGTGCCGGTGTGGTTTCCTATTTACCCGACGAGGTAAGAAGGCGGTATCATGGCAGCAGAGCGGGCACTAAGCTAAAAATGAAGCAGCTTGTGAGAAAGTGGCGTTTTAAGCATTCGGTGCCTTCTGTGATTCTGGGGAATGTGAACTCAATCTCAAATAAGATCGACGAACTGGCTGCACTGGTGGAAAATGTCAGAACCTACAAAGTATGCAGTTTGTTGTGTTTTTGCGAAACGTGGCTAACTAACACCATCCCAGACGCTAATGTGGAACTACCCGGGTTTAGCACAGTTAGAGCGGACAGAGATGCAAGTACCTGTGGGAAGCACAAAGGAGGAGGACTCGCTCTCTATGTCAATACACGGTGGTGTAACTCTGGACATGTTAACATCAAAATCTCCACTTGCTGCAGGGACATCAAACTGTTGGCCGTAAGTTTACATCCCTATTACTTGCCCAGAGAGTTTGGACACGTCATTGTTGTTATTGTATACATTCCTCCTCGGGCGGACGTGGAGTCAGCGAGTGACATCATCCATTCTGCTGTTGCTAAGTTACAAACACAGCACCCTGAGGCGCTTGTGCTAATCGCTGGGGACTTTAACCATGTGACGCTGGACAAAACATTACCTGCATTCTCCCAGTATGTGGACTGTATCACCCGGGGAAATAAGACTATTGATTTACTGTATGCAAACGTTAAAGACGCATACAGCGCCACCCCGCTGCCTGCGCTTGGGAAAGCAGATCATAACCTGGTTCTGCTTCAGCCTCACTATAAACCAAAAGTGAGAGTCCTACCTGTAACCACACGATCATTCAGGAAGTGGACCCCGGAGGCTGAGAATACTCTGAGAGAATGTTTTGGAACTACAGACTGGGATATCCTGCAGGGATCTCATAGTGAGAACATTGATGAAGTTGTTGACTGCACAACTGACTACATCAACTTCTGTATGGACATTGTAGTTCCAGTAAGAACTGTACGCTGCTATGCTAACAACAAGCCATGGATTACAAGTGACATCAAGGGCCTTTTGAACCAGAAGAAAAGGGCTTTTAAAGACGGTGATCAGCATGAGCTCAAGCGCATGCAGAAGGAACTCCGAGTCCAGCTCAGGGCGGCGAAGGAGCAGTACAGGAGAAAGCTGGAGCAGAAGTTGCAGAATAACAGCATGAAGGAAGTGTGGGATGGGATGAAGATCATCACTGGCTGCAGCTCGAAGCGGCGTACCACCATCGAGAGAGACGTGAAGAGAGCAAACCAAATGAACAACTTCTTCAACAGGTTTGACCACCCTAACCCACTCTCACTCTCACCTCGGAGTACTGCACCCTCCACACATCCTTCTGCTGATACCAGCATAGGAGAGACATCCCCACCCATAATTACAACAGCGCAAGTGAGCAGAGAGCTGAGGAGACTTTGTGCCAGCAAAGCAGCGGGTCCAGATGGAGTATCGCCACGACTGCTGAAGGTCTATGCATCAGAGCTGGGGGGTCCTGTACAGCGCATCTTCAACCTGAGCCTGGAACAGGGGAGAGTCCCGAGGCTTTGGAAAACATCTTGTATCACCCCAGTCCCAAAGGTATCACGTCCTAGTGAGCTGAATGACTTTCGGCCTGTTGCTCTGACACCACATGTGATGAAGACCATGGAGAGGCTGCTGCTTCACCACCTTAGGCCACAGGTTCAACACGTCCTTGACCCTCTGCAGTTTGCATATCAGGAGAAGGTGGGAGCGGAGGATGCCATCATCTATATGCTACACTGATCCCTCTCTCACTTGGACAGAGGCAGTGGTGCTGTAAGAATTATGTTTCTAGACTTCTCTAGCGCCTTCAACACAATCCAACCTCTGCTCCTTAGGGACAAGCTGACAGAGATGGGATTAGATTCATACCTAGTGGCATGGATCGTGGACTATCTTAAAGACAGACCTCAGTATGTGCGTCTTGGGAACTGCACATCTGACATTGTGGTCAGCAACACAGGAGCGCCACAAGGGACTGTACTTTCTCCGGTCCTGTTCAGCCTATATACATCGGACTTCCAATACAACTCGGAGTCCTGCCATGTGCAAAAGTTCGCTGATGACACTGCTATTGTGGGCTGCATCAGGAATGGGCTGGAGGATGAGTATAGGGACCTAATCAATGACTTTGTTAAATGGTGCGACTCAAACCACCTACAACTGAACACCAGCAAAACCAAGGAGTTGGTGGTGGATTTTAGGAGGCCCAGACCCCTCATAGACCCCGTGATCATCAAAGGTGTCTGTGTGTAGATGGTGCAGGCATATAAATATCTGGGAGTGCAGCTGGATGATAAATTCGACTGGACTGCCAATACTGATGCGCTGTGCAAGAAAGGACAGAGCCGACTATACTTCCTTAGAAGGCTGGCGTCCTTCAACATCTGCAATAAGATGCTGCATATGTTCTATCAGACAGTTGTGGCGAGCGCCCTCTTCTACGCGGTGGTGTGCTGGGGAGGCAGCATTAAGAGGAAAGACGCCTCACGCCTGGACAAACTGGTGAGGAAGGCAGGCTCTATTGTTAGCATGGAGCTGGACAGTTTAACATCTGTGGCAGTGCGAAGGGCGCTCAGCAGGCTGTTATCAATTATGGAGAATCCACTGCATCCACTAAATAGTATCATCTCCAGACAGAAGAGCAGCTTCAGCGACAGACTGCTGTCATTGTCCTGCTCCATTGACAGATTGAGGAGATCGTTCCTCCCCCAAACTATGCGACTCTTCAATTCCACCCGGGGATGTAAACGTTAACATTTAACATTATACAAAGTTATTGTCTGTTTTTCACCTGCATTATTATCATTCTTTAATTTAATATTATTTATTGTATCATTATGCTGCTGCTGGAGAATGTGAATTTCCCATTGGGATTAATAAAGTATCTATCTATCTATCTATCTATCTATCTATCTATCTATCTATCTATCTATCTATCTATCTATCTATCTATCTATCTATCTATCTATCTATCTATCTAATCAATAAAAACTAGCCTTTCTTTCTTCTGGCTTTATTCTGTATTTTTTGTTGGTTGGTTAAGAGAAAGTGGTTATCCTCAGGTTCATCTAAATGGCAACCCAAAAAAAGTGGGAATGCAGGGGGTGGTCTGTAGGTGGCTACAAAATTGGCTCTAACACAGGAAGCAAGGGTAATTATGGGGGGGGGGGGGGGACTTTTTCAGAATTAGATAATGTTAAAAGTGGTGTCTCTCAGGAATCAGTGCTGGGACCACTGATCTTTTTAATACTGTATACATAAACAATATAGACAACTATATAATCAATAAGCTGGTTTGCTGATTATAGTAAAGTAAATAGAAGGACAGATAATGTACAATAAGTTAAAATTGTTACATATGGATTGCATACAAACATGGGCAGATTTATGGTAGATATAATTTAATGTAAATATATGTAAATTACTGTATCTAGGAGGAAAACATGTTAGATTTGAATACTCAGTTGGAGGTTTGAACCTTGAAAGTACACCTCATGTTAATTTCTTAGGAGTCATAATGAACTCATCATTATCTACATCTAGTGTACAGAAGTGATCAGGACACCTAATAGTGTGTTAAGTTAAATATTATAATGTGTGGAGTATGCATTAAGGGAGGATATACTTAAGTTTTGTAATGCACTTGTTAAGTCTCACCTGGAGTATTGCATTCAGTTTTGGTCTCCATATTACAAAAATATATAGCAGTGCTAGAGAAATTCCAGAGAAGAGTCATTATGCTGGAGTAAGAGGTATGAGCTATGAAGAGAGATTAAGGATGTTGAATCTTTTCAGTTTAAGCAAACAGAGATTAAGACGCAGAAACGATCGATGTGTTTAAAATGATAAAGGGAATCAGTACCATAGATCCCTGTTGTTACTTCAAAATAAACTCTGCAAAAATAAGGGACATGGTTGGAAAATTATTAAGGGTAGATTTCGCGCAAATACTAGAAGGTTTTTCTTCATGCAAAAAACCATAGACACATGGAATAAATTACCAAGTAGTAGGGTGGAGAGTGGGACTTTAGAGACCTTCAGACCTACCACCTAACTACTTGATGTTATTGAGGTGAATCGGATGGATGAGCTCGTTGGGCTAAATGGCCTATTCTTATCATAGTTTTTCTAGTGTTCTAATGTTTAATGTTTTTTGTGGTAGAATGAAAAAGGTATGTTATTCTAATTGATTTATAGTATAATAAAGAAAAAAAAGTGAATCTTTGTCCCCACTGTGTCCAGAAGATGTTCATTTGAATTCATTTGAAACAACAGCCTATTGTATACTATATAATATGTGAGCATGGTCAATACATTTTTTCAATCAATGGAAATTGCAGAAGTGCTGATGGAGAGACAGCCTGTTAATAGATTAGTTCTCTCCACTGGGTTTTTTTAGACTGTCTGCCTGAATGAATGACTTTAATTCATTGATGTGTCAGTTTGATCATTTGAATGTCCACAGTGGTTTGTCCTGTTTTAATTAGATCTGAGTAAAGATTTTTATTTAATATTGAATTTGGGAAACACAACCTTTAATAAATTGTCCTAATTCTACTGAATGTCTAGACCTTGCGTGGATGAGCCCAGGCTTCTACCAATGGAACAGCTTGTATAACAGACAGTAAAGTCTGTGTACTCTTTTGGGATAAAACAAAAGACTTGGTTTCTTATAGAAAACAGTACAAATGTTTTAAAAAGTATTTCCCAAATGGTTAGGCATGCTGCATTCTTTTTATTCCCAGAAAAGAAAGGAACATCTGGAACTAACACTGAAAAAAGACTGAAAATGAATGTTTTCTAAATACATGTATTTCAGTTATATTACCCATAAAGAAAATTAATGGTGCTTTCCAGCCATCCCTTCTACATGCATACGAAAAAAATAATCAATGTTTTGATGCTGTTCTCTTAAACTAAGTTCAGTTTGCTTATTTTCAATTGTACAGAGTACAGTAGACCAGTCTCAGAATATTTTGAATCAAAAGAATTGGAATGCAAACTATTGAAGTCCTTGGAAATCTGTGTCAGCTATCTTTTGTATCACTCTTCACCACCCTCTTCACTATTTGGGATCTGAGACCACATCATGACTTAACCTAATCAAGCTGTGCCTTACTGATAGCATATTGGTACCCCACTAGAGGCTTCCTGATAAGAATCAACCCCAGGTGTGACTCCAGGAGTAGGTCCCAGTATCTTATGTGAAATGTGCTTCACCTCAGACATGTTTGTCACTAGTAGACCTATGAACAAAACACGTTTCCCATCAATGTGATTCCTAAAATCCTGGAAACCTGATACATCTTCACTCTTTTACACGATATTCAACAGTAACATTGACAAACTTGCTACAGAGAGTTGGAAGGTTGCATTGATACAACGTGTTGATATAGTCAAAAAGGCATTCAGTAGCAGAAAAGATTACATCTCACAAATATGGCTTAGGAAAATGAACATTCTACCCATATTTTTCAGCCAGTTGCAGCAATTATTTGAAAATAGATAATAATGATTGTAATCCACACTCTGCCTGCTTTAGAGGTATATTGCAATTTTCTATACTTATACTTACATTATGTTTTAATTTCACTTATTAATAAATGCCAGCACATTTAATAGTTAACTGTGTTTTTACAGGTTGTGCTACTTGGCTTACTGTTGGTAGTATTTAACACTGAGAATATTTGCTTTTTAGTAGTTATGTTTATGCACCCTGCAGTGGGCTGGCACCCTGCCTGGGGTTTGTTTCCTGCCTTGCGCCCTGTGTTGGCTGGGATTGGCTCCAGCAGACCCCCGTGACCCTGTGTTAGGATATAGCGGGTTGGATAATGGATGGATGGTTGGATAGTTATGTTTATTTGATGATTAGGACAGGGTTAATATTATTTATTGAATTTTAGTTTTATTAATGTATTTTTTTTAATTTAGTTGTATTTTTATTACTGGTTCTACCTGATAGCATAGCAAATTTTAAACTCTAGATGTAAATACAGTGCCCTCCATAATGTTCGGGGCAAAGACAAGTTTTTCATTGATTTACCACTCTGCTCTACAGTTTAAAATTACAAATCAAAAAATTCAGGAATGATTAAGGCTTGAATTTAAGGGAATTTGCATACATTTCGGTCACACTATGCAGAAATAACACTTTTTATACATGGTCTGTCCTTTTCATGGAAGTGATATTTGATACTTTATTGCATATCTCTTGCATGCAATGACTGCTTGAAGTCAGCGATTTGTCACCACACTTTGCACTTGCCCTACTCTGATACAGGTTCATCCCAATTCCCAATATTGAGTTAGGTAGCAGTTTTTTGTAGTACAAAGCTAGAAGTTGTCATTTCATTTAACCTGTGAATTTTGACAGGACATCTGTATTGGTCACACACATTTTTTCCATATTTTCATTAAATTTGGGTGCTGATTATTAGCTATTATGTTATTATGATTAAGTTCCTCAAAGCTTGGCGATCTTTCATAATTGTATGATGTCCAGGACTGTCACCCATATATAATGAAGATAAAACTTAAGACACTTAAGTGAGGCTGGTGCCGTATTTTCGAAATATAGACACATAGATTTCCAGTAAAACTGAAAAGTCTGTAGACCCTAAGCCCAGGTTTTGCAGGGCTTTTACAGTTGCAAGAAAGTTTCTCGTGTCGTTAAAGTTTCAAATGAACAAAAATGGATTAGACCTAAATATACCTGAAAAAATTAAGAGAGCAAGAGTTTAATTATTTGGGAAAGTCTTAGTAGTTAATAGTTTTTGTAGTATTTAGTATGAAGTGATTCTGAAAAACTTTTAATATATTTATATTCTAAAGCTATCTATATATTCATGAGATCATGTCTCAGAGGCTTGTTGATAAAACAAGAAAATCCATCTAGCCATCCAACTTGCAAATTGCTGTTTCTAGTGCGGATCATGATGATAAAGGAAAATCTTTTTCATGAATTTTTTCATAATGGATTTTTTCTTGTTACTTGAATTGGCTGTGTCTTTTTGTTATGGTGGTTTCTAAGGATAAAAACACAACTAGCGCCAAAGAGGGGGGGATGTGTGTGTGTGTGTCAGGAATTTAATCCAAGAATTTACAGGGCGTAGAAGCAGTCAGCGTTTTTCATTGGGTTAAAAAGCTGACATTTCTCTCCTAGAAAAATCCATTGAAAATTTTTTTTTTTTTTTTACTAAAAAGTTCATTACTCAGGACAAGAAAAAACAGAAAGGAAAGAAGAAAAATATTGTTTTTCCACAAGTAAAAAGAGCTTACCTGGACAATACGTTTAAAGCTTTTTTGATTAATACTTGCACACCAACAGATACATTTATACAAACATTTGCACACACACTCATACACAATACTTTAGGCTGTGTCAGTGCATAAACAGTTGATAGTATGAATAAATACTGAAACAAAAATTTGGTGACTAACTTTGCTTTTGACATAAACACGCCTGTTCATAAAGATATGTCTTACATTAACTGTGGTGAAGTTCTTAATTTTTAAGTTAACTTCAAGTTTTATTTACCTTCATTCATCTGTTCAAGAGACTCACTGAAACCAATCAATTGAAGATTATTGCCAAAAACACTTACATACTTAAGCAAAAGATTACAGTTGGGATATGCTGGTAATCTTATTTGAATGACTAACAAATAAACTACAGTAAATGGTGATACCTGCAGTGATGGGGTGGTTCCTTGATGCAGTATTTGTGGTATAGGTAAAGTGGCTGTTGAGGTTGATTTTCCTCATTTAAACAAATGATTTATATGCATATTTATTTGTAAACAGTGCATTTTTTAATCTTAAGCAAACTTTAATCACTTTACTGTAATCACTAGCCTTCCATCCATTATCCAACCCGCTATATCCTAACTACAGGGTCACTGGGGTCTGCTGGAGCCAATCCCAGCCAACACAGGGAGCAAGGCAGGAAACAAACCCCGGGCAGGGTGCCAGCCCACCGCAGGCCACACACACACATACCCACACACCAAGCACACACTAGGGACAATTTAGAATCGCCAATCCACCTAGCCTGCATGTCTTTGGACTGTAGGAGGAAACCGGAGTGCCCGGAGGAAACCCACGCAGGGAGAACGCGGGAAGCGAACTTGGGTCTCCTAACTGCGAGGCAGCAGCGCTACCCACTGCACCACTGTGCCGCCCATCACTAGCCATTGTTTTATATAAAATAGGTGCAATTATTTTATTTAAACACATAATTTACTGCAAATCAAGGCTTATATATAACAATTAACAAATAAATAAGTGCTTCAATTTATAACTACTTCTATAAATGGAACTGCAATCAAACATTTTTAAAACTTAAGACACTGAGACACAGTGCATCACAGCAGAATACAGAGCATGTCACCATTTTGAGTCAGTTAGCCATTTAACAGCATATACCTATATCCATCCATTATCCAACCTGCTATATCCAAACTACAGGGTCACGGGGGTCTGCTGGAGCCAATCCCAGCCAACACAAGGGCGCAAGGCAGGAAACAAACCCCGGGCAGGGCGCCAGCCCACCGCAGTAGACCTACATTATAGTGTGCATTCTGCTCATTAGAGGTATATGTGGCATGTAACTAAAAATTGAACATATGTTTTTTACCTATAGGGCTATCTGTCAGTGAATCTTAAAATATCTAAAATCATTAGGCTGCTGATGTTTTCTGCAAAATTATTTAGTTCATTCCTACATCTTATATGAAACAGTGATTTTATATGATACATCTTAAGAGATACTGTCTAAAATTGTCTATCTGTTACAAGGTAAAGTTGTTCAAAAACGTTGTCTTCCTGTTCAAAACTTTGTCTTCTTGTTACTCCTAAATACATGAACTTTGTTTTTTTAGATATGTACTGAGTCCCATAGAATTCTTACTTGCTTGTGTAACCAACATGCAACACCCACACATCTATATATGTGTTTTTAATGCATAATTTTGTATACTCTGTTAACGTTTTATATTCATAAATCTGTGCAGACTCTAAATCTAACTTCAGAGAAGAGTGCGTTATGTAATGATGATTAAATTTAACTGGTGGCAGGTAAATATTGAAGTCATATAGTATACACACTGTGGAAGGGACAGTCAGTTGTCCCTTGCACAAAACAAAAAGAGAGCACAATAATCACTGATTTCAGTTGTGTTGTGATAGACAGCACACTACAAAGCACAAAGCAAGCCAAATAATTGCCTTCTTCATGCTACATACAGTACAGACACAACATAAAGGCCTTTATTATTTTAGATTTATAAATTTAAAGGTATAAATGATTTGGTATTCTCTAAAAAGAAGACTATATCTTGATGGTGACTTTCATGAGTTTGTGCCATTTTTTTGTTTTTTATTAAGACATTCACATCTCACTTGTATGGTAGACTAGATACAGTATTTAGCATTTGCATTAATAAATATTGTCTTCCACCTTGATATTTTATATAAAGTTAGAAATTGTTGAGTCAGTCCTGAAGCTAACTAATTTAGATTTATGTTCCCACAAAGCAATATGTTAAATGCAAGCTGTTTTTAAGATATCATGGAGTATATCCTTTAAATCATCTTTCCCAAATAATATATGAATTAGCAAGCCACCAAACTGAACTTTTTTCGTATAACAACCACACTGTGTTAATCTTTAAATTCAGTCTTAAGATTCAAAATGTTTTAAAAAGGTCTAAAGATGATCTTGTGGCATAATATATACTGTAGTCAAGTAAAAATAAACATGCGTACTTTCAGTTCTATGGTTTTAATTTTAGACCATAATTAATAATATCAAGTGTTCACCAGGTAAATTAGATAAATCTAATCTCAGGATGACAACACAGAGAAAATTTAGATTTGTTTTTGCTGTTCAACAAAAACCATAAAAAAATTTTTTTGAGTTTTTGTTTTGCCTTTTAATGTTTTGTTTGGAGTAAGATTACCAAAATTAATTGCCAATAAATGAAATCGTCATTGTACACTGAAATTCTGGCTTGGTAAAAGCATCTATAATGTTCAGGTAATCTAAGTATAGTATAGTGGACTTTAAATACTGAAGCTGCTGGTACAGTGTGATAGTGAGTAAGTTACTTAACCTACCTGTTTTCAACTGTAAATAAAATGTAAGCAATTGTAATTGTTAACTGTAACTCACTATAAGATGGTATTTCAATGTCAAATGATACTGTATAAAAATATATTTGTTTTGTACTGTAATATAATTTTAAAACCAATTAAAAATATCTTTTCAATGTAACTTGGACTTTAATAATGACCCAGTTATGATACAGAATTGATCATTAAGTACCTGTGAAAACTGCAATTTTTGTTCTCATGCCAATGCACCAGTGTTGCCTTGTAGTTCTTTACTTTGTTATCTTAAATTATTTTTAAACTTCAAAATTTTTGAAACCAGGACTTTGTGGAAATTGCAAATTAAGAATCCCTCCTTTTCTTGCTTTTTACTTGTAATCTGTGTGTATGTTTCTTTAGAAAGGACAAAATCGTTATTTGTCATTGTTTTTTCCTGTCTTGGCTATAATTGATTTACTAATACACTACAGACTTTAAGCATCAATGCCTAAATAAATACTTATGCACCTAACTGAATGTGTGTATGTATGTATGTATATGTATATATATATATATATATATATATATATATATATACTGTATATATATATACGTATATATATATATATATATATATATATATATACTGTATATATATATATATATATATATATATATATATATATATATATATATATATATATATATATATATATATATTAGGGGGTTCCGACCCCTGCCTGTGCTTCGCACCGTTGTGAAGAGGGGGGCTGAACGACATCCCAAGGAGACGAGTCTGCTCCTCCGAAACCACGCTTAAACGGTGATACAATGGGATACAAAAAAAATTTTTTTAACCCCTCTTTGCTCGATCATCTGTTGGCTTGCTGCTTCTGTTTTGCCGTGTGATTTGCACTTCTCTAGCATACCTCTTCCCTCCTCCCCACCGGCACTATGTGTTGCCATGCCATGTGATCTGAACTTCGCTTGCATACCAGTCTCTCCATCCCACACTTGTGAAGAGTCTGGCTGAATGCACACCAATGTGATGTGGTTGCTCCTCTGAAACCCCTCTTAAGTGGTGATACGGTAAGCAAGTAACAGTTGTTTTTTTTACCTGTTCTTTGCTTGATTAGCTACTAGCTTGCTGCTAGCTTGCTGCTGCTTTTGTTCCACATGATCTGCATTTTGGGCGGCACTTTGAACGTTTAAAAGCCTGTACAGCACCTGTCCTTTTGTCCTCAAACACTATGAGATCTCTTTTTGCTTTTCTGTTATTTCACTGAGTAATATTTTCCATTTGTTTGTGCAAATGTGATCTTTTCACTCATTTTTTTAGACTTTCGAATTTTTCTACTTCCATTATCTCTAACCTGCTCTGCATGTGTATCACGGGACTTGCTTACAAAGTATGATGTGACGTGCCTGTCTTGCGGGATGTGAAAGTGTCTCTCTTCAAAAGATCTCTCTTCTAAAGTGTCTCTCTGTCTCTCTTGAAAAGATCACTCTCGTCCCAAGATTGTTTTTATATATATATATATATATGTATATATATATATATATATACACATATATATATATATATATATATATATATTTATATATATATATATATATACACAGTCATGGCCGAAATTATCAGCACCCCTGGAATTTTCCCAGAAAATGCACCATTTCTCCCAGAAAATTATTGCAATTACAAATGTTTTTGTATATACATGTTTATTTCCTTTATGTGCATTGGAACAGCACAAAAAAACAGAGAAAAAGCCAAATCTGACATCATGTCACACAGAACTCCAAAAATGGGCCGGACAAAATTATTGGCACCCTTTCAAAATTGTGGGTAAATCATTTTATTTCAAGCATATGATGCTCGTTTGAACTCACCTGTGGCAAGAAACAGGTGCTGGCAATATAGCGATCACACCTGAAGCCAGTTAAAATGGAGAAAAGTTGACTCAACCTTTCTGTTGTACAATACAATACAATACAACATTTATTTATGTAGCACATTTTCATACAAAAAGTAGCTCAAAGTGCTTTACATAATGAAGAAAAGAAAAATAAAAGACAAAATAAGAAATTAAAATAAGACAACATTAGTTAACATAGAAAAGGAGTAAGGTCCGATGGCCAGGGTGGACAGAAAAAACAAAAAAAAAAAACTCCAGAAGGCTGGAGAAAAAAACAATCTCAAGGCTACAAGTCCATCTCCAGAGATCTTCATGTTCCTTTGTCCACTGTGCGCAACATAATCAAGAAGTTCACAACACACGGCACTGTAGCTAATCTCCCTGGACGTGGATGGAAGAGAAAAATTGATAAAAGACTGCAACGAAGGATAGTCCGAATGGTGGATAAACAACCCCAATCAACTTCAAAACATATTTAAGCTGTTCTGCAGACTCAGGGTGCAACAGTGTCAGCTCGAACTATCCGTCGACATCTGAATGAAATGAAACGCTATGGCAGGAGAGCCAGGAGGACACCACTGCTGACACAGAAACATAAAAAAGCCAAACTGGAGTTTGCCAAAATGTACTTGAGGAAGCCAAAATCCTTCTGGGCGAACGTCTTGTGGACAGATGAGACCAAGGTAGAGCATTTTGGTAAAGCTCATCATTCTATTGTTTACAGAAAATGGAATGAGGCCTACGAAGAAAAGAACACAGTACCTACAGTCAAACATGGTGGAGGTTCTAAGATGTTTTGGGGATGTTTTGCTGCCTCTGGCACTGAATGCCTTGACTGTGTGCAAGGCATCATGAAATCTGAAGACTACCAAAAGATATTGGGGTGCAATGTAGGGCCCAGTGTCAGAAAGCTGGGTCTGCGTCAGAGGTCATGGGTGTTCCAGCAGGACAATGACCCCAAACATACCTCTAAAATCACTCAGAAATGGTTGAAGACAAAGCGCTGGAGAGTTCTGAAGTGACCAGCAATGAGTCCGGATCTAAATCCGATTGAATACTTATGGAGAGATCTCAAAATTGCTGGAGAAGGCGCCCTTCAAATCTGAGAGACCTTGAGCAGTTTGCAAAAGAAGAGTGGTCGGAAATTCCAGTTAAGAGGTGTAACAAGCTTGTTGATGGTTATAGGAAGCGCTTGATTTCAGTTATTTTTTCCAAAGGGCGTGCAACCAAATATTAAGTAGAGGGTGCCAATAATTTTATCCAGCCCGGTGTTTGAGTTTTGTGTGAAATGATTTCAGATTTGGCTTTTTTTCTCTGTTTTTTTGTGTTGTTCCAATGCACATAAAGAAAATAAACATGTGTATACCAAAACATTTGTAATTGCAACAATTTTCTGGGAGAAATGGTGCATTTTCAAGGAAAATTCCAGGGGTGCCGATAATTTCGGCCATGACTATATATATATATATATAAATATATAATATATGTAAACGAAGGCTAGAGATCCACAAAGGGAGAAAATGAGTCACGTACCTTAAAATAGTTTTTTTATTAGTTTTTTCCTTCTGACGGCATTGCAATGTTCCTATATACAGTGGTGTGAAAAACTATTTGCCCCCTTCCTGATTTCTTATTCTTTTGCATGTTTGTCACACAAAATGTTTCTGATCATCAAACACAGTTAACCATTAGTCAAATATAACACAAGTAAACACAAAATGCAGTTTGTAAATGGTGGTTTTTATTATTTAGTGAGAAAAAAAAATCCAAACCTACATGGCCCTGTGTGAAAAAGTAATTGCCCCCGAACCTAATAACTGGTTGGGCCACCCTTAGCAGCAATAACTGCAATCAAGCGTTTGCGATAACTTGCAATGAGTCTATTACAGCGCTCTGGAGGAATTTTGGCCCACTCATCTTTGCAAAATTGTTGTAATTCAGCTTTATTTGAGGGTTTTCTAGCATGAACCGCCTTTTTAAGGTCATGCCATAGCATCTCAATTGGATTCAGGTCAGGACTTTGACTAGGCCACTCCAAAGTCTTCATTTTGTTTTTCTTCAGCCATTCAGAGGTGGATTTGCTGGTGTGTTTTGGGTCATTGTCCTGTTGCAGCACCCAAGATCGCTTCAGCTTGAGTTGACGAACAGATGGCCGGACATTCTCCTTCAGGATTTTTTGGTAGACAGTAGAATTCATGGTTCCATCTATCACAGCAAGCCTTCCAGGTCCTGAAGCAGCAAAACAACCCCAGACCATCACACTACCACCACCATATTTTACTGTTGGTATGATGTTCTTTTTCTGAAATGCTGTGTTCCTTTTACGCCAGATGTAATGGGACATTTGCCTTCCAAAAAGTTCAACTTTTGTCTCATCAGTCCACAAGGTATTTTCCCAAAAGTCTTGGCAATCATTGAGATGTTTCTTAGCAAAATTGAGACGAGCCCTAATGTTCTTTTTGCTTAACAGTGGTTTGCATCTTGGAAATCTGCCATGCAGGCCGTTTTTGCTCAGTCTCTTTCTTATGGTGGAGTCGTGAACACTGACCTTAATTGAGGCAAGTGAGGCCTGCAGTTCTTTAGACGTTGTCCTGGGGTCTTTTGTGACCTCTCGGATGAGTCGTCTCTGCGCTCTTGGGGTAATTTTGGTCGGCCGGCCACTCCTGGGAAGGTTCACCACTGTTCCATGTTTTTGCCATTTGTGGATAATGGCTCTCACTGTGGTTCGCTGGAGTCCCAAAGCTTTAGAAATGGCTTTATAACCTTTACCAGACTGATAGATCTCAATTACTTCTGTTCTCATTTGTTCCTGAATTTCTTTGGATCTTGGCATGATGTCTAGCTTTTGAGGTGCTTTTGGTCTACTTCTCTGTGTCAGGCAGCTCCTATTTAAGTGATTTCTTGATTGAAACATATGTGGCAGTAATCAGTCCTGGGGGTGGCTACGGAAATTGAACTCAGGTGTGATACACCACAGTTAGGTTATTTTTTTAACAAGGGGGCAATTACTTTTTCACACAGGGCCATGTAGGTTTGGATTTTCTTTCTCCCTAAATAATAAAAACCATCATTTAAAAACTGCATTTTGTGTTTACTGGTGTTATATTTGACTAATGGTTACATGTGTTTGATGATCAGAAACATTTTGTGTGACAAACATGCAAAAGAATAAGAAATCAGGAAGGGTGCAAATAGTTTTTCACACCACTGTAAGTGTTGCAAGTCTTTTAGATGTTTGCTCCACGCATACCGCTGGGCATGCATTTCATGGAATGCTGTTAACTGTCTTTCTTGTCTCTGTAGTAGATTTTTTGCTTTTGGCATTGAAACTGACAATCTGTAAACTGTTTGTGTGCTATCTTGAACCCAGATCTGGACAGGACACATGCTGTACTTTCTGACATGCCACAGTGATAAGGGGGTTGTGGTAAGTGCGGTGAAGGACCAAGTTGGAACAAAGTCCTAACACAACTCCATTTAAGTGTTGAAGGGTGGTTGCTGGAAAAGTGTAGTATTTTGTCTGCATAACATTCCTTGCGATAAACAGTCACAATTAAACTGTGAAGGAAATTAATTAATGAGTCCGTTCATTTCTTTTCCATCGCAAATTGGATTGCAAAGAATACTGAGTTGATGTGGCTGTAGAATTCATTCAGCTGGTTACTTTTTAATATGACAAATGTGTCATCAATATAGTGTATCCAGAGTTTAAGTTTGTACTGAGTTACAGCCATGCTTTCAAATTGCTGTCCTCATAATGGAGATCCCATTGGCATACCTTCTTTCTGTCTATACCATTTTCCATTAAAATGGATGTGGATTTTTTGGCAAAGTGATATTAGCTGCATTTCGTTCTTAGTGTTCAGCTTCGTTCATTCTGTTATGATATATTAGTTTTCTCAGTAAAGTCTTTCGTGGCCAGATGAATATATAACGACACGGCATCAAAAGAGACCATGATCTCATCATCTTCAATGGATAAATTCTTCAGCTACTGTAATGCCTTCTCAGCGCTATTAACTGAATAATTTGAGTCATATGTTAAATGTTTGAGCTTATGAAAATGTCTTTTACATAAGTTGTAAGCTGGTCCGCCTGTTAGGCAGAAAACAGGTCTGAATTTTAAAGAGGTCTTGTGGATTTTTGGGAGGCCGTAGAATTCCGGGCAGATCACATCATTCAATTTCATTTTATAGTAATCTTGTAAGTTTAAATGGCTGTTATTTTGGAGTTTACCCAGGGTGGTGTTGATTTTATTTAGGGTGGTTTCTGTAAGGTTGCTGGTTAATTGCTCATAGGTAGTTGTGTCAGAGAGCATTTCCCCAAATGTGGTGATATATTGCTCTTTGTCCACTACAACTGTCCACTACGACGGTCGTGCCTCCTTTGTAGGCTGGTGTAATAACAATGCTGGTGTCATTCCGTAGTGATCTTAAAGCCTTCTGTTCTTTTTTAGAAATATGGACAGTCGGATGTCATGTATGAAACTGGCTGCTCGAGGCACACCTTATTTTCTGTGCATTGTCTACCGGTATCTTTTCTTTTTTTGTGTGTTCCAGGGAGCCAAGGAAGTTCATTTCGGAGGCATCTTTGTGATTAAAGTTGAAACCCCTGGCAAGAACATTTTGGAAAGTTGTCTTTTGGATAAGTTGCATACTCCAGATTGTGGTTCATTAGTACTGTCTCTCTATCCACTATGGGAGTAGGCGCTCTGCAGGTTGGCCAAAACCTGTGGGAAGAGGGCATTCCTTTTTCCTATTAGGAGCGGCCAGGATGAGGTTTTATGATATGGCAGTCCATCCATCCATCCATCCATCCATTGTCTCCCGCTTATCCGAGGTCGGGTCGCGGGGGCAGCAGCTTGAGCAGAGATGCCCAGACTTCCCTCTCCCCGGCCACTTCTTCTAGCTCTTCTGGGAGAATCCCAAGGCGTTCCCAGGCCAGTCGAGAGACATAGTCCCTCCAGCGTGTCCTGGGTCTTCCCCGGGGCCTCCTCCCGGTTGGACGTGCCTGGAACACCTCACCAGGGAGGCGTCCAGGAGGCATCCTGATCAGATGCCCGAGCCACCTCATCTGACTCCTCTCGATGCGGAGGAGCAGCGGCTCTACTCTGAGCCCCTCCCGGATGACTGAGCTTCTCACCCTATCTTTAAGGGAAAGCCCAGACACCCTGCGGAGGAAACTCATTTCAGCCGCTTGTATTCGCGATCTCGTTCTTTCGGTCACTACCCATAGCTCATGACCATAGGTGAGGGTAGAAACATAGATCGACTGGTAAATTGAGAGCTTCGCCTTGCGGCTCAGCTCCTTTTTCACCACGACAGACCAATGCAACGCCCGCATTACTGCGGATGCCGCACCGATCCGCCTGTCGATCTCACGCTCCATTCTTCCCTCACTCGTGAACAAGACCCCGAGATACTTGAACTCCTCCACTTGGGGCAGGATCTCGCTACCAACCCTGAGAGGGCACTCCACCCTTTTCCGGTTGAGGACCATGGTCTCGGATTTGGAGGTGCTGATTCTCATCCCAGCCGCTTCACACTCGGATGCGAACCGATCCAGAGAGAGCTGAAGATCACGGCCTGATGAAGCAAACAGGACAACATCATCTGCAAAAAGCAGTGACCCAATCCTGAGCCCACCAAACCGGACCCCCTCAACACCCTGGCTGCGCCTAGAAATTCTGTCCATAAAAGTTATGAACAGAATCGGTGACAAATGGCAGCCCTGGCTTAGTCCAACTCTCACTGGAAACGGGTTCGACTTACTGCCGGCAATGCGGACCAAGCTCTGGCACTGATCGTACAGGGACTGAACAGCCCTTATCAGGGGGGCCGGTACCCCATACTCTCGGAGTACCCCCCACAGGATTCCCCGAGGGACACGGTCAAATGCCTTTTCTAAGTCCACAAAACACATGTAGACTGGTTGGGCAAACTCCCATGCACCCTCCAGGACCCTGCTAAGGGTATAGAGCTGGTCCACTGTTCCGCGACCAGGACGAAAACCACACTGTTCCTCCTGAATCCGAGGCTCGACTATCCGACGGACCCTCCTCTCCAGGACCCCTGAATAGACTTTTCCAGGGAGGCTGAGGAGTGTGATCCCTCTGTAGTTGGAACACACTCCGATCCCCCTTCTTAAAGAGGGGGACCACCACCCCGGTCTGCCAATCCAGAGGCACTGTCCCTGATGTCCATGCGATGTTGCAGAGGCGTGTCAGCCAAGACAGTCCTACAACATCCAGAGCCTTGAGGAACTCCGGGCGTATCTCATCCACCCCCGGGGCCCTGCCACCAAGGAGTTTTTTGACCACCTCGGTGACCTCAGTCCCAGAGATGGGGGAGCCCACCTCTGAGTCCCCAGGCTCTGCTTCCTCATTGGAAGGCATGTTAATGGGATTGAGGAGGTCTTCGAAGTATTCCCCCCACCGACCCACAACGTCCCAAGTCGAGGTCAGCAGCGCACCATCCCCACCATATACAGTGTTGACACTGCACTGCTTCCCCTTCCTGAGACGCCGGATGGTGGACCAGAATCTCCTCGAAGCCGTCCGAAAGTCATTCTCCATGGCCTCCCCAAACTCCTCCCACGCCCGAGTTTTTGCCTCAGCAACCACCAAAGCCGCATTCCGCTTGGCCTGCCGGTACCTATCAGCTGCCTCCGGGGTCCCACAGGACAAAAGGGTCCTGTAGGACTCCTTCTTCAGCTTGACGGCATCCTTCACCGCCGGTGTCCACCAGCGGGTTCGGGGATTGCCGCCACGACAGGCACCGACCACCTTACGGCCACAGCTCCGGTCAGCTGCCTCAACAATAGAGGCACGGAACATGGCCCATTCGGACTCAATGTCCCCCACCTCCCTCGGGATGTGGTCGAAGTTCTGCCAGAGGTGGGAGTTGAAGCTACTTCTGACAGGGGGCTCTGCCAGACGTTCCCAGCAGACCCTCACAACACGTTTGGGCCTACCACGCCTGACCGGCATCCTCCCCCACCATCGAAGCCAACTCACCACCAGGTGGTGATCAGTTGACAGCTCCGCCCCTCTCTTCACCCGAGTGTCCAAGACATGTGGCCGCAAGTCCGACGACACGACCACAAAGTCGATCATCGAACTGAGGCCTAGGGTGTCCTGGTGCCAAGTGCACATATGAACACCCCTATGCTTGAACATGGTGTTCGTTATGGACAATCCGTGACGAGCACAGAAGTCCAATAACAAAACACCGCTCGGGTTCAGATCAGGGGGGCCATTCCTCCCAATCACGCCCTTCCAGGTCTCACTGTCATTGCCCACGTGAGCATTGAAGTCTCCCAGCAGAACGAGGGAGTCCCCAGAAGGTATGCCCTCTAGCACCCCCTCCAGGGACTCCAAAAAGGGTGGGTACTCCGAACTGCACAAACAACAGTTAGGACCCGTCCCCCCACCCGAAGGCGAAGGGAGGCTACCCTCTCGTCCACCGGGGTAAACCCCAATGTACAGGCTCCAAGTTGGGGGGCAATAAGTATACCCACACCTGCTCGGCGCCTCTCACCGGGGGCAACTCCAGAGTGGTAGAGAGTCCAGCCCCTCTCAAGGAGATTGGTTCCAGAGTCCAAGCTGTGCGTCGAGGTGAGCCCGACTATATCTAGCCGGAACCTCTCAACTTCGCGCACTAGCTCAGGCTCCTTCCCCTTCAGAGAGGTGACATTCCACGTCCCAAGAGCCAGTTTCTGTAGCCGAGGATCGGACCGCCAAGGTCCCCGCCTTCGGCCACCACCCAACTCACACTGCACCCGACCTCCTTGGCCCCTCCCATAGGTGGTGAGCCCATGGGAAGGGGGACCCACGTTGCCTCTTCGGGCTGTGCCCGACCGAGCCCCATGGGTGCAGGCCCGGCCACCAGGCGCTCGCCATCGAGCCCCACCTCCAGGCCTGGCTCCAGAGTGGGGCCCCGGTGACCCGCGTCCGGGCAAGGGAAAACGCCGTCCAAAATGGTTTTTCTTCATAGGAGGTTTGTTTAACCGCTCTTTGTCTCATCCCTCACCTAGGACCAGTTTGCCTTGGGTGGCCCTACCAGGGGCATAAAGCCCCGGACAACAGAGCTCCTAGGATCATTGGGACACGCAAACCCCTCCACCACGATAAGGTGACGGTTAAAGGAGGGGATATGGCAGTCCAAACCTTAAAATTCTTCCCTTTATATTTCAAAGGGAGTAATATAGTCTTGTATGTTTTAATGTCCCCATAGACACAGCAGATACTTACTTTGTCTGTGGTCTTATAATGGGTCTGCCGGAGCAAGTCACGGATGCCTACGCAGAGGTCACTACCAGAGTCCAACATTGCAGAGAATTCCTATCCAGCCAACGTAATAGAGACCTTAAAATTGTCCTCTTTTAACATTTTGGGGGACACTTGTGAGCGACAAACCTGGGCCAGACCGATAGTCATTGTTTGTGCAGGGGGTGGTGAACTCCTGAGCCAGATGTCCCAGTTGATCACAGCAAAAGCAGCTGCGTTTAGTCCACACTATGGTGTTTCACATTATATGCTAATGCATCTTCCTAACAGAATAAACTTACATAAAACTAGAAAAATGTGACAAACAAATTTGAAACAATTATCCTGTCCCTGTCGTCACTCTTAAAGAGAAAATATTTCAATCATTTTTTAAAAATACTATTTTTAAAACACATTTTACTAGTATTATTTTTAAACATACACTGCCAACAAATTTCCCTTATTTTTCCTATTTTTAACAGTAGAATTACCAGTATACGAAAAACTCGTAGATCCGGCCCACCTTAAAACCATTCGCACCTCTCCGCCAGCGTCCTTTGTCCTCTAAATGTGCCGATAGAGCAGCAGCAAGCAGCCGGCTATTCCATCCCCCCACCGACTTAGAACGTGCACGAGCATCTCCCAGCTCATGCCTTGATTGATTATCTGGGAGTGAAGTGGAGTTTTAGAGTGGAAATAATAGATCATTATTTGGAACACACGCATTTCATGTGTGTTCCGTTTCTACAGTAATCTGTGTAAACACATTGTTAAAACAGAAACTTTTTCATATTTTAGTAATAAATGTTACAAAATGTAGGCATAAACTATAGAATGTGTGAAGCATGAAGTCCAAACATCAAAGAAACACTTTCACAAAAGGTTCAAGAACAATACAACAGCTTCCGTGGCGTAGCGATAAGATTTGCTGTTTCATAGTGCAGCAGGCTTTCTGTCCCTCAGAGACATGAGTTTGATTCCCCGTTGAGGAGAAAGTGTTCTTTTTTTTTTTCTTTTTAACCTCAAATGGACATAAAATGTATAAATTGGTATGCACTGTCAGTTAATGAGATCGTTATATTTTCATGTGGGATGCTCCTTTTAAAATATTTTTTAACAATTGAGACTGCAATTAACATGAACAAGTGTCCTTATAACTGTTATTTTTAAGATCCATAACACACAGACAGACAGAGCACTGTGTAATAGAGAGACAGACAGGCAGAAAAGTCACTAGATACATAAATAAACAGGGAAGGCACATGTACTGAAAGAAAAAAAGATCAACATGTGCGTTGATCCTGCTGCACTGAATAAGCTCACGTGCTCTAACATTACATTCCACCCCCCCATCTGACTCTAAGTAACAGCGCAAGTACAGACGCAAACCAAGTGTATGTGTGTACTGTATAATATTAACAAAAAGAGCAGCTCACTACTGAAAACGGCAAATATAGGAGTGGGGATTGAACTGGGGACTCTTGATTACAAGTCAGCAAATCTTACCGCTATGCCACTGAAGCTGTTGTCTCTTCCTTGAACCTTTTGTGAAAGTGTTTACTTGATCTTTGGACTTCAGGCTTCATACATTATATAGTTTATGCCTACATTTTGCCATCCATCCATGTTCCAACCCGCTGAATCCGAACACAGGGTCACGGGGGTCTGCTGGAGCCAATCCCAGCCAACACAGGGCACAATGCAGGAACCAATCCCTGGCAGGGTGCCAACCCACCGCAGGACACACACAAACACACCCACACACCAGGGCCAATTTAGAATCGCCAATCCACCTAACCTGCATGTCTTTAGACTGTGGGAGGAAACCAGAGCGCCCAGAGGAAACCCACGCAGACACGGGGAGAACATGCAAACTCCATGCAGGGAGGACCCGGGAAGCGAACCCAGGTCTCCCAACTGCGAGGCAGCAGCGCTACCCACTGCGCCACCGTGCTGCCCTACATTTTGTCATTTACTACTAAAATATGAAAAACGTTTCTGTTTTAAAAATGTGTTTACACAGATTACTGTAGAAACGGAACACACATGAAATGTGTGTGTTCCATATAGTGATCTATTATTTTCACTCTAAAACTCCAGCACTTCAGTCACTCCCAGATAATCAAACAAGGCATGAGCTGGGAAAACGTAGTGAACGTTCTGCGGCGGTGGGGGATGGAATAGCGGCTGCTTGCTGCTCATCTTAATCAGAACATTTAGAAGACAAAAGATGCTGGCGGAGAGGTGAGAACAGTTTTAAGGTGGGCCGGATCTACGAGTTTTTTCGTAGACTCTGGTAATTCTAGTGTTAATTACTTTTTAATCCATGAAGGCAGTGAAATCTGATAAGGAAAGCTGATATGTTAACTAGGTCTGCCACAATTTGCTTCTGTTGATGTTGACATCTCTGGCAGCATGAAATAGTAGAAAATCTTTCTCATTCTAATTAGGGTGGTCCATTAATGGACATTTGTAAATGATACAATACAAAAAAATGAATGGGTTGGATTTTATATTTGGTTCAGGTTCAGGAAAACTGATTAATTAATGGATAGATTGATTTCCTGTGTTGTCTTTCATCTAGGACTATCTGGTGCAGTATAAGCTTTATTGTTGTCAAGACAGGAAAGCATTTTTCAAGCGGGAGCTGTCACTTCAATATACACAAACACAGCAACATCATCTTGCATTAGCACTCTTCCTCAGAATTAAAGAACACAGACAGAGAAGACAGACAAGTGAGTGCAAGGCCAGGTCAGCAGCTGGTTTTAAATGTCCCCCGCATCAACCATTAGGCAAAAGACCCATAACATGTTGAGAGTGCAAACTTGTAGCTGACCTGACAGTGGACAACCAACTCTTGCCTGTTTTAATAGAGTTTTTAGTGCACATTATTTATTTATGTATTTACCTATTTATGTATCTGTAAAAAGCCAAATTCTCCTGGGGACAAATAAAGTTCTATCTATCTATCTATCTATCTATCTATCTATCTATCTATCTATCTATCTATCTATCTATCTATCTATCTATCTGTCTGTCTGTCTGTCTGTCTGTCTGTCTGTCTGCCTGCCTGCCTGCCTGCCTGCCTGCCTGCCTGCCTGCCTGCCTTTCTAGTCAGGAACAAGTTTCTCATTTTTGTTATTCAAATTAGGCACAAATAAATACAAAAAAGATTACATTTCCACGGTTAAAAGAATGTATTTCACAAATTCTCCTGGGGACAAATAAAGTTCTATCTATCTATCTATCTATCTATCTATCTATCTATCTATCTATCTATCTATCTATCTGTCTGTCTGTCTGTCTGTCTGTCTGTCTGTCTGTCTGTCTGTCTGTCTGTCTGTCTGTCTGTCTGTCTGTCTGTCTGTCTGTCTAGTCAGGAACAAGTTTCTCATTTTTGTTATTCAAATTAGGCACAAATAAATACAAAAAAGATTACATTTCCACGGTTAAAAGAATGTATTTCAGTATATATTGGGTAATTGTTATCTATTTTTATCAGAATTTTAGCACAAACCCTGCATGTAGGGCTGATCCAGCCCCAGCAAAGGGGGGGCTGTGGTTCTGTGAAACATTCAGGGGTGTATGAAGACGTACTTTCTAAAGCTTTCAAGGAAACCAGAACATTTTCATATATAAAAATTTTTTTTTGTCAGAAAGCCAGCTTCATCTTGTTCCCATGGGAAGGATATTTTGATTGATATTTCCTGATGACCCTATAACTAAATGCTTTAGTAAACAGAAGCATCAAAAGCAACATATAATGTTATCTGCATCTCCCCCTCCACCAGTTGTGGTGTTTGTGTGTGCATATGCATAGCATAAAGTGAAATCACAAAGGTTAATCCAAAGCAAAACATGATTTCTAAAAGATACTACAAAAAGAAAACAACAAAAAACTCATTTATGACCAAATTTTCTGTAAATCAATCCTATTTTTGGCAGGGATAATGTGCTTTGCTTTTTAATTAAGCCAAATTCCAAAGCAAGAAATTCTCTAGCCACTTTTTCCCTTTAGACCACAATATCCTGTATTTTGTCATAAGTTCATTTTTTGTGACATTTCCTGTCCCTTGAAATGGAAATGTTTCAGACTCTCATGTCGATCCTTTATTCTTTATATTATTACTTGTGGAATCTGTTGTGTTCTCAGAAATCTCTCAGAACCCTACAAAGCTCAATGGTATTACAGGCTGTAAGGCCCAGCTACTGTATGCTTCCTAAGTTTCAGCATTACCTCTTTAATTTTCTGTTGCTAACCTCTCAGTTTAAATTCATACAGGATCAGCCTTGTCCCTTTTCTCTGATCTTTTTTTTTTTTTAAATGATTAGTCTGTTTAATTAATCTGTTTCGCATAATATTTAAAAGTGTTGTCTTATTTAGCCCACTCCACTGTATTCTTTTGCTAAAAATAGTATAGATTTTTTCACTGTAATTTATGTTCATCTACAGTAATACATTTTTGTATTCATCCACACTCCTTGAGCCTTGAAGAATTTTAACTTTTTTTCATTCATTGTTGGTTTAGCTATGTGTATTTCTCCAACTTTGGGTTCCATCTATCAAGCTATATTTTTATCATGGAAAGTTAATCTGCTGTTTTTGACGGCTGTAAAATCCAGTGTGACAGTGGACAACATGAAATAAAATAAATAGTCTTTAGCTATAAGTTAATTTAATTAACACATATCTTTTATGGTCTTTCAGCACATTCTGACATGTCAAATTATAAACCTGTCTAAAGGTCATTCATTGTTTCTCTCCATTGTACTCTATCCATCCATTATCCAAACCACTATATCCTAACACAGGGTCACACGGGTCTTCTGGAGCCAATCCCAGCCAACACAGGGCGCAAGACAGGAACAAACCCCGGGCAAGGCGCCAGCCCACCGCAGGGCACACACACACCAAGCACACACTAGGGACAATTTAGGATCGCCAACTCTATGTAATCTCTAATGACCAATTTTTTATTCAAACAGCATTAAGGTGTTTGACAATGTACATTTAAAGCATGATGTCTTATGTTTAACAGAGATACTTATACATCTATTTGGTGTCTAATTTCTCTATATTTACTGTAACTTTAGGTTAGTGGTGCCTGAATTGTATTTAGTCCTAGATGGAGTCACATTTCATCCTAGGGTACATATTTATGTACACACCCATACCCACTCATTTAGAGTCTCCAGTTAATGCAACATGCATGTCTTTGTGATGTGGGAGGAAAATGATGTGCAAATTCAGCATGGAAAGGCCCACAACTAGAACTCAGAACTTGAAATCTGGAGTTATGAAGACACACAACTAATGACTGCCACAATAATATGTCTATGTACCACTACATAATGGTGGAGATTGGGATAATCACACAGCACATAAAGCCAGAATTCACATATAACTGATTCACTTTCTAAATTTTCTGAGATATGCTGCTATAAGATTGCATTATCACAAATAAGTATGTTAATGTGAAATGCATTGGAATTACTAATATAAATTAAAAATATCAATGTAAAAATTCAACAACTAATAATAATTGGGTAACCTTATTTTGGTTTTCTATTATACTTAAATACATCCTGTTTATCACAGTGCCACAGTGTGGTGTAATGTTGACCAGAAACTATACATTTCACACTGCTCTGCACACATGGCAGTGACAGTACTGCCACTACTACCATATTTATATACCACCTTTAAAAATTTTATGAAATAAAAGCTTAATTTAAAGATTTAAAATTTCATATTGCACCGTTTACAGCGATACACCACATGTCATTATGTAGAACTGGTGTTCATTTTCTCGATTTAAACATGCTGACATAGGTGCAGGAGAGTGGGATTTATTGCAGTCCTGGTGCAATGCTAGGGAAAAGTTGCAAAGATACAAATTGTGCTTTTTTTCATGTTTTTGTAAGAAAATAAATGAAATGTCATATCACATGAGGACTAAACAGGTTAACTTTGAGTGGCACTAAAACTAAAATAAGTCTCTAGTACCTCTGTAATTAACTTGCCAGTCTGCCAAGTAGCTCACAGTACTGACTGACTAATATAGTAACAAAATTCCATGAAACAAAAGTGTAATGGTACTCTCTACCTATTATTCCAGTCTACAGTATCTTCGCTAATTTTTGCCAAGAACACAACATAACCATCCAAGTAATTTATAGTGTCAGTTTTTAAGTGAGATAACAGGTATGGATATCTTTTTTAGTGAGCCAGGAGCAAAGGTATAGGTTGATCAGTGTTTCCTAACAATTTTTCTGAGGTTGGGAGGGTTTTGTAGCCCAAAAAAATACCAGTGCACACCACGATTCTACCAACCACAAAAGCATTAAATCTCTTGGACGTTTTAAACTATTTGAAGCAGCAGGACAGGGGTGGCAAAAAAAGCAGCTTGGAGATTGACGTTCACAGACACAGCACTTGTGTAGAGTATAATTTTCAATCATTGATGGTGATGAACAATTGAGAATAGTATTTGCGGAATTTTAACACAAGTTTTAATGTATTCCCATTTAAGAGATGCTTATTCTTTCAGTTTAATTAGTCTTTAGCAGTGCATTCGAAATCAGTGGTCATTTCAATAGTTCTTTACTACTATGCCAATTTGATCATTAATACATTGGCCTCATTTTCTTATTGCCATCTTTTCAACTTGACTTTAGGAAAGCATTGAAATTCAGGTTGTACTTGCTCAAGTAGTATTTTGTTAAAAGTTTAGGTTTAAGGTCATTGTTTAAGTTTAACAATGTGATTCTTTTTTTAAATTCCTTTGTGTTTACTCTACATTCATTTTGTGATTCAGTGTGTATTTACTGCATTGTTTGTGTATTAATTTTATAATTACATGTCTTAATGTTAGATGCGATTAATCATGATTAATTACATACATTTATGCAATTAATTAATTTTTTTTAATCGATTCCCAGCCCTAGTAACTAGTAGCTACACAGACAAAAGTGAATGCAAGTTTTGGGTTACAAAGCGTCATATATTTAAGTTATCCTTCATTGCCATACTCTCAACCAGAAGAGGATAAACTGATGTGGTTGGGAGCAGGGCCATTGTGTGGGGTGAAGTGACAAGGCGGTTGCTTCAGGCGGAACTTTAGTCAGGCAGCAGTTTCATGCAACTTTTTTCTTTTTTTTAAATACAAAACTAACAATACAAAAAAGTTGGGTATGAACCTTAACAATTACATTCCAAATGTCTTATTTATATACTGCATGTAAAAATCATTCAAAATATTTTCATTTTAAAAGTTTAAAACATGGTATAAAGCAGTATGCAACACCATGGCACACTGTGAGCGTCTGAGAATTAAAATATACATGAATAGCAGTTACATGCTGGCTTCAGATTGTTTATAGCCCAGGACATATGAAATTTGGTCAGCACATGATGGCAAGGGCTCAGAGATGCTTACAGTGGAATCATCACTGCCAAATGCATTTTTCTTTGGTGTTTCACATTTCTGTAAAAAAAAAAAAATCTATGTCACAAGTGATAAAAAAAATTACTTCACACTTAAATAATAACACATATAAGTGTTCTGTGGTGTAGATCGGCATTTAACCTTTCAGCCTGCAGGATAGCTTACAATAATGGTGACAGCACCATTATAACTTTTTTTTTCTTTAACTTTGCAGCTCCATAAACTGTATCCATGTAAATTATAGTTAGGCCCTTGAAGTAAATTTACTAGCCTAATGTCATGAAAAATTCAATGAAATCAAACTGTAATGATTGTCTCTAACATTTACCTGTCATTCCTCTTAATGTATTCAAATAGCACAATATTATTATCCAATGAATTCACCTCTGCAGTTTTTCCAGCTATGGAGAAATTTTTTGCAGGAAAAGGAGCAAATCTTGGAATATAACAAACATACTATTGTAAGTTCATCTAAGAGATGCTTGTACTTTGATTTAAATATGTCTTTAGCAGTTAATGTTATGAGTGTTGCTCCGCAGGGATCAGTGCTAGGTCAACTGCTAATTTTAATATATATAAATGATTTGGATAGGAATAAAGTTACAAGCTGGTTTAGTTTGCAGATGATACCAAGCTACAGTAGGAGCACTGGAAAATAATTTAGAATTATTACAGAGAGACTTGGACAACATACAGGCTTGGGCAGATTTGTGGCAGATGAAATTTAATGTAAGTAAATGTACACTTTTGCCTGTAGGATGTAAAAATGTTAGGTTTGAATACACAATGGGAATTATGAAAATCAAAAGTACACCTTATGAGAAAGATTTAGGAGATGTAGTGGTCTCGACACTATCAACTTCCAAACTATATTCAGAAGCCATTAAGAAGGCTAACAGCATATTAGGTTATTTAGCATGATGAGTAGCTTGCAAATCCAAGGAGGTTATGCTGAAGCTTCATAACGCACTGGTTAGAACTGACCTGGAATACTTTGTACAGTTTTGGTCTACAAAAAGGACATAACAGTGCTGGAAAAAGTCCAGAGAAGTGCAACTAGGCTAATTCCAGGGCTACAGAGGATGAATTATGAGGAAAGATTAAAAGAGCTGAGTCTTTTCAGTTTAAGCAAAAAAGATTAAGAGGAGACATGACTGAAGTGTTTAAAATTATGAATGGAATTAATACAGTGGATCTAAACTGTTACTTCAGAATAAGTTCATCAAGACCACAGGGACATAGTTGGAAACTTTTTAAGGGTAAATTTCACACAAACATTTGGAAGTTTTTTTTTCACAGAGAACCATAGACACATGGAATAAGCTACCAAGTTGTATGGTAGACAGTAGGATTTTAGGGACATTCAAAACTAGACTTAATGTTATTTTAGAAGAATTAAGCGTATCGGACTGGCAAGCTGAATGGGCTGAATTGGGCTGAATGGCCTGTTCTCGTCTTAATGTTCTATAGTCACAGTCCAGTTTATCCTGAACTTTTGCCCTCCTTCCCCCAGTGTCAATAAAAGGTTGGTGCACATGCATATCTCAAAGTGTATTATTTTTTGATGATGCTGTTTTGTAACATTTTCTTAATTTCCGTACTCTGTTTACAGTGTCAGTCACAACCGATGTCTACTAAAAGTCTCATAAGTTTGCTGGATGTCATTTTTTTTAAAGCTAATCTTCTTTTATTGTTTTATACTTTTTCAAAAGCTAAAGTGTTTATTTGCAGAGAGTGTGCTGTATCATGAAGACTATATAGCTGTACTTAATGTATGTGAACTAAGTGTATTGTCTTGCATACTAAAGATTAATCTTTGGTGTGTGTGTATGTGTGTGTGCGTGTGTGTGTGTTGGGGTTGACGAATGCAGGGGTTGGTGGTTAAGGGGCAGCAAAAATGCACTTTGCCTCAGTCAACATCAGAACTATCTCACCTTGCCAAGGTTACCAGTAAGCTTTTATGAATTTCAGAAACCAGTGTTCCATCAGATATACTGTTCAGTGCCAGTGGGCACATTTTCCCCCCTTAGAGGTCACCGATTAAATCAGACAAATTAAATATGTTGTCATTTTAAAATTTTAATTTATAGTAAAGTAAACTGAATACATAGAGAATATTAGGCCAGAAACACTTAATTTCTCTATGAAGAGATTTAAATCACTACAGCTTGATTTGCTTATATTTGTGATAGTTTAAAATCTGCATTTTGTATATTTACTTGTAATTACTTGTACTTGTAGTTAATACATTAGAAACACTGATTTTTTTGTTTTTTAAACTACAGAAGTTTATGTTCTGCTTCAATATAAAATGTGGTAAAATGATTTCAATGTGTGTTAGTGTTTGTTTTTTTTAATTACCACATTTTAATAATACTGTGATAATACTGAAACCATGATCATTTCGATCACAATTATCATAATGTGAAATCTTGATAGTGTCCCATTCCTAATTTTGACCCGCCTTACCCTCCATTCATTGGTCAAGAGTTTTTGTCTCCAATTCAAAAGCACAGTCTCGTGTGAATTAACTTCCTCTTTGTGTACTTTTTCCAGAGGCATTTATTTTGAAATATTTTAGCAAAAAATACATGCATCTTGTCTGTATGGCTGAATGGCTTGACATACAGATTATACGGAATAGGGTAACGTACAATTTTTTCATAGATATTTTTGATATTGTTTGCTGTTGTCCAGAATTGGTCACCATAGGCTCCTATTGTGTCAGAACTATTGTTATCTCCATTCTCCATGATAACATATGATTAAAAGTTTTTCTTGGCAATCACTACAAACCACACTGGGTAAGTAACATCTAAAAATTATTATTTTTGGGTGGAATATTTGTTTAACCAAGTTCTGTGGAAAGACCTGCAAATTATTGCTCCCCAACTAACCTGATACAACTTCAGCAAGGAGGAATGGGCAAGTCTTCTGTCCTCACATTGTGCAAAATTAATAAACTTACCCAAAAAAGGACTAATTACTGCAATAGTGTACTGTACTGTAACCACATTTAGGCTTTGACTGCGTACCACCACTTTCATTTGGTAAAGTACAGGAAAATAAATATTTAATCTTTGTTAGGAAAACATTAATAAGTTTGCTTGATTTGCTTTAAACTGAAAAACAAAACAGGCCACCATACACATCCTTATCATCTTACCTATCTGCTAACAAAAAGACTGGTAACAACAGGAGACTTCTTCCATGTGGAGGCAGAGGGGGATTAAGTAGTTTCTGTAGACCCAAGTTACTATTGTGTGGTTTGTTGGGTTAATAAGTTATTTGAGATATGAAGTGACTACTAGAGTGAAGAATTCCTTAATTTTCATAAATTTCTTTTAAACTTTAAGTGATTTATAGGTTTACATGATGCTTGAGATAATGCTTCAGTACTGAAATTATGTAACTCTTTATGAATAGTAATGTGAACAATTAAAATTAAAAATAATTACATTATTTAGTGAAAGGTGGCAGTAATATTAGTGTCTAGCTATCTACTTGTTGTGTATGCTTCTGTGTATTCAGTATTTTTGTTAACTGTTCGGGAGGTGGCTAACCATCCAAACAACATTTATCTATATACAATATTTTTTATTTTTCATTCTAAGATTCCATATGTCTTCACAGCAAGCATATTGTAGCAAACCCATGTTAATGGTAGTGATGTTCTTTAGTTAACTCTTTTCCCTACAAAGTTAAAAAAATGCAGCTGCTTTGATTATTTGTTTAATTTTAGTGCATTGAGCCAGAAAAATGCTTTCAAATCTGTGAAGATGAATGTGTACTCTACATTCGATCTCAATTTGCTGTGTAGGCTTCTGGTTGTGTACAGCGCACTAGTTCAGCTCATGTTCTCCAGTTCGTATAACCATTGCTAACAGTACAAAAAAGGCATGTGTTTTAGTACAACAACAACATTTATTTATATAGCACATTTTCATACAAAAAGTAGAGCAAAGTGCTTTACATAATGAAGAAAAGAAAAATAAAAGACAAAATACAAAATTAAAATAAGACAACATTAGTTAACATAGAAAAGGAGTAAGGTCCGATGGCTAGGGTGGACAGAAAAAACAAAAAAAAACTCCAGAAAGCTGGAGAAAAAAAAATAAAATCTGTAGGGGTTCCAGGCCACAAGACCGCCCAGTCCCCTCTGGGCATTCTACCTAACATAAAAACCACCAAAAGGACACCGTAAAAGGAAACAGAAGAGACAGTAGGGATTAGTACAGATTTTGAATGAATAGTTATTATAGTGAATTGGATATACAGAGTATCAGGATTTAAATTACAGTGAAGTTATGAGAAGGCCATGTTAAAGTAATGTGTTTTCAGCAGTTTTTTGAAGTGCTCCACTGTATTAGCCTGGCGAATTCCTACTGGCAGGCTAGTCCAGATTTTAGGTGCATAACAGCAGAAGGCCGCCTCACCACTTCTTTTAAGTTTTGCTCTTGGGAATTCTAAGGAGACACTCAGTTGAGGATCTGAGGTTACGATTTGGAATATAAGGTGTCAGACATTCCGATATATAAGATAGGGCGAGATTATTTAAGGCTTTATAAACCATAAGCAGAATTTTAATGTCAATTCTGAATGACACAGGTAACCAGTGTAGTGACATCAAAACTGGAGAAATGTGTTTGGATTTTCTTTTCCTGGTAAGGATTCTAGCAGCTGCATTCTGCAGTAGTTGCAAATGATTTATGTCTTTTTTGGGTAGTCCTGAGAGGAGTGCGTTACAGTAATCTAGTCGACTGAAAACAAACGCGTGAACTAATTTCTCTGCATCTTTCGATGATATAAGAGGTCTAACTTTTGCTATGTTTCTTAAGTGAAAAAATGCTGTCCAAGTGATCTGATTAATATGCGATTTAAAATTTAGATTAGTCAACGGTTACCCCTAAGCTTTTTACCTCCGTTTTGAATTTTAATCCTAATACATCCAGTTTATTTCTAATAGCTTCATTGTATCCATTATTGCCAATCACTAAGATTTTAGTTTTCTCTTTATTTAATTTGAGAAAGTTACTATTCATCCATTCTGAGATACAGGTTAGACATTGTGTTAGTGAATCAAGAGAATGGGGGTCATCAGGTGCTATTGATAAATACAGTTGTGTGTCATCAGCATAGCTGTGGTAGCTCACGTTATGTCCTGAGATAATCTGACCTAATGGAAGTATGTAGATTGAGAAGAGCAACGGACCCAGGATAGAGCCTTGTGGAACACCATATAGGATATCATGTGTCTTTGAATTATAATTACCACAACTAACAAAAAATTTTCTCCCTGCCAGGTAGGATTCAAACCAATTTAAGACGCTGCCAGAGAGGCCCACCCATTGACTAAGGCGATTTCTAAGAGTATTATGATCAGTGGTGTGAAATGCGGCACTCAGATCTAAGAGGATGAGAACAGATAAATGGCCTCTGTCTGCATTTACCCACAAGTCATTTACTACTTTCACTAGTGCGGTTTCTGTGCTGTGATTTGTTCTAAAACCTGACTGAAATTTATCAAGAATAGCATGTTTATTGAGGTGCTCATTCAACTGCATAATGACTGCCTTCTCTAGAATTTTACTTATGAAAGGCAGGTTAGAGATGGGTCTATAATTTTCAAGAGCAGAGGGGTCGAGATTATTTTTCTTAAGTAGGGGTTTAACTACAGCAGTCTTAAGACAGTCTGGGAAGACCCCCGTATCTAGTGACGAATTTACTATGTCAAGAACATTATCAATTAGCACGCCGATACTTCTTTGAAAAAATTTGTTGGTATTGGGTCAAGGGCACAGGTGGAGGGTTTCATTTGAGAAATTATTTTATGTAAATTCGGTAAATCTATCCTAGTGAATGAATTTAGTTTGTTTATAACGGAATACTGGGGTTTAGGAGGATCCTTAGTGTTGGGGAGATATACTATGTTATTTCTAATATCATTAATTTTTTGATTGAAAAATACAGCGATAGCCTCACAGGTTTTACTGGAAGTACTTAGGAGGCATTCCCTTGAGTTACCTGGGTTTAACAGACGATCAATCATCGAAAATAAGACTCTGGGATTACTAGCATTGTTATTTATAATCTTAGAGAAATAGCAGCGCCTCTCAAGACGGACTGTGTTATTGTATTCTGTTATTTTAACTTTTAATATTTCATAGTCAATAGTTAGTTTAGTTTTCCTCCATTTACGCTCAGCTCTACGGCATGTTCTCTTTAAATCAGACACTCTTTGGGTCTTCCATGGTATAACAATGCTAGAAAATTTTTTAACTGTCTTTTCAGGTGCAACTAAGTCAACAGCAGCTCTCACTTTAATATTAAATCTTTCCACCTTACTATTTACATTATCCTCGCTATTATAGTTGCCACTATAAATGGACTGATTGCTTAGAATGTTTGTAAGTTTTAAAGCTGCTGATGAGTCAAAGAAGCGTTTTTTAACAATATGCTTCTCATGAGTGTTTTCTATCATTATTTCTATATTAAAAAGTAGAAGAAAATGGTCTGATAGACCCGTAGCAATGACCTGCTTTATATCAACTTTTAGTCCTTTAGTAATTACTAAGTCTAACGTATGACCTGCTTTATGTGTAGGCTGATTAATGAGCTGTCTCAAATCAAAAGAGTCCAGGAGGTTCATAAATTCTTTTACTTTTTGGTCACACTGATTATCTATATGAAAATTACAGTCGCCGACTATTAAGAGCGTGTCATAGTTCGTAATTAAAATTGACATCAAGTCAGAGAATTCCTCAAAGAAAGATGCGTTGAATTTAGGAGGTCTATACACGGATAATACTAGAACGTGAGAATCTCCATGAATAACAATAAATACTCAAAGGACTTGAATTTACCAAAACTGACATCTTTACATTTTTTCCGGCTCGAGTAAATGTTTGCCAAGCCGCCGCCTCTCTTTCCTGCACGAGTAAAACTGTAATCCGGAAGCACAGATTCGATTAAAACAGCTGCGCCATCTGAGCTAAGCCATGTTTCACTTAGTGCAATAAAGTCTATTTTTTTATCACTAATAAGATCGTTGATAAAAAACGTCTTGTTAGTTAAAGCTCTAACATTTAATAGTGCCATATTTAATGTTTCAGAGGGGCAGAGATGAATACTATGTGCGTTATTGATATGTGATATGTTATTTTTATTAGCGCCGCTCTGTGTGTATTTTTTGTTTAATCTACAATCTGTTTTTATAGTTTTAATACATTGTTCATCTAAAGTAGTAACTTTAATTAAATTATTGGTGTTTATGCCGTATTGCCTAGATTTTCTACGTGCGTTGAGATTGGTTATTACAGTATTTATGTTGTGCACTTTTATGGAAGATTTTATTAAACAATTATCATGACCAAGCACAGGAGTAGCATTTCGGAAGGGGTTAAAAGCAGAGATAGATAGTCAAGACAAACGAATTACTTTAGATATGTTTTCGGAGAGGACCCGGGCGCCGAAACTGTTCGGATGCAGGCCATCTTGCTTGAAAAAACGCGGTCTTTCCCAATAGAGGTCCCAGTTGTTGATGAACCTGATGTCTTGATTCTTGCAGAAGCCCTGCAGCCAGTTGTTTAATCCTAGCAGACGACTGTAGTACTCGTTTGATCGTCTGACGAGAGGCAGTGGACCCGAGATGAAGATCTTTGCCGATGGGGTCCTCTCCTTCGTGTCTTTAATTAATGCTGTGAAGTCAGCCTTGAGGATTTCCGATTGTCTGTGCTTTATATCATTTACGCATGCAAAACAATTGCTCCAACTGCCCTGTTCTTGTGCTTCTCGTAGATTGCCGGCGCACGTCTCATCACATCTCGGACACGAGCACCAGGAAAACAAGAAACAAACGATTTTCTATTAGGGCATGCGATATTGAGGTTTCTAACTATAGAATCGCCTACCACTATTACATCACCAGTGGCTGAAGGCGAACTGGGGACGCGGAGAGGGTCGAACCGGTTCTGAGTTAAGATGCTTGCCTGTGCCGATGGAGATGTTCTGGCCTTGAACCCCCGCCTGCATAACTGAAATACTTCATCGGTGTCGTTGTCGCTCCTACGAGGCGTGGGGGTGAAGTTCACTTGAGCGGCACAACGCGGGGTTGATGTTACACCGATTACAGATGGCGAGGACGGTTTATCCAGCAGCCGAGGCTTCAGATCTCTAAGGTATCTTCGTCTGGACAGGTGTTTCTGAATCTGTTCGTCGACTACGACTGCAACGCGATTCATCTCACTGTCGGCCATTGTCTCCTTCTGCTTCCGCTTCCGCTTCGTGCCCTAGGAAGAATGAGAGAGAGAGAGATTGGTTAGATCATCACTTAATTACACATTTTACCTTAGCTGACAAAAAGATACAGTAAGTTTGAAAATGAAACACTCAACACAAAACGTTAAAAAAATGTCAGCACCCTGTAAACCACTTAGAGTAAGGTTGAAAGTACTGTTTATTATGCTTACTGCATAAGATTACACTGCTTTGGTTGGATTGTAATCTATTTTTATGTTAATATTCCAGCATTGTGTCACGTAATTTTGAATTATTTGCCAATACTTTATTAGCATAGTGCATTAGCCAACTACAGAATTAATTATATTTCTATTACTGCAGTCTAGCACAACCACTGACAGTCACTCAGAAAGTTTCCAATTCTATATTCATTCTTTGCAACTACAGGCCTGCATGTATCAGCTGGAGATTTTAGATTTTCTGTTTATTGTGCTGTCATGCTAAAACGTACGCGTATTTTTCTCCATGTCATTAATCTGTCAGTTGTTTGATCTGACTGACAAGTTTACATTTGTTAACATTTTATTTGTTACATTTGAGTACCCTTTTACTCATATAAATTGTCGTAAAGTATTAAGATGATTTTCAGATTACTCTTGATGTTATGCAATTTGCTTTTTAATCCAGTCTTTCATCAAAAAAGAAAGTATGCAAACAGTCAGTCATTTGCTGTAAACATACTAGATAGTAATATCATCCTCCTACTCTATATACTACAGAGAGCATGTGACAGTCCCACTCAAAGTTTCAGATCATTTTACAGAATAGCTTAGATCTACCTTTTCATTGTTAAGTCTGGTTGCTGACATGTTCCTGGCACGCTGCCTGAAAGACTAGCATCCCAACATTTCCCCCCGATCCCCAACCTGTGTGAGCTCACAGATAGAACTCTGGCTAGACAGTTAATTGATTGGTAATTGATTGAAACAGTAGGCAGGCACTTGGAAAAAAGGAAGTGTGTGTGCAAGGAAGTTCAGAGTCAGCAATTCTGCATTGAGTCACTCCCATATTGGAGATTCAGTGTAATGTACTGCCTCACAAGTGGTCCAGAATGCCCTGATTCTCCAAGCTCCGTAAGAACCTATTAAAATATATTCACATAATGTCTTTTGAAAGTACCACTACTGATAACATTCAGTCATGGTCTATAAATACTGGTAGATACACTTTGTGGCATTTATATTATATAAAAGAAAATTTTATTTCAAATACACCCCATTCATAGTAGGTTTATTTAAACAACTAGACATTAAGCCCGTTACAATAACGGGTGCTAGAATAGTAGTGCATAAATATTAGTAGGAACAGTCTATATTAAATGGCAAAGGACCGTCTATTTTCTGTTACAGTAATACTGGCTTGTATGTGGCTGTAATATGCGTCACTGTATTGTGTGCCTTTAATTTTCTCTTACAGTAATACGTCTCTCCAGCAAGTATTTTAATCTGTGCTGGCGTGCAGCAGATTATTGTATGTATGGCGTCTCCCCAGCAGCGGATTTTATGTGCGCGAAAATAGATCTACTTTTAAAAGTCATCCTATTGTAATATCATGAAAATTCGTATATTTCGGAAAACACTTTACACTTTACCGGGCCAAGTTTGTTAATCGTAAATCTGACATCCTCAGAGTGAACACTTGCACAACAACAAACACTAATCCCACATCTTTGGGGAAGCTGGTCTCCGCGTCTCAGTACCCGATTGGATTTTTCGTGCGTTATGTTTTAGGTCTTACCTCATTTACTGAAATCCGATTGGACCTATATTTTATAGGTCCCGCCCTCTCTGTCTTGTGTGACGCGTCAGGCGGCCTTTGAAGCATCGCACCGTGCCCCGCGCATGCGCACTTCACCAGAAGACACACACACACAGACACATGGATGCACACAGGGAAAGAGGATACACAAGTTTTCAAATGTGATGAAAATGATTTGATTTTTAGGCCAGCTAAAGTTCAGTATCAAAGTTTGGCCTTGCCCAGCTTGTTAACTAGCCACTCTCAGTTAGTTCCACATTAAATAAACATAACAGTCCCAGTACTGGTTTCTGATTGTCACCATGCCATTTGTTGAAGTTTCATCTACTAGTTGTTCTGATGTAGAAGTTAATTTTTAATGATTCAGCTTCTGCTGTCTACTTTGGAGCTTGTAAAAAGATCACTTGTACAATGGGTCATTTGTGTCTAGACATCTATAATGGGAAAATAATAATATAAGTTAATAGACGCCAAAAGATGTAAAGGACATTCACAATTAAAAAAAAGCAACATAAAATGCAGCTTGAACAGCCAGCACTGTAAATGTCAAAGGAAGTAGGCTGTTTTAAAAGAATCAGCCAGTAGACTGTCATTTCAAAGGATGTCTTGAGTCCATGGTGAATATTCAATGATTCAGTTTACTTGCAATGGTAGGATCTGAACCTTGGCACACAAGAAGTTCTAAAGATAATTTTGATCTGAATGATGCTATATATTGGTTCTTCAAATGTCAAAGAATTTTCTGCCCTTATGAGTAGGATGGGTATCATTAAGATTTTATCAATATTGGATAATGCTTATCGATGCTGATACTTATTGATACTCTTATCCATATTAACTCTCCATAATGTGGTGCAAACACTGAAGACATGACACAATGTGAAGAGATTCAACAGTTATTTTAATATAACTTTTTTCAAAAATAACAAGTTAGTTTCCTGTATTCCTGTAGTGTCGCTTCACTACCAGAAACTAAACTTAAACATTACAAATTACCAAATAACTACAGTCCTTGAGCTTCTCAGAAGCTAACAGAAATAGATTACAAAGAATAAAAACAATGTCATTAAGATTAAAGATTTGTAAACAGAACAACGTAGAGTAGTGCATTTCTCCTGTATTATTTGGTCCACCCAAAAATATATCAACAGTTTATTGTTTATGAAAATGAGCATGTTGACTTTCCCAGAGAGAATTTAAAATCTCTTCTTACTGATTGTGTCCCCAGCTGTAGAGAACACTGTTTCAGATGGTGTTCAAGAGGCCTGAACACAGATGTAGGTGGAGAGCTATGACGGAAGAGGCAGAGTGTCCTTTTTACCACACCATCAGAGGGCAGGGTCTTATGAGGTTGGGATAGGAGGGAGGCCTCTGTAGATTGATACTTCACTCTTGATTTGTTTATGGATGGTTTTTGCAGTGTTTTGCTTTTGAAAGAGACTCCTCCTTAGCTCTCTGTCATTCTTCTATTTCAGACTCAGAGATCCTGAGTACCTTGGAAAAGGAAACCTAAAATACAGTATATAAATTATCACATTATTGTAGTCAAGCTTATTGCCTTTTTTGTTAGAATCAAAAAGTATGTCTAATTAGTCTTCTTCCTCCTCCTGTTCTGTGTACATTATTACATTGAAAATGAAAATACACCTTGTAGAAAACTTTACACACATTCTGAAAGAACTTACATTTTTGTGATTACTTAACTTCGCTCACTGCTGCTGCCTTCTTCAGTCGTTCACAGATCATTTATCACCTTTCCCTTGAATCATGGGTCTGATTATAGTGGCCTCCTCAAGAAATGTCACAATATTCCTGTCCTGTACACAAGAAAATAATTAACAATAGTTTCATAGTAAGGATATATCTTGTCTCTCATTTATTAGGGATAAATGGCCAGCTATATATGTATTGGGATTACAAAGTGTTTTGTTTTTTGCATCTTTTGAATTTGAACATTTGGATAGGTCATGCCTGACCTTTTATTTAATTGTGGCCACAAATTGTGTCTTCCTCTTTGATTCTGAAGTGGTCCCCCAGCTTTTGTAGGATAGGCAAAATTTCGCCACATACAGTGACAGGCATGCATAGCATGCCTATCACTTGACACACACAGGGTAGATGTGTATAGAATGTGCATCACACTGATGGACTCCTGTCTTCTTGAAATCATCATCAGTTACCTTTTCAAGATAAAGATATTACTATGTATGCATTAAGTTGCACATTTGTTTTGTTTAATTAACACTTGCATTTTTATTATGCCAACATAATATTTTTTTTAATCATGCATTATGTTTGCTTAGACTATACATTAATATCTACTAGTTCTTTATGAGTAATTGTGAAATCTTATCTAATGGATTTCCTGCTTGTCCTCATGAGCCTTATAGCTTGTGGGTCAAGGAAGGATGCTTGTATGGGTGAATACTGTTCCACAAATCTTTCCACCATAAGAAACAGAGAATTCCTGAATTCTTCTGGGACAAGGTCTTCAAGATGGAAGCTATCTTGATCCACACAATGGTATCCAGATCCTTGCTGCCCACTTGGAGATGGTTTGAATGGTATAGACCTTCTGTGCTCCAAGGTTGAGAGTGTCTGCAAAGCATCTAGTGTAAGTTTTATGATTTGGAGCTGTTGTTCAGCCATGTCCATATTTGCAGCATTATCTATTGTTATAGCTACAACCTACTCTCTTACACCAAATTCTGTAAGTACTTCTCCTATCTCCTCAGCTACAACAGGACCACTCTTAGACACTTATACTGCCTGGGTCTTTAGGACTTTCTTTCTCAGTTGCCCTTAATTTACATAGTGGAGTGTGACTGTGATATAATGAACTTGTGTGAGACTTGTGTCCACCCATCAGCGGTTATGGCTACTTTTGACACACTGGCAAGCTTGCTGATGATGTGTATCTTCTCAACATGTTAGATAATGTGTCTTTTAAACGGGGGTGGTAACTGGGGTTAAGGGCTGTTGTTGTCTCCCTACAGTTTTAAAACTGAGATAACTAATTTTGTTCTTTTTTGTATTGCTTATTCTTCTTCTTTCGGCTGCTCCCGTTAGGGGCCGCCACAGCGGATCATCTTCATTGTATTGCTTATTATGGTTGTAAATTAACTTATGCCTGGTTGTCAGGACAGCTCAGTTCAAATTTAAGGTAGCTACCTAACAGTTAGCAATTTAAGCTATGCTAGTGATTCCCAAACTCGGTCTTGGGGACCCCCTATGGATGCAGGTTTTCGTTCCAACCAGATTCACAATAAATTATAATAATTGATAATAATTGATCTCATTTAGTTGGCTGGTCTTTTTTTCTCTTATTTTGCATTCAGAAAAGCACAGCAGTATGATTTACACATTATAAGACATTTAGAAGTATTTCTATTTTTTTGCTATAGCTTTAAATGGTGAACGCTTTGTTGTTTTCCTATTATTTTTCCCTTATTCTGTGTAGTCTGCTTCCTTCATTGTATCCTAGTTGTGATAATTAAAAACAAGCAAAGCCAACACCCGGGTGAACAACAGTAAATGATGAAAGGCTGTAACTGTTTCTGCATCAGATACACTAATTAGTCAGTAATTGAAAGGCGGAAGAGAAATCAGGATGAACATAAATAAAAAGTAAAAAAAAAATCCATATATAATTGCTTAATCTTTATTAAAATATATCAACACACTTATTTTTATAATTTCTTCATTGACCCCAAAACACAGAAACTGGGAAATAACAGCCCTCTTAATTAGGCTACGAGTCCAATTAAAAACAGAAGTTGGTTGGGTCAAAAATTAGTGATGGAAAAAAGAATCCTCATGAAGCTTTGAGGCTTTCTTTCTATTTGTGCTGAAAATGATTCAAAACTTTGAAGCCTCAGCCCCAGTATGAACAGCGAAATCTGGTGGTTAACTGAGGTAAAGGTAAGTTCTCAAGAGCGCAAGTGAAGCAACGCTCACTGTTTCAGTCTCATGTCACCAGTAAAAGGTCAGAAAAGTCTGTGTTCATTTCATTCTACTAAGGTCCTTGTATATTTATAATTTTTAACTTTTGAACGCCGTTTTCCGCTGTTAGTCTCCATCTGTCACCAAAGCTCTCTAAATCTCTCTAACCTCACAACCTAACATTGTTGAATGAGAATGATGCATTTTATATAGGCTACCTGTTAATTTAGTGGCAAAGCTGTCAAACCGACGAAACACCATCAAACCAATAAAGCGCACTGTGTGGCACTGATGACGTTTGAAGCTTTAAACGTCACGGGTCAGGTGACAGCAGTGTTTTTGATGATGCTGAGACCGTTACCTTTTCAGTTTGTCTAATTCCAGCAGCATCTGAGCTGCGAGGCTGCACTAAGTATGTTTCAGCAGTTGCTTTCATGAAGCAGTCAAACACGCTGCACTGCTTCACATTTATATAATGTTGTACTTGTAAATGTTTCATGATGTTGCTAGTGTTACCCCCTTTACATGCAGGTGCCTTTTTACATATATTGCATTTAGCTACCTTATCATTACATTTACTAAAGTGAGCTCACACTTTCAAATGATTTCTGACATGACTGTAGTTCCAACAACAGCATCAACAATTTATTTCTGTATAGACCAAAATCACATAAGGAGTTTTGCTATGGGCTTTAACAGACCCTGTCTTTTGGGAGCACCCCAGCCTTGACTGTCTAAGAAGACAAGAATAAACTCCCAAAAAACCCTTCTAGGAAAAATAATGGAAGAAACCTAGGGAAAGACAATTCAGAGAGAGACCCCTTTCCAGGTAGGTTGGGTATGCAGTGGTTGTCAAAAAAGGGGGTAAATACAATACAATACACAGAACAGAAGACAGTAATCCTCAATACAATACAATAGTACAATAGTAATATTGCCTGCACTAATGAAGCAACGAAACACACCTGAGTAATCACAAACACCTGTGACGTCAATTGTCCCAAACATTATGGTGCCCTGAAATGGGGAGGTGGGGGGGTGTCATGTATAAAAAGTGCTGTAGTTTTTACATGCCTGTGACCAAAATGTATACAAATATCTTTAAGTTAAAGTCTGCAATGTGCACTTTAATCATGTCTGAATTGTTTGATTTGTAACTTTAAACTGTGGAGGAGAGGGCTAAATCAATGAAAAATGTGTCTTTGTCCCAAACGTTATGGAGGATACTGTATGTATTTACATGCTGGAAGTAAGGAGATTAAACTGTTCTCATAAAGGACTCTTAAATCATAGTGTATTTTTTGGTTGCATTAATCATAGAGTTGGCTCTGGCCTATTTTTATTATCATTATTTATTTAATTAATTAATTTATTTGTATTTATAGTTATTTTGAATTTATTAAAGTATCATCTGCTATTTGTTCTGATGTAGAAGTCTGTCTTTAATGGTGCCAGTTCACCTGTATAGTCACTATTTAACATGGTAACACAGTTATATGTGTGTATAATCTACATTAGAATCCAGTACAGCATGATCAAATTTGTACATATAATAAAATTAAGATGCTATATTTTGAACTTGAAAGGTTATTTGCTGTTGATTAACAGACAATTGATATTTAAGTTTTAAAGTTACTTTCATACAATTGCCAACAATCAATTAATATAATTTTAAAAATAAATTAATAAAAGGCTAGTACATAACATGAACTTTTACATCTTAAACATTTCATTTATGTTTAGGTTATCTGATGCTATTTAATTGTCCATAACATGAAAAGGGTCAAGGAAAAAGTCCTCCTATTTTCCAGGGAATGGTGAGACTGTGTAATTAATTATTTTATTTTCCTTACATCCTAGTTAACAACAACAACATTTATTTATATAGCACATTTTCATACAAATGATGTAGCTCAAAGTGCTTTAAATGATACAAAATAAATAAGAAAATAGAATAGGGAACATTAATTAACATAGAATAAAAGTAAGGTCCAATGGCCAGAGAGGACAGAAAAAACAAAAAAACTCCAGACGGCTGGAGAAAAAAACAATTTGCAGGAGTTCTGAGGCCACAAGACCGCCCAGGCCCCTCTAGGCATTCTACCTAGCATAAATGACCTCAAACAGTCCTCATTGTATTCAGGGTTCACATGGAAGAATGGTCATGTGGACTTCTAGCCTTTAATCCATCAATGTAGGGACATCACGGTGCTTTGATCAGATAGTGGTGGCACAGATCACCACCACAGAAAACTGGAAAAAGAACAGAAGAGAAAGTAGGGTTAGTATGGATTACGGAGCCACCAGGAATGATAATGATAATTAAATGCATATACAGAGTGTCAGGGTTCAACTAAAATGAAGTTATGAGAAAGCCATGTTAAAATAATGAGTTTTTAACAGTTTTTTAAAGTGCTCCACCATATTAACCTGGCAAATTCCTACTGGCAAGCTATTCCAGATTTTAGGTGCATAACAGCAGAAGGCTGCCTCACCACTTCTTTTAAGTTTAGCTTTTGGAATAATAAGCAGACACTCATTTGAAGATCTAAGGTTACTATTTAGAGTGTAAGGTGAAAGACATTCTGAAATTTAGGATGGAGTGAGATTATTTAAGGCTTTGTAAACCATAATTAGTATTTTAAAATCAATTCTAAATGACACAGGTAACCAATGCAGTGACATCAAAACTTGAGAGATGTGCTTGGATTTTCTTTTCCTAGTTAAGATTCTAGCAGCTGCATTCTGCACTAGTTTAAATCAATTGGTGTCTTTTTTGAGTAGTCCTGAGAGGAGTGCGTTACAGTAATCTAGCCGACTGAAAACAAAAGCGTGAACTAATTTCTCAGCATCTTGCAGTCTTATAAGAGATCTAACTTTTGCTATTTTTCTTAAGTGAAAAAATGCTATCCTAGTAATCTGATTAATATGTGATTCAGGTCAGAGTCAATAGTTACACCTAAATTCTTTACCTCCATCTTGACTTTTAATCCTAATCCTAAATTTATTTTCTAATAACCCCATTATATCCATTTTTGCCAATCACTAAAATGTCTGTTTTCTCCTTATTTAGTTTGAGAAAATTACTACTCATCCAAACACAAGTAAGACATTGTGTCAGTGAATCAAGAGTGTCGGGGTTGTCAGGCGCTATTGATAAATACAGCTGAGTGTCATCAGCATAGCTGTGGTAGCTCACGTTATGCCCAGAGATAATCTGGCCTAATGGAAGCATGTAAATCGAAAAGAGCAGCGGACCCAGGATAGAGCCTTGTGGAGCACCACATAGAATATCGTGTGTCTTTGAAGTATAATTACCACAACTAACAAAGAATTTTCTACCTGCCAGGTAGGACTCAAACCAATTTAAGACACTGCCAGAGAGGCCCACTTATTGACTAAGGTGAATTCTAAGAATATTGTGATCAATGGTATCAAATGCAGCACTCAGATCTAAGAGGATGAGAACAGACAAACGGCCTCTGTCTGCATTTACCTGCAAGTCATTTACTACTTTAACAAGTGCAGTTTCTGTACTATGATTTGTTCTTAAACCCGACTTAAACTTATCAAAAATAGCATGTTTTTGAGGTGATCATTTAGCTGCATAATGACTGCCTTCTCTAGTATTTTACTTAAGAAAGGCAGCTAAGAAATACATCTAAAATTTTCAAAAGCAGAGGAGTCAAGATTATTTTTCTTGAGCAGGGGTTTAACTACAGCAGTCTTAAGACAGTCTGGGAAGACCCCCGTATCTAATGACAAGTTTACTATGTCAAGAATACTATCAGTTATACTTCTTTGAAAAAAACTTGTTGGTGTTTGGTCAAGGACACAGGTGGATGGTCTCAGTTGAGAAATTATTTTATATAAATCAGGTAAATCTATCCTGGTGAAAGAATTTAATTTGTTTATAATGGAGTACCGGGGTTTAAGAGGATCAGTATTTCGGAAATGTACTATATTATTTCTAATATCATTAATTTTTTGATTAAAAAATAAAGAAAAAGTCTCACAAGTTTCACTGGAAGTTTTTTGGAGGCATTCCATTGAGTGACTCTGGTTTTAGCAAATGATTAATTGTAGAGAATAAGACTCTGGGATTACTAGCATTGTTATTTATAATTCTAGAGAAATAACACCGCCTCTCAAGATGGACTGTGTTGTTGTATTCTGTTATATTAACCTTCAGTATCTCATAGTGGATAATCAGTTAAGACGGACTGTGTTGTTGTATTCTGTTATATTAACCTTCAGTATGTCATAGTGGATAATCCGTTCAGTTTTCTCCATTTGTGCTCAGCTCTCCGGCATGTTCTATTTAGATCAGACACTCTTTGAGTCTTCCATGGTATAACAGTGCTAGAAGATTTTTTAACTGTCTTTTCAGGTGCGACTATGTCAGCAGCAGCAGTTCTCACTTTAGTATTAAAATTTTCCACCTTACTGTTTACATTATCCTCACTATTGTAGTAAGCACTACAAACGAACTGGTTGCTTAGAATATTTGTAAATTTTGAAGCTGCTGATGAATCAAATATGCTTTTTGTGAATTTTTTCTATCATTATTTTCATTATAATAGACCAACATCAATGATTTGCTTCACATCAACTTATAGTCCTTTAGTAATTACTAAATCTAACGTATGACCTGCTTTGTGTGTAGGCTGACTAATGTGCTGGCTCAAATCAAAAGAGTCCAGGAGGTTCATGAATTCTTTTTACTTTTGTGTCACACTGATTATCGATATGAAAGTTAAAGTCACCAACTATTAGGAATGTGTCGTAGTTCATAATTACAATTGACACCAAGTCTGAGAATTCCTCAAAGAAAGACGCATTGTATTTAGGAGGTCTATACACGGACAATACTAGACACTGAGAAACTCCATGTATAACAATGGCAAGATACTGAAAGGACTTAAATTTACAAAAGCTGATGTATTTACACTTTAGTTAACTGGGACATTTGTTAACTAAAATGTTCACATGTGAAACTTGCATTTAGGAGTAATCAAAGCCATCTACTGAGTCCTTCAGAAAGAAGAAGCATACTCTCTCGGTTTAACCGAACCATTAAAATTGGTTAATGATTCTTTTTTAATTCATACTGTACGCTTATCATATTAGTTTCATATCCTTTAACTAAGTGCTGCAATGTGCTTTGCTTGCACCCCCAAGTACAAAATCAATCTTCAGTGACAGCCTGATCTTTATTTTCAGTCAGACTTCTTTCGAAACAGACTGTAAAAAATGTGAGCTCTTAAAAACCGGTATAACAATGATTTCAATAGGGCATAAAAAATGTAAATATAAATACTGTCAAATCTGTTGATTACAGGAAACTTTTATTCATGGTAAATCTAATAATAAATGTCGCACAGTAATGACAAAGCTGTTTATCAAGCATTACCATGGCCAGAAAGGTCACATATTTATTAACACTAGAATTACCAGAGCCTACGAAAAAAACGCGTATATCCGGCCCACCTTAAATCCGTTCGCACCTCTCCGTCAGCATCTTTTGTCCTGTAAATGTGCCAATAAAGACAAGCAGCAAGCAGCCTGCTATTCCATCCCCCCACAGCTGCAGAACGTGCACAAAGTTCTCCCAGCTCATGCCTTGATTGATTATCTGGGAGTGAAGTGCTGGAGTTTTACAGTGGAAATAATAGATCGTTATTTGGAACACATGCATTTCATGTGTATTCCGTTTCAACAATAATCTGTGTAAACACATTGTTAAAACAGAAACGAGGTGCGAACGGATTTAAGGTGCGCCGGATCTACGAGTTTTTTCGTAGGCTCTGGTAATTTTAGTGTTAAATCTGTTCATTTTAAGACCTATTTTGTGGGTTAATGATATAAAATATTCAGTTCATCAAGCTAGATTCATTATGCCAACTACAGATCTAAATTTTGCATTTAACAATGTTTTTTCCAAATTTGCCTTTATAGTTTGTTTTTATACCACACCTCCATGTCATGAAATGTATTTTTGACCACAATAATTAATGCAGGAAAGAGGTACTCCTAATTTAGGTACCCAATCCAAAATTGATTAGACTTAGATAAATTGGTTATGGAGAGATGGAGCTCCTAACTGCAAAAAATAAAGCAAATGTAACCACATGATATATCTGAGGTAGGTTTTACTTCTGTGAAGAGTTAAGTGAGGGTTATGCTTTCCTTGCATCCGATCCTCTTATTGTAGCGAAAGCTGTTTAAATACTCAGATGAACCACTTACAGCCAGAGTATTAGCACAGACATCTGCAATGCATATAATGCTGTTGAGGCTGACAGTGTGAGTATTTTAATGCTGAAATTCTAGAACCTTCCACAATGGATGAAATGGATTTTTGATGATCTTTTGGCACCAGATGGTGTGGAAATTTCACACATTATAAGCTAGGTAGCAACCAAGACATCTAAGGGAGCAGTCTGGTGGCATTTGGAACCACTCGTGTCACTAAGTATGTTGCACCTTAATAAGCGGGATTACATTTTTATTTATTGTTCTTTCTGATTTCCTTTTTTTTTTTACACATGAAGATGAAAAGTTTTTGTAACACACCAAATCCAAATGTAATGAAAAATCTCCATAAAAGTGGCTGGGAAAGTGTTTTTTCCCATTATCACAGTATAAAGATCAACCCATTCTTTAATCCATCCATTCATGTTCTGAACCACCTTATCCCAAATAGTAACGAGCTTATTCAAAAGTACAACAAGAAAAAGTCAATTCCATCCCAGCAGCCCTGGGTGTCAGTCTGTTGTAGTGCAAATTTATACCCTCTGAATTTCTCATGCCTCATCGATGTATAATAATCTTCTTTCCATTCTATGTGATTGCTTCTAGATTGTTGTCTAAAGCATGTGAAAACTGTGCCTAAAGCCTAGAATGGGTAGGCAGTAGTCTGTACCATCCCCACCTACAGTGAGTAGCAGAACAGCATGACTGACCACTTTTTCATTTTTGGCAGGTGATAGTTTGTGCTTTTAAAGGATAGGTTTGGTATTTTCAAATTGGAATCATTTTTTCAGAATCATGCTTGCCACATGAAATTGCATTCTAAAGTGAAGCAAATTTAATATATTAAAAAAAAATCCCACTCTTGCATTTTATAATGGAGCTAATGGGTACCTTACTGTATATGTTCACTGTGAAGTATCAAAGGTTTCAATTTTGAAATCTGCCTTCTGCAACAAAAAAGTAAACTGGAAACATTTTATCAAAGATTGTTTGTAATGTTTTATTAAGGATAAGGATATGTTTCTTGCTCACTTCTCTACTTGTCGTGACTATCGTGGGTGGCGTTATGACACCCTCCTTTCACCAAGTTATGTTCTGGTTATTATCCTACTTTTGCTTCTGCAGTTCATTTGGTTCAGTGGTTTTGTTCCACTATGGCTTGTAATAACAAACAAATGTGAGCTCAAATCACATGATTATTTTTTCACCTACTTTTCACCTGTTACATTGTGTTGTTATTTTACAAAGTGTACAGAGCAAGGTGCTTGCCATGCGGCTGTGGGGTAAAAAGAGCATATATGAGTTTCATTCTACTTTGTACACATAACAATTCATCTGAACTGAAATGACTACACTACATTGTATTTTTAATAAAAGCCTTGGATTTCTGAAAGATACAAGCCACCTGCATGTCCCGTGCACAATAAAAAAATACTTAGTATATGAAAAAGGAAGAGTGTGGAATAGAGAAGATTGAAGTACCACAAACCAATTATTTAAAATGTTAATGCATGATAAGTCAAGTTGCTTTTGCTGTGGGTGTGGTAAGTAAGACAACTGAGCATAACTTTTTCAGTGAAGACTCATTGATACTCACTGATTCTGATCAATCAATAAATACACAGAGAGAACATGCAAACTTCATATAGAACCTGGTGCTATGAGGCAGGAATGACATCTCTGCTTATGTTAACATCTGCATTAAACTTACTAAACTTCAGCCTGATTAAACTGGTATTGGCATTGCTAAGGTGGCCCGTGTGTGTGTGTATATGCTTTCACCCTGCGATGGACTGGTGCAGTGTCCTGGAATTGTTTCTGCCACGTGTCCAATTGCCTGCTGGGGTAGGCTCCAGCTGCCCCACAGCCCTTCCCTGGATAAGTGAGTTAAGAAGATGGATCTTCTTCTTATTATTATTCTTCTTATTCTTATTGTGCCTATAGTGGAGGAATATCTAAAAATAAATAAATAGATGGAAGATATGGAGGACAAGAGTTATGTTGATACATTTATTATTATTATTATTATTATTATTATTGTTGGGCAGCACAGTGGGACGGTGATACTGCTGCACATCTTGGGTGTTTCATGTGTGAAATTTTCATATTCTCCCAGGGTGCTCTGCTTTTCTCCCACAGTCCAAACTGGTGGATTGGCATTACTTTAAGTGGCATTAGTGTGTGTGTGTGTGTGTGTTTGTGTGTACTTGTGTCCGCAGTTGGATGGACTGGCGCTGTGTGGTGGAATTGTTCTTGCCTTGCGCCTGATGCTTGCTAGGATAGGCTCCATCTGCCCTGTGAATCTGCTCTGGAAAGGTGGATTTGGAAGATGGATGGATGGTTCAGTTTTTGTCTCTTGACTGAATTTTACACACATGCTCAATATTCACTTTCACTGAAGTCGTGCAATATTAATCCAGTGACAGCATACAACATGTTTGTGTAAAAACAAAATAAGCTTCCATTCAGTGTCAATAACAGCACTTTACAGTGGCTTTATGAAATGAATCCACACCCCTGGAGTTGAAGAAAAGCACACAGCCAGCCTCCTTTTAAAATGTCTGAATCTCACAACAATGGTTTCCTTTTTGTTTTTTCTTTTTAAAATAAAGTGAATACACAGTTTTACAATATTTGTGTAATCTTAAGATGTGGAATAAAACTTGATAACATGTTTGGCTTCAAAATGGACACATTCAGTAAGTTTTAAGGCTTTTCTTTACAATTGGACTCCTTAGCTCCATTGTAAAATGCAAGAATGGGCAATTTATAAAATATGCTTGACTTTAGAATGCAATTGAATGTGGCATACTATAATATACCGATTGTGAAGAAATAATTGTGACATGAAAAATACCAAACTTATCCTTTAAGGGTCCATGTACGGTTCCAGTCTACATTGTATGTAGTGTTTTATATTACTACATTGTTATACTATGTTAAGCTAATCATATTTTCTAGAAAATCACTTAAAGTTGATAAACAGTATCCCTAAGGTTAAATAGTGGTTATGGGTCCCTGAGTGACAGTGGAAGCTCTGTATTTTTTCACCTTATTGTGTATCTGCTTTCAGTAATATTGTAGTAGGGTATAGCGGGTAGTCCAGACTGGAATTATCATTGGTGACATATGTTTAAGGTGGACCTCAAAATACACTTATATGACACATCACACTATTTATTTAGTTTTGCAAGTATTGTTTCATCTAAATTTGTGCTTATGCATGAATTTCTCTGAAGATATAGACAATAGATGTCATATATCATTGCTGTGTTGATCATTGTACTGGGTTTTCAGATCTTACAGATAAGTAAATGAGACTTTGTTTTAGGTGAAAAATGATATCTTGACACTTAAACACACTGTGTTTCATCTATGAAGTAAATTATAGCAGTGTCTTTGTAATGATTTTAATCTTCTAAAGGTGCTGGAACCCTTTTCTTACTACATTTTTTGTATTTCACTTATTTAAATAACTTTGAGCCTTGTGCTTATCTTTTAAAATTAGCCCTATGTGCCTCACTGCATCATTTGATAGTTTTTGTTTTTGTACCTTCATTTAAAAAGTGCAAAACATTAAATAAATTATTTCAGTTGTACATTCTGGTTTTATGAAACAGTGCTACAACTTTAGACAAATGGACTGAGTCTATTGTTAATCCTACTGGTGGGTCAAACATTCACAAAGGCACTTAAGCCTGATTACAAGGTGGCTGCAGTGGCACTGCATTAAATTAATTTAATTAAGACGTGTATTCTACTAAGTGCACTGCCCTACAGTGTGAAAGTTGGAGGGTGGTTTCTAAGTAACCTAGGAAAAAGCATTAGAAAGAAATTACTTTAAACTAAGCACAGTTATTTCTTTTATCTTTTTTTTAACTTGCCTTTGTTGCATTTCAGTTTGTTCTCTTGCCAGTGTTTTTTCAGTCTTGGTTCAAGAGATTCCATCATACTCCAAGAAGACATTCTCATTTTTTAACGTTGAGACCCTAATACTCTGCCTGCTAAGGAACAATAGTACATTATCAGTAAGGGTGTTTTTAGTCACTCTCAGTTCTATTCATTTCCCTTTTGAATGGTGACCAAGAATGTCTCCTGGTTCATCAGACATTTTTATGTGTCTGACTACTGTAGAAAAGGCACACTGTAATTCTCCTTAGAGAGGTATAGTAACACCAATGAGAGACTAAATTAGGCTGCTTTCACTAAATCTCCATGGCTAGGCTGAAGTTAACACATCATTGTTCAAGGTCTAATTCAAAACTGCTTGTTACAAATTAGTCCTTTCTCATTCACCCATCAGTAATGGAAAATACAAATATGCTAATTTTATAAAGGGAGAGGTAGGACTATCCCACTGGGGGTGGGAGTGGGGTGAGGAGAGTGAGAGCAGATCTATTTTCTGCAACACAGCTCGGTGTTCTATTTCTGTTGACTCTTGAGACGCTTGTGAAATTCAGCTCATAGTAGGGCTTGCATGCTAATTATAAACCCTATGTCAATTTCCCAGTCCATTTTAGAAGAGCATTGTTCTGTTGGTATTGCATGACTTTGCTGTGCCATGGAAGGAGTACCCTTTTTTGTACTCTTAATTTGCATTAAGGATCGCTGCCACTGGAAACAGAAGCAGGAAATGGTTCTGTTTTTATCTAAGTAACCCAAACTTTTTAAATACAAACCTAAAGAAGAAGTGAACACTAATTACACAGAAAAAGTTATTCCAACTAAAAAATGGGGATTTTGTTCATATCTCAATGCATGTTGAAAACATTATTCTTTGTTCTTGTCTCTTGTAAATATTTACTGAGCTTAGTACAGTTTCTTAGCAAGTTGGCTACCCTGTATTCCAGTAGAACTGGAACTTAATTCCAAAGGAATTGGGTCCCACCTCGCTGTCAAACCAAAGGCTGTTAGGTCTCTGCTGCCTTTTTTCGTAATTAACATACTGGTGACTTGTAAATTGCCATATATGAACAGACTTTGACACCTGTCAAATATAAACATCTATGGGAAAGTAAAGTGTAAATATTAAAGTAATGTAAATGTGAATAAAGTAAAGTAAAAATAAAACCAGAAGGTTAATGGAACAGATCTGAGCCATAGCTGTTAATTTTACAAAGCACTGTATGTGTGTAATCATAAGACAAATGTAAAAATGCTGGTTTGCTGCATTCTTCTAGCCAGAGGCACCCTGAAATGGCACTGCAAATAACTGGAAAGTGTACAGCATGCAGCTATTCATAGCAGTTAAACAGGTTTCTTCTGCTCATTTAATCTCGTAGTACTTTCAAGACTTTAGATGTCTATATTTAACCTGTGAATCTGTTGTCAACATGACTTATTCTGACTTGGAATCGTTCTGTATTTTTGTAGCTTGCTTGAGCATTGTGTAGATACTGAACTTCTGCATAAAAACTTGTTGATTGGGGCTATCATCTGCCATTATGTTTGCTTAAAGGTACCAACAACCAATGGAAAATTATTCCATTATTATAACTCCAGACAGATTCATGGAAGCACTGTGTTTATACCTCCCACACATCATATGTGTTTTGCTATATGCAGTTTTTTGCAAGACAGAGGCTTGTTTTGCAGAAATGCCCTATTGGATGCAACAGAGTATGCTAAAATGGAAAGCCAAACTTTTACAACTTTCTCTACATAGCAGTTCTGGAGAGAAAGTATTTGTGAGTCTTTTTATTTCTGCAGTTTTGCTCTCTGCCTCTTTATTTCTCTCTCACTTCTTGGTTTGAAGGTTGGGCTCATCTCTCTTGGCCAGGAGAAAGCATTCAATAGGTTGGACCATGTGTATTTGTGGGATGATCTTGAGGCCTTTGGGTTTAAATTTGGGTTTATTTCAATGACAAAGATGCTCTACAGTGACATTCAAAGTGTTCTGAAGATCAATGGTGGTCTAAGTGCTCCATTTAGAGTAGGTCAGGGGATTAGACAGCCGGTACAGTGGTGCAGTGGTAGTGCTGCTGCCTCACAGTAAGGAGACCTGGGTTTGCTTCCCGGGTCCTCCCAGCGTGGAGTTTGCATGTTCTCCCCGTGTCTGCGTGGGTTTCCTCCAGATGCTACGGTTTCCTCCCACAGTTCAAAGACTTGCAGGTTAGGTGCATTGGCGATCCTAAATTGTCCCTAGTGTGTGCTTGGTGTGTGTGTGTGTGTGTGTGCCCTGTGGTGGGCTGGCACCCTGTCCAGGGCTTTGTTCCTGCCTTGCACCCTGTGTTGGCTGGGATTGGCTCCAGCAGACCCCGTGACCCAGTGTTAGGATATAGTGGGTTGGATGATGACTAACTGACTGTTTCTTTGCTCGGGGGTGTTGTATTCCCTGGCTACTGAACCCTTGTTACAGGAATTAAGAAGAGTAGTGGGAGGATTGTCTGTTCCAGGGTGCCCCTTCCCATTTCGGACAGTGGCATGCACAGATGACATCATGGGGCTCATTGAAAACCAAACAGATGTTGATGGCATGGTGTCTGTTTCGGAAAACTTTCAAAGGGTGTCATTGGCAAAGGTACACTGGAAGAAGTGCTCAGCCATATTAATGGGGAAATGGAGGGAGATTCCACCTAAATTGCCTTCAGGACTCTAGTGGATGAAAAGAGGCCTGAAATATCTAGGGGTTTACCTTGGAGATGAGGCTTTTGAGGAAAAGAATTGGGAAGGAGTGCTGGACAAAGTGAAAAGTCGTGTAAAGTGTTGGCAATGGCTTTTACCACAATTCTCATACAGAGGAAGGGTCTTGATAATTAATAACTTGGTAGCCTCAGCCATGTGGAATAAGTTGATGTGTGTTGAACTGCCTCCTGAACTTTTATTTAGTATTCAGAGAGTGCCGCTGAATTTTTTTTTTGGAATGGAAGGCATTGACCGAGGCAGTGTGTGCTCCATTTATCTGTTAATGAAGGAGGACAAGGACTTAATAATATCTACAGCCTAAGAAATACTTTCTGGTTTCAAGCTTTGCAAAAACTGTTATATTATCTGACAGACAAGTCCTGAAAAACTCTTGCCTGTGTCTTGTTATGACAAGAGGGAAATGTACATATTGACAAGGCACTTTTTTAATGGACAATGAAACAGCTGTCAACTGCTAGCCTTTTGCCCTTCTGCAGCAGTTTATTCAGGGTGTGCAATCTCCTTGATACTTGTGTTGACTGGAGCTCTGCCAGTATCTTTTGCGCTCTAGAACAATCTGGAATAATCTAAGCTGCCATCTAAGGCAAGGTTTATACTTCATGTAACGCGACAGCGGATGCTACTGCAATGCAAGCATTGTACTGTTTATACTTGCAGGCGTACTTTACATAAACCTGGAAGATTTCACCAGGTGGAAGAAAGTGTGAGATATCATCAAGGTGAGAAAATGTTTGGCTTCACTATGTTGTGAATTGCCTGAAACATCCATTAAATTCCCAGGACACCTTGCCACAATAACTCTGAAAAAAGATGTATGTTTAATGATTACATCCATCAACCAGGGATGCACCCATTCCAGCAAGCATCAGGCATGAGACACAAACAAACCTTGGATGGGACATCAGCTCATCGCAAGGTGAACACAAGCATACACATACACTAGCATCATTTTAGCATCACCAAATCCACAAACCTTCATGTCTTTGGAAGGAAACTGTGGAACACAGTACACTGTGGAAACCCACCAGGAAAACATGCAAACTCCAGGAAGGAAACATCAGGAACATGACCCGCTGCTAGGCAGCAGCGCTACTGCTCTGCCACCATGCTGCCCCCAGATGCATAATTATTAACAGTATTCATTATTTAAATGAAGTTTATAACTTTGCTGCAAATTGTAACATATATACTTTAATGCATTTCATCATGAAAGTGATATCAAGTATAAATCTAAGGATTCTAAATGTGCAAAGAGTCGGAATATCATAAATTTAATGTGCTCTGTGTGGCGATTGCTGCTTGCCGCTGCTGACAGTTCAGGTGGAATCCCCCAAAGTATGTAGTGATTAACAACTGAGTCAGTTTTAAAATGATGTTTAATGATAAAATAAACTACGAGGTTAAAGTGGACATTTTGAGATTAAAGCCGAAATTTCCACTTTAATCACAAAATAGACCTTTTCACTGTGTCCTTAATTTTTTTCTCTGTGGCTCAAATACGCTGCTGTACTTCTGATACTGTTGTGAAGGTACAAAAAAAAACGGCATAGAAGATGGTATGTGAGACTTTTAAAATGTATTGTGTCATTACGTTGAGGAGAATTCGATGCTTGAATATAAAAGCACCACAAATGCATTTGTATTTCGGCATTTTGCTTCACTACATCGAACTATTCATCAAACATCGAAGCACGCACATCCATCTTGTATGATCCACAAAGAGGCTTTCTGTCACATGTACTGTAGATAGTAATCAGAGACTTTGATGTCATGCTCCATCTTGATCACACTGCGCCCCGAAACTTTTTGCTGGTACTGCAACTAATTTCACAGGACATGCTCAGAGGACGCGTGAAATGAATGCTGGGAATGTGTGGCAGCCATGATGCGTACGTGTACGCATTCTGAGTCATTGAAGTATAAACCGGCCCTAATAAATATGGAAAAGCTCTGCTAGTACAGCACAGAGATGATGGTGGAGGTATTGAGATTACGCTCACAGAGGCAGGCTAATTAACTGCTGTGAAAGATCCATGCCAACCTTCCAAATGAAGTAAAATATCTTATTGGAGACTTGGAGACCCCACTGCCAGAGATGAACCTGTGTCCAATGAAGGCTTTCCTGATGTGACTGTGGTGCCATCTGGTTTGGAACTTGAGAATACTGAAGTCACAGATGGCGCTGTGAGGAAAGAGCTCTACAGAATGTGCATGCTGGAACATCACCGGGAGCTACTGAGAACAACACCAGAGATACCCTGGAGGAGCAGACTTGGGGGAAGACCACCTTTGAACAAAAGAACTAGCAATTTGCTATGGTTCGTGCTGCACGGCATCGTTGCTGTTACGTAATTCTTATGTCTCACTAATTTGTTGATTATTGATTAATAAAGTTAATTCAAAACTCAAAAAAACTGTCTCTGTCTCTCTCTCTTTCTCCATTCTTCATTCTGTGTGTCCTGTGCACTACACAAGCTCTTCTCATAACAGTTGTGACCACTACAGTACTTAGCACTTGAAATTTCGTGAAAGAAGCTTTTGAAATGCTAAGACTGTAATTACTTGTCTGTCTTCATCCAGCAAGCCCCTGGCTCAGGGGAGATTTTAGAAGCAATAATGATTCCTTAAAGAAGCTGCAATTTGTGTTAGTTTTCTTAGCCACATATAATCCTTTAGTGAAAGAGGATTCTTCTGCTTGACCTGTCCTGAGCCTGGCCAGAAACAAATAAAAAAAGCTCTCCGCTTTGAAACAACATTGTCTGTGTCAAGCTCGACTTTGTTTCCTCAATTTGTGTGAGTACTCTTTTTATTTGTTTCACAGGGTCCTGATTTGTATTTCTTCCTGATTCCCTGCTTTGCCTGGGTCAGGCACTAGAAGAAAGCCATTTGTAAAATTTAGCTAAATGCTACAAGAGATTAAGTTACCATGTATCAATTTAAAGTTTAGGTACTTTAAATAAATTCATTGAAGTGAAAACTGGCACTTACAATGAAACCAGAAAGTAAAAACAAACTTGACTAGAATCATTCATTTAAACCCAAGTAAAGCAACAAGACATCAATAAAATCACATTTTAAGTTCAGCTGGTCATGGACACAAATTTTTTCTTGCCTCTGTCTACCACATGGAGTGGTTCATCCACTTGCCCTTTACCCAAGTACCATAGCAAACCACTTTTTCTTCTCATCTTCTCTCTCTCTCTCTCTCTCTCTCTCTCTCTCTCTCTCTCTTTCTCTCTCTCTCTGTGTCTCCCTTTTTCACTTTCTGTATCTACTTCAAATTTACCCTACCCTTCTTCCGGCTTTGTAACATTTATTCCAGCTCTCCTACAAATCTAGATTAATTTTGGATCTTGGCTAAAGCAGCTATAAAACTCATTCTGGTATCACTTCTGTCCCAGCCCTGAAATCATTTCTGGCACAAGTGAAATAGTTTTAGGTTGTAACTTTATAGTATGTATAGTAGTTCATGATGTATAGTAGTGCATGAAGTCTCAGGTTTTCTGAAACAGACAAAATAGCAGGAAAAATGGGAGAGATTTCACAGATTTATGTTGTGAAATCCAGAATCACATAAAATGTCTATATTTTGTCAATTTTGACCCCACCAGTAATGCTGAACCAAGTTGTTAGTTCTGCTGCATTTTATTTAACTTTTGATGTTGACATTTTTTGACATGCTTTGTTTGAGTGCATCCTGAACATTTTTGCTATTTTATTCAAATACAGGATTGATGAATTACCATTGGAAAAGAGAAATTTATACAATGAAATACTGCACATACTGAGGTTTTGAATATTGGTATCGCAGTGTATTATATAATGGCCATCTAATGTCTAGATAATGCAAATTAGTGCTCAAATTTCAATTATTTAAACTGTTATTGTTGTTCTTCCTGTTCATCTAAGCAGTTCAATTTGGAATTACTAAGGTATATTTATAATATTACTAAGTATACTTGTATATTACTAAGTTTATATTTGCATTCCAAGTGAGGCCATGCAGTTTCTATTTTGAGCCACATGTTTATACAAATTTTGAGTCACAATAGTTTGTGTTTCTTTCAGCTTTCAATAATAAATTAAACACAGTGAAAACAAGAAAATAAATTTAGTCCTTCATGCATTTTAATATAGATGTGCCAGTCTTTTTTCAGTAAATTCTATTCCATACATTTTTAAGTTTTACTTCCATATCGGAAGTAAAAAGCTTTGTGTAATATTAAAGGCATGCCAGTACTTGACCAGGAATCTCTACATAAATTGTTTTAGGTGTTTGAGGGCTTATTTCTACTACTAGGTTATTTTTGTCATAAACTTTCTCACTTACAATTGACTGTGAACCCCCAAGAGGTTTGTTTTCTCCAGGGATGCTACTACCTGGAGTTTTTGTTTTTCTCTTTTCCGTTGTCAACTGACAACTGTTCAGCAGTTCATTAATGGAAAGATATTGTTGGTTTTCATTAATGTTAATAACATTCAAACTACTTTGTTTTCTGTTTTGTTTAAAGAAGCCACTTTGCCTCTCTGCCGCTTGCATTGTGAAGGGTGGTGGGAGTGGGGCGTCTGAACGTACGCTAAGGAGATGCGGTCTGATCAGCTGCTATCTTTCTGCTGCTGCTGCTATCTTTCTGCTGCTGCTGTCAAGCTGCGTGTTCTGCTGCACATCGATCATTTAAAAGCCTGTACAGCAGCTGTCCTTTTGTCTCACTGCCTTGTCTCGCAAGACGTTTAAAGTGTCTCTCGCGGGACGTCAAATTGTCTTCCGAGAAGATCACATATCGTCTCTTTCCAAGCCTCCCAAGATTTTTTTTTATAATAGAGAGATGTGTCTTTACAGTATATATACTAATTTTGTGTTTATTACTTTGTAAATATGTGTATTTACATTTTACCTGAGATATTGTTACAGTACTTTGTGCCTTTACTTAGTGCAGAGTGCAGTACAAAAATAAACTAAATTTGAAGTACTGTAATGCTTTGATAGAAGGAGTAGTCTTTTAATAAGATTCTTTTATGGCGTTTAAATTTTTCGTTACTGGTTAACTCTTTAGTGCATTTTATCTTTTATCTTGTAGACCAACTATGTAAATGTTCATCTGTGTATCACTATAGTTGGTCTTGTTTCTGTGTGTGTAATATGTAAGGAGGTACTGGAGGTAACTGGGTCAGAGGGCAATAGCAAGTCTTTTCCCTAATGGGCTAAACTTTCTTTGTTGATGTGAGATGATGAGGTTAGAAGCCAAACTGGAATTTGTGCTGAGAACTTACTGCTTTTCCTTGAATGACATTTGTCTGGCTGTCCTGTTTACACAACAGATTTTCTGGCAGTTAAGATTACAGGTACTAAGACCTGAGACCTGGTGTTTCCTCTAAGCTGCTCACTGTGTGACAGCCACATAAGGTAGCAGACCCAGTGTTTAGTAGCATTTCCATTTCAATCCATTGTAAGCAGCTTAATGTGCAATAAATCCGTGATTCTGTTTTTTTTGCATTGTGAGAAACCAATATTGCTTGAAAGGGATGGCATATTTTGACTTGAAGACATATATGCTCTATATTTTTCATGAACATGTCGATTCTGCATTAATGGTATAAATACTTGTCCACATCTCAAACACTACACATTAAATTCATGTACTATATGTGTATTCCTGGTTGATTTCAGTCAATCACAAAACACACCAATTTACATACCCTGTAAATGCTAATACTGTAGTTGCCCATTTTAGAGTTTCATTCAGATGGAACAGAAGTATTTCCTCAAAACACACACATAAGAAAAATGTGCCAGTTCCATATAGACAGTACTTTGAACTCAAACCCTGGGGCAGCAACAGTAGCAGCTATTAGCATTGCACCTTTGTGCTGAGATCTATTAAAACTTAAGTTCTGCATATCCTTTGTAGGAAGCATACAGGATGGATAGGAATCCCATCATAAAGTCGGGAAGATCCCTTACCCGGACAGTAGGCCCTGAGAGTGCAGAATGCCATCCTGGCCAAGAGAGGGAAGGAGGTCTCACCCCAACAAAGCTGTCCTAAGGGATGGATGAATATCCGTGCCTGGGAAGATTCCCTACCCGGATGGGAGGCCCTGGGCAAATGGATAGTGTCCCGGCCAGACATGATTACTGTACTTTCCCTGGTAGGAATTAAAGAAGAGGACAGGGAAGGACTATCACAGAGGGATATTTATTCCTCCCAGGCAACCCTCCATATTAGCGCCCATTCGGGAATAACCAGGGAATGACGGGAGTTGTAGTCCAGCAGCACAGCCCTGCTGGTGTCTGGGGGTGCCACAAGGGAGCACTTCAGGGAAAGCTGCTCCCTACTATATTGAACTTCCGTTTGACCCAGAAGTACTTCCAACAGGCAACAGCCCTGGCACCGGACATACTCCTGGTCCTAAATAAAAGGGACCACACTGACCTATCCAGGCGAGTCGGAAATGGAAGGCCAGAGAGCAACACTCAGCTGGAGGAGGGTAGTGCAGTGGTGAGTGGAATTGTGGAGAGGTGATTAGAAGAGAGAAAATCTGTGTTTGTGTTACTTGGAAGAGAGATTTTTGTAAAGAAAACCATCCTTTATTTAAACCATTGACTCTGTGTGTGTTCGTGTTGGGGTTTGGGGCTTGCTGACGCCCCTGTTTCCATTACTATATATATATATATATATACACTGCAGTGGGTTGGCACCCTGCCCGGGATTGGTTCCTGCCTTGTGCCCTGTGTTGGCTGGGATTGGCTCCAGCAGACCCCCGTGACCCTGTGTTCGGATTCAGCGGGTTGGAAAATGGATGGATGGATATATATATATACCTTCTTTCAGGCCTCAGTTTCACACAAATTCTTTTTTTTCTTTTCTCCTCCTTATTAAACCTCCATATCTTCCCCTTCAAGCATGGTCCTTCTCCTCATAAAGTAAAGGAGTCCTCTGAGTTAGGAAGCAGCACCCATTTAGATCGGGATGTCTATCTGTCCCTGGTGTTGAGCCTTCTCCTATATGGCCACCCAGTCAGGGAAGAGGACATAATTCAACTTGGATGAAATGCCAGTTCATCCATTATTTTGTCCTTTCATACAAGCCCTTTTCTCAGAACTTACCTCCATCGCTTATACTTGGCCTTCTTCATGACCTTCCTACCAGGTAAGAAAAACCCTGTTCTCCCATTCAGGATGTCATCCCATTTGTGAATACATAAGTGCATGTGTGTGAGTGTGCATGTGTATTTGTGTGTGTGTGTGTGTGTGTGTGTGTGTGTGTGTTTATATATATATATATATTCTCAACCCCAAACATAATCTCACAAACACAGTTTAGACATGAGCATTTATTTTATAAACTACCTTTGACAAGTCTCTCTCTCTCTCTATCTCACCACAACATTGTTCCTCAGAAGCACTTCCAAGTTAGGCCGAAGTTCCACGAAGTACACAGCCTAACAGGGCTGCCCCACGGGGCTACAGGTTCCAACATGCCCTGTGGGGATCTGCTATCTAACATTTTGGGGTAACATATAACTCAAGCAATTTGCTTCCCCCAGTTCCTCCATTGTACTGGCATCCCACCTGGTTAGGGAACCTTTATCAAGTCCTATCGGGATATCAGCATATTCATTCCTGTCCATCTCCTTGCTGCAGCAGGGACTACCCTGCCAATTTGGCGGGCTGGCCTTCAGTCCAGGTAAGGAATCTTGAACCACTCCTGCCAGGATGCCAGCCTATTCCTGCCATCAATTACTATCTATATATATGTGTATATGTATATATATATACATAAAATAAAAAATATATTTATTTTAGCTATATATATATATATATATATATATATATATATATATATATATATATATATATATATATATATATATATATATATAGCTAAAATAAAACCTTTACATGGGGTTGCTGATTATATAACTGATTAACTGGAGTTATTGCAGTTATAATATTGTCATATATATTTATTTAGCTTTTGCATAAAAACAAATGTTCCATAAGTCTTTCCTCCAATGTGAAAGTCAAAGATCTGATTACTGGACCAGAGAAAAAAAGCACAGTGAAAGTAAATAGTGAAGTTTTAGGACCTCACATTTGTATAGCTATCATATTTTGTTATAGATACTACGGGATTTACAGATAGAGTGCAGGAAGTTATGTTTTAAATCCTCTACTTGAAATAGACTCTTTTCCTTTTGTGTCTCAACTCTGTGTCCAGAGGGTTCCCACACAGTCACTTGCCAATTCAAACTTCAGGAGAGGAAGCTGATTTGTTTTAGCCTGGTCTCAGACACTGGCTGTAATCCAGCTCTTAGAGGTACATATTCTGTATATTATGAAAAAAGTGCTGGAGCTGTTGGTTTCTGTTGTTTCTTTCATAGCCTTGGCTCACCGGGTAGAGTTGACTTGTTTTTCTATGTGGAAAAACCATTGTGATAACTCCATCCTGTTTAGGAAACTCATACACTAACGGAACAGTTTAAGACAAACTCTGATTTCTGTGGTGATCTCCAGCTTTAATAGAGAGCCTCACGATTTTCAGCTATGGACTTTCAAGGCATATATAGCATAGTTTTCTGTCAACCATATATTTTATGTACAATAACATGAATTTAGTTGTTTTCTGAACTCACACAGCTAAAAATACCTTACTACACATTTGTTAGAGATGCAGGAAAAAACAATTTTGCATAGATAAACCCTATGCAGAAATTAGGAGAACGCACAAAGACAAATTACTACATTGAGTAGCAAATCCAAGGCCCTTGGCCATGCTGTTATGAGGAATGACCTCTAGTACCTTGCCCAATGTGATGTATTCCAAAATTTATAATCACCACACTTAAGTAAATTTGTACATATTACAATAAGAGCAAATGTTAGGACTATAAAACATATTTGGTTAAGAATTTTGTTTTCCTTTTTATTCTGTTAAAATATGTAAATACTAGGGGGCTTCACCCCCTACACACTTCACCCACCAACCCCTTTCCCCCCTGCCAGTAGCCGCCCCTCCGAAACCCCTCTTAAACGGTGATACAATGGGAAACAAATACATTTTTTTTATATAATGTTGATACAATTGGAAATGAATGCATTTGTTTTAACTCTTCTTTGCTCGAGCAGCTGCAGGCATGCTGCTGTTGCCCTCACGTGTGATCTGCAATTCACTCGCCTATCCCGCCAGCGGTAGGTGCCGTTGTGAAGAGAGGGGCTGAGCACACCCCAAGGAGATGCGGCCACTCCTCTGAAACCCCTCTTACACGGTGGTACATTGGGAAACAAGTAACAGGTGTTTTTATCACCTCCTCTTTGCTTGAAAAGCTGTTGCGATCGTTTAAAAGCCTGTACAACACCTAAATATCTGATCTATTTTCACTGTTCCGTTAATTCCCCAAGTAATATTTTCAGATTGTTTGCGCTAATGCGATATTTACTCTCATTTTTGGAGACTTTCAAATTTTCCTACTTCCATTATCTCTAACTTGCTCTGCATGTGTATCACGGGACTTGCGTCTGAAGGTTCTAAGTGTGACTTGACTTGTCCGTCTCGCGGGAAGTGAAAGTGTCTCTGTCTCTCTTCAAAAGATCATGTCTCGTCCCCAGGAAAAAGTCTCGTCTCGTCGCAAGTTTTTTTTTATAATAGAGAGATTTATTTACTATACTGGAGTATGTGAATTTCCCCTTGGGATTAATAAAGTATCTATCTATCTATCTATCTATCTATCTGTCTGTCTGTCTGTCTGTCTGTCTATCTATCTATCTATCTATCTATCTATCTATCTATCTATCTATCTATCTATCTATCTATCTATCTATCTACCTACCTACCTACCTACCTACCTACCTACCTACCTACCTACCTACCTACCTACCTACCTACCTACCTATCTATCTATCTATCTATCTATCTATCTATCTATCTATCTATCTATCTATCTAGACAGAGTGTATAACTGAGTTGCCAGATTGCTACCTTTCTAGTAGCATACTAAGCCTCCTTTGGCCTTGAGAACAGAATGAATTTATGTGGGCATGGATTATAGAAGATGCTGGATACAGTATTTAAAATGTTGTCCCATGTGGAAATGACTTCATTGCACAGTTGGTGCAAATTGAATGGTGCACAGACATAACTGTGAACAGCTGTTTCCACCTCATCCAAAAAAGTGCTTAATAGGGTTCAGATCAAGGTGTTGGCCACTGAAGCAATGAAAACAATCTGTACTGTTCCTGGATGGTTTTGCCTTGTGACATGGTACATTATCATTTTGGAGTATCCATCTAAATGGATGAACTTGAAGGAATCAAGTCACTAATGATATTCAGATACATATTACCACTCAGGCATTTTAAAGGGTATCTGGGACTCTGATGTTTGCTAGAAAAAAAATTCTTACACTATCATATGACCATAACCAGCCTGTACTGTTAACACCTAACAGAATATCTTTATGGACTTAGCTTGCACCAAATTCTGATCCTTCCATTGCAATAATGGAAATGGAACCTAGATTTGTCCAGCCAAGCAATGTTTTTCCATTCCTTATTGTTCAGGTTATCATGCTTCTCAATCCACTGGACATATGCTTTCTTGCTTTGTCTTTGGCAGCTCTAGCCCATTTGAGAAAAAAAAAACCAATCTGATCCACAAGCTGTTTTCAATCACATGATGCCCTGTTCTGGGTACTTACTTACTTCTCATATCATTCTTAGTAAAGCCTTGAAACAAGTCATAAGCACTGTCTATGACAGGCATAGGGGCAGCTACCCACCCAATCTTAAAATCTGGACAATGCTAGAGAAAAGACACAATGGTAGAAATTAATTGAAAAGTCTATACCAGCTGCATTTAACTCCATATGTTGCTACAGACTATTAAAGCTATATTCAGACTGCAGGTAAAAGCATCTCAATTCCAAGTTTTGGCTCATATTCTCTTTTTTAGCTTGACTGTTCAAATTAATTTTGCAAGAGTTTTAAATCTGATATGACTGTGTACTCATAATTATCCTGAATCAGTAAAATTAATAAATTAAATAATCTTTAAACATTTACTCACAAAACTTGTTTACTATATCCTAATCTACACTGTCATTGTCCAATCAACGCACACATTTTTTCAGTGACAGCCTTACTACAGAAAACTTTTTTTCCAAAAAGTGCCAAAGTGAATATGAAGAGTGTAATCAGGTAAGTCACAGGTAGTAGTGAAAAACAGAGGACAATATTTGAGGAATGTTAATGCAAGTTTTATTGTAAACCCATTTGAGAAATGTTTATACTTTCAATTAAATCAGCATTTATCAATTTCATTTGAAACCTAGATTTGCAGTCCTGTTTTCATGTTGATCATTTAATTTTATTTTGACATGTTTGTGTCTCTTATACTATGCCCATTTAAGGATTGTTATTATTGTTGGATTATTGTTTATGATAAGTCGCCATTCAAGGAAACAGTTGTGTATGAAAATCTCATGACTATCATCCTGGAAGATGCTAGATCTGACATGCCTAGCACCAACTATCATGTCACATTTCTAAGCCACTAAGGTCACTCTTTTGCCCATTCCATTACTCAGCTGAACATGAACTGATGACAGAAACACTGCTTTGCTTGATTTTAACCACACAGCACAATTATGTAACATTTAACATGTTGGAATGTAGATTATGTGTAAAGTTGTGGGGTGTACCAGACAAACTAGAAACTTAGTGTATATTATATCTGTAGTTAAACAAACATCAGTAGAAGAATAGTTTTAATGATGCAAACAAAGATATTTTATTATCTGCTAAGAAAACTGTAAATCTCTGCATGCACGTGTTCCTTGTAGAATGCTGGAATCCTGTCCAACATGAGCCCTTACCTCACTCCAGTCTGGCTTGGTTAGGTTCCCTAACAGGAAATAATAATATGTTTTGAAAATTAATGACTATTAAATTAAACCTACATGTGAAACAAGATTTTCAGTATATTTTTTGGGAAGGGCAAAAGTCGGCTTATCAAGCAAGATCTTAGTGATGCACATCTGAGATCACCTGATAAGATTTGTGAGAGTTAGTGATGAATGACTGAAGAGGAGTGGAGACAGACATTACAGTTCATAGTGTGTTGATTTCTTAAATTTTGCCATATGCATTTCTCAGCCTTAATTTGATGTGGTTTACACTGTGGATCACATAATTCCTGCTCCTTTCTGATATCATTGCCTGATTTAGTTAGCAGAGAGCTTACAGTCCTGTCTGGAAATGTCTCCAGACAAACATTGTTATGTCTAGCACTTGGTCTCTTCCTGAAATTGAAAACCTCAGGCCAAGCGCAATGCTAGACTGACCTTTTTTGGGAAACTAGTAATTAGAAACTTGGCCCATGTAGTGATTTAATTCCTAGAATCATTCACTGCTGATCTTTTTTAAGCAAGGATGGTAAGAGATAGATGGTTAGCATTTTAATATTCCAGTATTATTCACAACCCCTTGCTTATTTTTAATTGTTGCTGTACAGTTTAACTAAAATTAAATGAAGTTAATTATGACCCTTATATTGGAGAATGAGGAGCATATCAGACAATATTGTTACATTTTAACAAGTTCTAAAAATCACTTAGTTTTGTTACTTCATATATATAATATAATATAGAATGAAAACCAGTGCTGCAAACATTGCATGCAGAGTTTTAGAGAAACTAATTCAGAGTTTGAAACTAAAAGGTTTTATTTCCATAATCTGTTTTCCATAATTATTCAAATTCAAATACTGAACATTGAAACTCCTAGTTATTTTCACTTCTACATTTCAGTTCAAAATAGTTAGAGTTAGTTTATTCTTTCACATGTCATAGGTCCACCATACAACAGAGGACATGAGGTTGAGAGTTGGGTTAACTGTGTTGTTTTTACTGGATGCCAAGTTAGTTCTATTTTTAAAATAGCTAGAGACTTCTCATGACGTACTGAGCAATTGATGATATAAAGTGAGCCTTTCACACACCTATGGCATTTTTTCTGGTGTAAAAACCCTCTCATGAGACCAGCAGTATATTCTTTGTGTTTCCTGTTGCTAGCAGCAGTGAAGATGTACTATGGTCCATTACATCATGATTTCTAATAGGCAAATTCAGACAAGGAGCTGGAGTTAGAGAAATAGACAGATATGTTCCTGTCTGTTTATGAAATGGTACTAAATTAAATTTGGCAGTCCAAGCATGATTAGCTTATTGTTTTCCTTAAATAAAGACCTATTGTGTGCATCACCTATTGGATGCATCACTTTTGCAGTCACTTGTTGATATTCAGTTTGCAATCGATCGAGTTTCCCAGTCAAGACTTGGTGAAGGTTTTCATGGACTTTAATACATATTAATAAATTGTCAGTTTCTTTGGTGCACTGAAACATAGTCATGGGACTTTTTATATCATCATTTGACTTCATCCATTTCTTTAATAGTGTAATTTCTGGGGGTAATAATACCTTTAAACCCACTTAAACCACTTTACGGTCACGGGAGGCTGGAGTCTATTCTGGCAGCACTGAGTGGAATACAGACACCAGCCCTATAAAGAATGCCAATCAATTTCAGACCCTGCAGTCATTATTTTTTATTTTATTTAGGGGACTATGTGCAGCCAATTGTCTATTTTTCCCTCTAGTTATATTTTGTTTAACAACTTTTGACATACACTGTATAGAACTGTGTTATTCAGAATAACTAGTTGGATTATGGCACGTGAAAACAAATGTGTGCTGTATGGGGTGTGTGCCAGTCAATACAGAGACACACTTGTTGTCTATGTTGTATTTTAAGGTTTGAAATGAAGTTGAACTGCACCACCATCAATGTTTATTTTATGCTGTAAGCATATCCTCTTCTAAGGGAATGTAATTTAATTTAATTTAATTCTTAGCATGTCACAGGGACTGCAGGTTTTGTCACCACTCGTTGTTTTTTTTTTTATTTAATTAGAAGCCAGTTCTTGCAGTTATAGAAAATTTTTATTTTAATTGTACAGCTTGTTGTTTGTGCTCCCAAACATTTCTACCTCTGCTGACTGCCCTTACCTGTGAGTATCATCAGATTGTTTTGTGGACTTGAGCAGAGTACCACTTATTAGTCATTTAATTTTTTCAATCTTATTTATTGCCAAATATTTTATTGAAATAGATACCTGTTCAAATTAGACTAAATTAGTTTTTTTAATTAAGATTTACATTTATGTAAAATAAAAAGGGAATATGAACTGAGCTCTTTAAGACTAAGAAGCAATTTAGTCATCTAAAGTTCACATTGAATGTGAACTAAACTCAGTGGCCTTTTTCCATTCTGCTTTAAACTTTCCACTTGAGTTTTACTTAAATATGCTTTAGTTTAATACTCACTGATAAGCAGGCACAGAAGAAACCTGGATTAAATCATATATTTATTAACTTAAGCTCCATTGGATTTGGCACATGTGGTTGCTCAAGAACCATCAGTATCACTCTTCAAAATTCAGAGATGCTCCTGCTGAGAATAAGAGGATCTGTCTTGTTGTGCCAGCCGCAGGAGCTATTTCTGCCTCTGCGATCTCACATAGCATGTCTCTGACTCACACAAATATCTGTTTTGTCTACCAGGATAGGATTCAGACAGATCATTACAATGAATGCTGTTGTCATATTGTCTGAGCCTAATCAGCAATTGCGGCAGGAGGCTTAAAAAAATATATATCATGCAACATTAGGCTCACTGCAGTAATTACAGAAACACTTCTTAAGGAGCTATGCCGTGTATGTGCAAGAACCCCTCTAAATATTTTTTTTTTCTATTTTGTTTCTCCACATATGTATAGATACAAACTATATCAAAGCATTTGGTGTTTGTATTTTAATCCTTGCTAATATATGTATATCTGCTACGTATGGTCTGTTAATAGAAAAATGCTATTGTTTTGCAAAATTTTGTACCTGTTGTGCACACTGCATGTTGTCATTGTGTATAGTGCATTATGGTTGTTTACATAATATAAGATAGCAACCCAACTGAAAATTAAGCCCAGGTTTCTTAAAACCTGAGGCAGCAGTGCCACAACGCCATTCTGATACATTTACTAATCTATATCTTAAGGTATTCTTGTGATGTGTCATGTGTTTGATTCAATGGCACCAAACTGTTTTTCCTAAAGCTACTGTTTAGTTAATTAATCCTAATATTTTTTTCCAGGATCTCACAATGACAGCAAAAATCCTGAAACAGATTTAATACATTTTAAGTCCCGGTTTTGAGACAGTTGACCATAGCATTCTACTACACAGATGTCAGAATTTAATTGGGCTGTCTGGCACAATATAAGTGTTAAACCTCAAACTTATCAAATCATTTTTAGGTGCGTTTGCATATAATGTGAGAAGGACCTCTTGCGATAGTCATGCCAATCAGTCTGTCTGTGTCCACATGAAACAGCTTGTTGAAATTTGACTTATTTTTCAAAGAAACTTGTTGGAGCAGTTCAGGTTCTTTAGATATCTCAAACAGATCTTGCTATAAAGGTTTAAAATTTGAAAATCTCCATTTGAAAGCATTTGCCGATCTGAGAACCTACCTATTTTAAAACAGAGAAACATTATGTGCGACTTCAACTACAAATTCATTTACTGTTTCAATTTCACATTGAAGCCGTTTGCAGCAACTTGTATATTTTGTATATTTTCTGCTTTTACTCATTCTACAGTTGCTCAGATGCCCATTGCAAGTGAGTCAAATGTTAGGAAAGGCGTGCTCAAGTAGTCTAACAAAGCAGCACCTTTCTCCTGCTGCTTTAGGTAAGTTAACCATAAAAGTACAAAAAAAGTCACTTCTCTGGAAATGAGTGGAAGAGGAAGGCGGTTATGTGAGCGTTTATACAGTAAGACTGACTTAATTGAACTAATATTATCTGCAGATTATTATTTTGAAGGAGAAACATTATCAACCTAAAGGCTAAATGGCGCTTGAGCTAATTTATTACACCATTAAGCCACAGCTCCCCTAAGTGATATACAGTAAACATAGCATTGATTTAGAAATGGAACTGCATTTGATATGCAGGCAGAAGATCAGAGCCACAGTACTCACAGCAAGGACCATGCTGTATGTATGAAGTGGCTGATTGTGCCGCAAACAGCAAGGACAGTGCGGGATTATAGTTTGCATATGATAAGGAGTTACTTTAGCAGTATAACATACAGTACAACAGACTGAGCTGAGGTTACAGTTTATTCAGATAATTTTTTTTCTTCTGTGTATCTTCAAACTGGAGTTAAAATCTTTAAGATAATCATCACATGTGGTTAATCATACTAAATAATAAATCATTTATTCCAAAGTTCTTAGTAATTAATATAATTTTAATTAATTAATGGATTTTAACTAATAGCTAGATGGGAGACATCTTTCTCTGGGCAATTATTGGGTACTACTCTGTTGAGTATACTCTCAGAAATGGTATGTTTAAGAAAACTGAACATCAGTTAGTCACAGACCCTCCACCACCAACACACATCAGTCAATGCCATTTTTACGTCAGGTGAACTGGAGTCTGCTTTGCATGAAAGCTATTCAGCAATAACAAGCCCATTTTGGCTACATTTATAACACCATGACATTGTAAAGTACTGTTAAAAAAGCATGTATTTAATTTAGTTTACTAACACATGTAATTAACACTGTAATTGTTATTATTTTTCAATTTGATTCACTGTTGCAAAAATATTTTATTAACAAAAATGTGATAACTGACTGTTGGATGTAACTAAAAATGTAACTTTTTCTTCTTTTGGCTCCTCCTGTTAGCGGTTGCCACAGCGAATCATCTTCTTCCATATCTTTCTGTCCTCTGCATCTTGTTCTGTTACACCCATCACCTGCATATCCTCTATCACCATATCCATAAACCTTCTCTTAGGCCTTCCTCTTTTTCTCTTGCCTGGCAGCTCTATCTTTAGCATCCTTCTCCCAATATACTCAACATCTCTCCCCTGCACATGTCCAAACCAAAGCAATCTCACCTCTCTGACTTTGTCTCCCAACAGTCCAACTTGAGCTGACCCTCTAATGTACTAATTTCTAATCCTGTCCATCCTCGTCACACCCAATGCGAATCTTAGCATCTTTAACTCTGCTACCTCCAGCTCTGTCTCCTGCTTTCTGGTCAGTGCCACCATCTCCAAACCATATAACATAGCTGGTCTCACTACCGTCCTGTAGACCTTCCCTTTCACTCTTGCTGATATCCGTCTGTCACAAATCACTCCTGACACTCATCTCCACCAATTCCACCTGCCTTCAATCTCTTTTTCACCTCTCTTCCACAATCCCCATTACTCTGTACTGTTGATCCCAAGTATTTAAAATCATCCACCTTCTCCAACTCTACTCCTTGCATCCTCACCATTCCACTGACCTCCAGCTTATTTACACACATGTATTCTGTCTTGTTCCTACTGACCTTCATTCCTCTCCTCTCTATAGCATATTTCCACCTCTCCAGGGTCTCCTCAACTTGCTCCCTACTATCGTTACAGATCACATTGTCATAAGCAAACATCATAGACCACAGGGACTCCTGTCTAATCTCGTCTGTCAACCTGTCCAACACCATTACAAATAAGAAAGGGCTCAGAGCCGATCCCTGATGTAATACCACCTCCACCTTGAATGCATCCGTCACTCCTACTGCAGACCTCACCACAGTCACACTTCCCTCGTACATATCCTGTACATCTCTTACATACTTCTCTGCCACTCCCAACTTCCTCATACAGTACCACAACTCCTCTTGTGGCACCCTGTCATATGCTTTCTCCAGGTTCACAAAGACGCAATGCAACTCCTTGTGGCCTTCTGTATACTTCTCCATCAACACCCTCAGAGCAAACATTGCATCTGTGGTGCTCTTTCTTGGCATGAAACCATATTGCTGCTCACTAATCATCACCTCACCTCTTAACCTAGTTTCCACTACTCTTTCCCATGACTTCATGCTGTGGCTCATCAATTCTATCCCCCTGTAGTTACTACTGTCCTGCACATCCCCCTTATTCTTAAATATCGGCACCAGTACACTTCTTATCCACTCCTCAGGCATCCTCTCACTTTCCAATATTACATTAAACAATCTGGTTAAAAACTCCACTGCCATCTCTCCTAAACACCTCCATGCTTCCACAGGTATGTCGTCTGGACCAACGGCTTTTCCATTCTTCATCTTCTTCATAGCTGTCCTTACTTCCTCCTTGCTAATCCGTTGCACTTCCTGATTCACTATCTCCACATCATCTAACCTCTTCTCTTTCTCGTTCTCTTCATTCATGAGACTCTCAAAGTACTCTTTTCATCTGCTCAACACACTCTCCTTGCTTGTGAGTACGTTTCCATCTTTATCCTTTATTACCCTAACCTGCTGCACATCTTTTCCAGCTTGGTCCCTCTGTCTAGCCAATCGGTACAGGTCCTTTTCTCCCTCCTTAGTGTCCAACCTCTCCTACAACTCATCATACACCTTTTCTTTAGCCTTCGCCACCTCTCTCTTCACCTTGCACCTTATCTCCTTGTACGCTTGTCTACTTTCTGCATCTCTCTGACTATCCCACTTCTTCTTTGCTATCCTCTTCCTCTGTATACTCTCCTGTACTTCCCCATCCCACCACCAGGTTTCCTTTTCCTCCTTCCTCTGTCCAGATGTCACACCAAGCACCCTTCTTGCTGTCACCTTTACTACTTCTGCTGTAGTTTCCCAGCTGTTTGGTAACTTTTCACTGCCACCCAGTGCCTGTCTCACCTTCTCCCTAAACTGAACCTTACAGTCTTTCTTTTTTAACTTCCACCATTTGATCCTTGGCTCTGCCCTCACTTTCTTCCTCTTCTTGATCTCCAACGTCATACATACATTCCACCATCCTATGCTGCTTAACTACACTTTCCCCTGCCACTACTTTGCAGTCTTCAATCTCTTTCAGATTGACTCTTCTGCATAGGATGTAATCTACCTGTGTGCATCTTCCTCCACTCTTGTACGTCACCCTATGTTCCTCTCTGTTCTTAAAATACGTATTCACCACAGCCATGTTCATCCTTTTGGCAAAATCCACTATCCTCTGACCTTCTTAATTCCTGTCCTTGACACCATACCTACCCATCACCTCCTCATCCCCTCTGTTCCCTTCACCGACATTTTCATTGAAATCCGCTCCAATCACTACTTTCTGTCCCTTGGGTACACTGTTCATCACTTTGTCCAACTCACTGCAATTGGGTACACTGTTCATCACTTCATCCAACTCACTCCAAAAATCTTCTTTCTCATCCATTGCACACCCAACTTGCGGTGCATATGCACTAATAACATTCATCATCACACCTCCAGTTTCCAGCTTCGTAATCATTACTCTGTCTGACACTTTTTTCACCTCCAGAACAGTCTCCATTTCTCCTCCTATCCACACCATGATAGAACAATTTGAATCCACCTTCGATTCACCTGGCCTTACTCCCCTTCCATTTAGTCTCTTGCACGCACGATATATCAACCTTCCTTCTCTCCATCATACCGGCTTACTCTCTCCCCTTACCAGTCATACTGCCAACATTCAAAGTTCCTACCCTCAGTTCCACTCTCTTTACCTTCCTCCTCTCCGCCTGCCTCTGAACACATCTCCCCCCTCTTCTCCTTCTTCTTCTTCTTTGGCCAACAGTAGCCCAATTTCCGCCAGCACCCTGTTGACTAACAGTACTGGTGGCGGTCATTGTTAACTCGGGGCTCGACCGATCTGGTATGGAAATTTGTATTGTTGTCCGCATATTGATTCAGCAAAATTTTACACTGGATGCCCTTCCTGACGTAACCCTCCCCATTTTTCCGGGCTTGGGACCGGCACGAAGAAACACACAGGTTTGTGCATCCCCTGTGGCTGGGTTATGTAACTAAAAATGTAAAATGCTCCAAATTTCATATTAGTTAACTTAGTCAACAAACAAACCTGAATGTTACGTCATGCATACATTTTCTAATTTGGTAGTAGGTGCAGAAGACTGATGACCGGTTTTGCTCATTTCTGGCCACTGTTTAGATATGGTGCCCCCTAGTGATCAATGCCGGAGCCAGATTTATTCTCATACTTTACTTGCAAACTTTACAAATGTCATTTGTAAAAATTAGTTTTCCTTCATATGCTGGTGATAGTACACTGTAGGCATATTTAAAAAATACATGCTATAAATTTATATCAATGCTGATATTTTAAACTTAGCCATTTACCAATAAATCTTTTTATTTATGACACCAATCTAACATTTTCTTATCTTGTTTCCAAATTAGGTCTGCTTTCTGCATCTTAGAACCAAGGGAAACTTAAAGCAATAAATTAATATATTGTACAGAAAAAGCTATGTTATTCAGAGTTATTAAGTGAAATTCACTACTATGATCTTTTCTGTCAGGATTGTCAGATGGTTCCATTTACACTCAGCATTTAATTCAAAGCACCAATTATTGACTAACATCTAGTCCTTCATAGGCCATCTATCTTTCCATCCTTTTGTCTTCTATCCCACATATTATTACAATAAAACCACTAAATGTAGCTGTGTTATTAGTTCATTCTAAAATATTCATGCAGGTACTGAGCAGCCAGTTGGCCTAGAAATTTTGACCTACTTTTCCCAAAAGAACTATTGAACCCAAAAGATTGCTTTTCCAGGATCTCCTATTTACTGGAGTTTTCTTTTTCTTTCATGTTCTTGTTTAGCTTCATATATCCATCTGTCCATCCATTATTCAACCCATGTTATATTTATACCCATGTTATATTAATATGTTTTGTTATTAAGTTTAATATCACTGTTCTCTGTGCCCACTGTTATGGACTCATTCATACAGGCAGACCAAGTATGGTACACAGGGGCTCACCATCAGCTTTTAGAATTGCCGAGCCAAGCACAGGACTAGAGAGCCAAAGACAACTGGAGAATTGAATAGTCAGCCTAAAGACAGACTAGTATATTTCTGTCTTCTGTCAGTACATTCCTTGTTGGGAGAATGAGAACTGTATGTAGGCATTGTGCTATTCCTGTATTTTTGAAGGTGGGATTTGAGTCCTTTCCTGTCCTTGTTTGAATCCAGAGAGGGAGCCTGCACATGGAGCAACCAGAATATAAGGATGGACCTACGGCCAACACTTTGAAGCTGCCGGGCAGAAGATTATGTCTTCCGTCCGGTGAAAATCCTTTCAGTGTGGCAAATGAAAGATGGCAGACTGCGTTGATCAAGACACCCACATGCTTGAGAGTCTGTCATAAGCTTCCCGTTTGTGATATCCGCATGAAACCGTCAGTAAAGAGCTAAATTATCCTCTGTACTTATCATGTAATCTTGTAACCGTCATATTGCATGCTGGGGGGGATAATACCTTTTTAATTTATAATTATTTAAATTCAGGTTAATTAAAACGCAGCAATTGAAAAGAACACATTTCCAGAAAGCTAATGCCTCTTAAGGAAACAACCCACTAGCTATATCCTAACTACAGGGTCACGGGGGTCGGCTGGAGCCAATCCCAGCCAACATAGGGCGCAAGGCAGGAAACAAACCCTGGGCAGGGCGCCAGCCCACCGCAGAGCACACACACACACACACACACACCAAGCACACACTAGGGACAATTTAGGATCACCAATGCACCTAACCTGCATGTCTTTGGACTGTGTATTATTTTGGACATTTTTATAAAAAACACTAACATTTTTGAATGATTATATTTTATTTCAAATTCTAGCTTAGGTTACCAATGTAACACTGCAGATCCTGTGGTCTTTGCCAGAGGACATGTGCAAGGTTAAATGACCATGGAGACTAAAGGATTCTGTTTGAAAATGCTGAGTTGCCATGCTGCCTTGAAGTTGTTGCTAGTGACAGCATATCTGTTAAGCTTATGAATTCTGTTAATCTGGAAATCTTTTTAGCACACTTGCCAACATGGCAGCATAAGTAACAGCAGTTGCATAAGTTTGGAAGAAGCAAAAGCTGAATGTCTTTGGTGCTGATAACAATATCATCCTTGAGTGAAAACCACCACACTCCCATACATGGCCAAGTATTAAATCATGAGCATACTGCCAAAACATGATAGGTTGCTACAACTGACAATACAAAACACCCCTAGAATATTTCTCATCACCTGGCAGGCTATTAACTAGTATAATATGCAGTTGCACATCACTCGTTTGATGCAGTCTGATCTTTCTTACGTTCCGTAATAATAATATTTTATTTATATGATGGGGTTTTCTGCTTTCCTAAGTTACATTACAGGAAAAAGAAAGAAATAAGTTAGAAATGCAGTAGTAAGTAGATTGATTTAAATCAATTTTCCAAATGGCACAGTATCTTTTAAGTCTTTGTTTAAAAACTGGCTGTGATTTAACTTCATCAAAACTCACCCAGGAGCAGAATCTGAACTGTAGTACCAAACAGTACTCTTCTTGAACTTGGGAACAATAAATAATAGCCCTTCTTCAAAAAACCAAAGCTGTGAATCAGAAACACAGAACTGGTTATCAGCAAGACAAGAAGGAGTAAGGTTACTGTAACAACTAAGACTTTAGTAGTATTTAATAAGAGTATGTGAAATGTGTTCTCAAGCCTTGATGCAAGTTACAACTTTAGCAGCAGTATTCTGAACATGATGGAGTTTGTTTAACACTAAATTTATAAGCCCTTGTAATAAGGCTTTACAATAGACCAGCCTAGAATTTATTAGTACATGAACTTAAAGTTTTCCATCCACAATAGATAAAGATAGTCCAAGACAAGCAATATTTCTCAAATTAAAAAATGATGTTTTCACCAGATATATAACATGTAGTTTGAACAACAGGGAGGAATGAACTTAGATTGCTAACTTCTGCAATGACCTTGGGATTCATGTATAAAACTGCCTATGTTCAGATACATGTTTAAGCTGTTTCTTATAATATAGTCAGGATTTAGGCAACAGATTGGCTTAAAGTTATGGTAAGTTTCAACCATCTGTAAGTTCTTTTCAGACTTTTTTTGGTGTTGGCATTTTGACAGCTTGAGGTGGCAGGGTATTGAAATGACAGAAAATCTAATTTCATTGCATATTTCAATGACACTTAAGTTACATTCACAATGAGATGTTCTTGAACTAATTATAATCCAGTTAATTGACACATTCTTTCAATATAGCTGTCTTCAGTGTTGGTAATAACTCCTACTGCATATACTTAATGTTGATTGCTTTTAGTTTGTAGCCTGTCTATTATGTCTATAAAAAGGAAGTACATAACTGGCAATGGCAACATCAGGAGGATATTACCCATGACAGGCCAAAGCAAGTTTTTTGGGATCTCAATGAGTTTTTGGCTCACGATAATGACAGATTTATAAGCCGATTTACAATTCTATAAATGTCCCCTTTGGGTTGCGTGTTGAATTGGAGCCTACATTACAGAGGCAATCACGTGATCCCTGTTCAGTTATATTTTTTAACAACTGTAGTGCATTTGGTGAAAGGCACTTTACAGAGTGAACTGGCTGACCTGTTAGGAATCTTGCAGTTATCCCTGAACCGTGTCATGCCATCTGTACAGAACGGTATGATTAATAAGTTGAGATCAAAAGGCTATTTGCAGATATTTTCTGATTTTCCTAGTGTAATTAGTGTAATGTACTGCACGTAGGTTGTGATAAAGTCACCATCACAGAATGAATTTGCTTTTTTAAACAGAAAACACTTTCATTTAATTACTATACAACTAATATGTGATGCTCAAATGTGTCTGACCGATATTCCGCAGCTCAACCTCCAATTCCTTTATTTTACCAAACAGTATTGACTTCCCGACAGTGTTCAGAAGCCATTAAGAAGGCTAACAAGAATGTTAGATTATATAGCACGATGTGTGGAGTACAAGTCCAAGGAGGCTATGCTCAACCTTTATAATGCACTGGTGAGGCCTCATCTTGAGTACTGTGTGCAGTTTTGGTCTCCAGGCTACAAAAAGGACATAGCAGCGCTAGAAAAGGTCCAGAGAAGAGCAACTAGGCTGATTCCAGGGCTACAGGGGTTGAATTATGAGGAAAGATTAAAAGAGCTGAGCCTATACAGTTTAAGCAAAAGAAGATTAAGAGGTGACATGATTGAAGTGTTTATGAAGGGAATTAGTACAGTGGATCGAGACTGTTATTTTAAAATGAGTTCATCAAGAACACGGGGACACAGTTGGAAACTTGTTAAGGGTAAATTTCGCACAAACATTAGGAAGTTTTTCTTTACACAAAGAACGATAGACACTTGGAATAAGCTACCAAGTAGTGTGGTAGACAGTAAGACATTGGGAACTTTCAAAACTCGACTTGATGTTTTTTTGGAAAAAATAAGTTGACAGGATTGGCGAGCTTTGTTGGGCTGAATGACCTTTTCTCGTCTAGAGTGTTCTAGAGTGTTCTAGTATTGTGGGAAGCAGACTTCAGAGTTATGCTCTATGTGATGGTTTACTTGTTGGTAAGTAAGCCTAATTAATAGGGTTACAATAAAGTTTAGTATATTATAGACAGCTTGTTTAATCACTCTTTCTTAGTGGGTACATCACAAGGGGAGAAGATATAAAGAAAGTCAATTACACACATGATCAATAATACAACAGACCATTGATTAATTAAATGGACATTTACTTTGCTAAATGATTTTATTTTTTTACAAGTTCAATAAGAATGTTCTTAATTTCACACAGTTCTGTATATACAGCCTGAGTCAATGCACACTGTGTACTGATGGCTGGAGTCTGGTTACTACATGATGGCACATTGCTATTGGTCTCTCTACTCAGCTACTCCCACCCTTGTTTTTTTTAATTAATTTGTGGGAGATTTTTCCAGTTCTCCTCTTCAGTCAATAATACCTCAAGATCAAATCCCCTTAACACTAGAATTACCAGAGCCTACGAAAAAAACTCGTAAATCCGTCCCACCTTAAATCGCGTCTTAAATCCGTTTGCACCTCTCCGCTAGAGTCCTTTGTCATCTAAATGTGCTGATAAACAAAAGCTACTAGCAGCCAGCTATTCCATCCCCCCACCGACTTAGAACGACTTTCTCCTAGCTCATGGCTTGCCTTCATTTGATTATCTGGGATTGAAGTGGAGTTTTAGAGTGGAAATAATATACAGTAGTGTTATTTGGAATACACGCATTTCATGTGTGTTCCGTTCCGTTCAGTAGTCTGTGCAAACACATTTTTAAAACAGAAACGTTTTTCATATTCTAATAGTAAATGACAAAATGTAGGCATAAACTATATAACGTATGAAGCCTGAAGTCCATATATCAAAGAAACACTTTCACAAAAGGTACAAATAAGAGAACACGTGCGCTTTTCTTCAAAAATATAACTGCACAAAAAAAAAAAGCCACGTTAGCATGCCACATTGACATTCTTACTACAACCGCCGTGGTGGCGTAATGGTATCAGCTCCTGACTGGGGATCAGAGGGTGGCGAGTTCGATCCCGCACGGCTCCACTTCGAGAAATGAACTGCTCTTATTCTTACAATTTTAGAATAACAACATAAATTTGATTTCAGTCTGTAACAGCTGGTGTAACTTATGATATTGGTGAAGGTTAGCTTTTTTTTTTTTTTAATTCACTTTTCATTCTCGCAGTCACATTCAGAATCAATCCATACAACCCCATCTGACATAAAGACGCGCTATAGGTCTGCAGTGTACCACGATGCATACTACCGCCCCCCCCCCCCCCAAAAGGGTTCTGACACACAAACGCTGGCGAAGCTGCCTTCTTCGTATCTCACCGTCACCTGAAATCAGCAGTTCTTAACATTGCACCACGCAAGCTATCGTATCAACCACTAACTGTAACTTGCTTTCTTTATTCTTCGGTTATAGTCTTGAATAAAAGTGCACTTTTATTTATGTGAAAACAGCTGTGTCAGATGGGGTTGTATGGATTGATAAGCAGCTAAGAACTGCTGATTGCAAGTGACGGTGAGATACGAAGAAGGCAGCTTCGCCAGCGTTTGTGTGTCAGAACCCTTTGGGGGGGGGGGGGGGGGTAGTATGCATCGTGGTACACTGCAGACCTATAGCGCGTCTTTATGTCAGATGGGGTTGTATGGATTGATTCTGAATGCGACTGTGAGAATGAAAAGTGAATTAAAAAAAAAAAAAGCTAACCTTTACCAGTATCATAAGTTACACCGGCTGTTACGGACTGAAATCAAATTTATGTTGTTATTCTAAAATTGTAAGAATAAGAGCAGTTCATTTCTCGAAGTGGAGCCATGCGAACTCGCCACCCTCTGATCCCCAGTCAGGAGCTGATACCATTACGCCACCGTGGCGGTTGTAGTAAGAATGTCAATGTGGCATGCTAACGCGGCTTTTTTTTTTTGTGCAGTTATATTTTTGAAGAAAAGCGCACGTGTTCTCTTATTTGTACCTTTTGTGAAAGTGTTTCTTTGATATATGGACTTCAGGCTTCATACGTTATATAGTTTATGCCTACATTTTGTCATTTACTATTAGAATATGAAAAACGTTTCTGTTTTAAAAATGTGTTTGCACAGACTACTGAACGGAACGGAACACACATGAAATGCGTGTATTCCAAATAACACTACTGTATATTATTTCCACTCTAAAACTCCACTTCAATCCCAGATAATCAAATGAAGGCAAGCCATGAGCTAGGAGAAAGTCGTTCTAAGTCGGTGGGGGGATGGAATAGCTGGCTGCTAGTAGCTTTTGGTTATCAGCACATTTAGATGACAAAGGACTCTAGCGGAGAGGTGCAAACGGATTTAAGACGCGATTTAAGGTGGGACGGATTTACGAGTTTTTTCGTAGGCTCTGGTAATTCTAGTGTTAAGTTTCATTTTGTGCCATTTTCCCTTTATTCTTCTATGGTTTGTGGTAAAGAGGTTGCTTGTGAACATGAGCAAATTTGTATGGTGATTAGATCATGAATATTCAAAAAGGTGTTTTTATTATGTCATATATATGGCTTAAAAAGCATACACACATGTAGTTGATATCAGATTTTAAAAAGCAGATTATTTTTGTGCATGCGGTATATTTGCCTTTCAATCGTGAGCACAATTTTAGCATGGAATCTAAGCAAGATTTTATACATGACGCCCTTGGACAGGAGAACAGTCAAACATTACTGTGAGAATTACCATTGAACCATTGAACATACCTTAGACACTGCTTAATTTCACATAAGCAGGCAGTCATAACAGCTAGTTTAAGTATCTTTTACATAACAACAGTAGTCCATACCATGGGTATAAACAAAGAATGTAGGTATTGATAAGTAGAAATTCCAGGACTAAGCACCATAGCACATCCTAGGTTATCAGAAGCTACTGGAAATATATGTGTTCTCACTGTAATATATTGACAATGTTTAATTAAAAAGACCAGAAATAGTCTAATAGTGGCAGTAATAAAGTAAATATACAAAGAGGAAATGAGAACTCAAGTTGTACTGTATGATATACTGTATCAAAGGCAACACTGAGTTCTAAAAGAACCTGCATCAGCTTATCAATTGACACTTTTGCCATTTTGTCTCAGTGCTATACCCTGAAAATTAAACAGGCTGGAGTGATTCAATAAGATCATTTAAATGCACATGTCCCTTTTATTAGCTGATATTTTCTGTTGAGCAAATTTAGTTTTTTTTTTTTTTACTGTAACTTACACTTTTATCACTTCATTTATTAAATGGGATCCATTCAGCTCACTAGGAAGTGGCAGTAATTTATATTGAATCTTCAATGACAAGCAAACATTGACAAAATTGAGGAGATTAGTGGTGATATGGGCATAAAGCAGGGTCTTTACAGGATGGAGAGAACTTGTTTTTAAGAAGTCATTATTTCTTCATTTCTTTGTAATGCTTCATTATCAGATAAGATCTACTGTTATTGCAAATCTTCTTCAAGGATATCTTGTCAATTTATGAAACCAAATTTTAACATTTTGTTCATGGACGATGTTGCCATAGAACAAAGATCCAAACTTGCAGGCAAGCAGAGGTCAATTTAGATGCATTTATCTAAACTGAAGGTCTAGTCTGAAGTCTGTTTTTATTTTAGATCTTTGACACTGAGAACTGCAGAAGTTACAGTAGACTGATGTGAAGGTGAACAGGTTTCTCTTGTCAAATGCCACATGAAAACTCAGCCATCTCCATTTTGTGCTATGAGCTAATGTGAGGTTGATTTACAGGAAGGACCCTCCTTTCCGCCAAACTGCCCTATCTGCAGTTTGGGGAAGGCCAGCTGTAAAGGAGGGGCTAAGGGGACGTGCTGTGTAAGCTTCTGCTTGAAACTGCTTGCCATCTCTTTGCATCATCTGATTGCAGTTCTTAGCAGAGAGAAACAGAAAGACTGAGCAAGCGTTCACACAAGTGTACAATAAGACCACTCTTCTTGGTTAAAACAAAAAATAAAATTCTTCAGCCAGATCATTGTAACATGTCCAAAAAGAAGTACTTCTATAAATTCCACCCTTTCCTCCCATGGGTGAAACTCATAAGAATGCAAGCAGCAGATGATCAGAGTGTTTCCTTAGCTTTACTGGCTCAGTTTGTTTTATTTTACCTATATTGAAAAAGCTCAAGAGTGGCAGAATGAACAAACAATGAAGAATGCTACCAAAATTAATAAGCATCAATTACTGAGTTCCTTGGCTGGCATATGTCTTTTTGTGACTGAAGAAAGTAGGATATGAGTGCCATTTAAGAACTGAGAATGTGTACTTTCTAACTTTACATTTGTATTACTAAATTTGTTTGGAAAGGAAATACCTTCTTCAAGATTCAGGAAGCTTTGTCGTCTCTGAGTCTCAGTTGTGGGAACTACTTACTGTTTGAATGTCGATTACCAGCAACTCTTGGGGAAGGAGGAGGTGGGGTTTAAATGCAAAGAGATAAGTATTAGTTTTCATTGACATGCCCCAGCATGATTAGTTGATTTTGCATTTAGATAAACATTTCAACTTAAACATTATTTGGATCGTAATGTGTAGGATGTGTAGGAAAAGAACACAAGTTTCATATTTTTCCTTTCCATATTGAAGTGTGTACAGTGCTGAATAAGTCTTAAGCATTGATTCTGGTTTAGAAGAAAACACAACTCTGTCTTCTCCCTTAATTTTAATAGCCATCCAGGACCACTCATCCTGTATTATTTTCACAAGTTCTTTCATCTGTTTTTGTTTGTTTATATGCGTGTACTGGGAATGTTTTTTCCAGTAGCAAACCTTGCCATGCTTTTGTCTTTGAAGCTTTATCTCCAGATGTTAATAATCAAGGTAAAAGCTTACCTTTATTTAGGGCTCAGTTAGGGACCATAAGTTGCACCTTTAGCATGTGTTACTTTTTAGGTCTTAGTCTCAAGTCGACTCCTAATTGAACATTGTTCTAGCTAATTATGTTATGCCCAGCGTTTCGTGTTTTGATTTTTTTTTTAATGTTTGTCTTGTGTTTGGGTTCCCACTAAATTCCAGAACACATGCACTTCAGCCTGTGCTAGTAGACGGTTAACCAGGTCATCACAGTGACACATCCCTTTTTTTGTAAAATCTGACATATTAGTGGTACTTTTTTTAATGTGGGTTAAGGGGTTGATGGTGCAATTTTAGCACTGAATCAGAGCACCATTCATTGGTAAAACAAAATCAAGCTGTAGCAGATAAAATGATCATTTAAAAAAAAAGAAGTGGTGTTAAACATATACTTGTAATTGACAGTACAACAACTGAACAACCCTTGGGCATCACTGGTTAGATCAAAAGCAACAGACACACTTGTGCCCACATTCTGAAAGCTTTCCACAGCTCTAAAAATCAGTTGCACTGAATAACATTCTTCCACACAGGAACATTTAGACAGGATCAGCCTTCAGATACAGTTACAGTATTTTTGATATAACTGCCTCAAAAAAAAGAGTTTTTTGCAACTTTATATAAGAATAATATAAAGGAATGTCATCGAAGAGAAATATTTTTGGAAGCCAAAGCAATTTCTGCATTCTGGACTCATTCCATCCATCCTTTTTCCAAACCACACAGAGTACCTGTTTCACTTCACCAATCCACCTAAACCATATGTCTCTGGAGTAGGGTAAGAAGATAGAACACCAAGATGTAACCTCTGCAGGCATGGGAATAACATGCAAACTCTACACAGGGAGCATCCAGGACTTGAACCATGGTGCTGCTACTGAGCCACCCCATTCTAGACTCATTTTGGATTCACATCAAATGATATAGGAGAGTTAGATAACTTTTAAAAAGCAGTAGTTAGATTCCCAAATATGAGTAATTTGTAGACAAATGTAAAACACAATCACTTTTGTGGCTGTAATGAAGTAATTTGCACTGTAAAAAAGCTTGTTTAAATTAAGAAAAATACTGCAAAATTACTTTAAACCATAGCCCAAACCAAGTGCCCCACACCTCAAATGGCACTGGTAAAACAATCTACCATTGGGGTTTAATTTTATTAGTTATTGAAATTAGATAAATGGCTTACCATCACACCCCTGTGTTCACTCACTTGTATTAGTGTCTCTGCTTTAGCTCCATGTGATTGAACATGAATACTGTATATGTTTGCGTATCATGGAGTGGTTCCTCTAGACATGCTTAGTTTAGGCCTTGTACTAATGGGATGGGCTGTGACTTTCCATGATCTTGTACTAGGTGCTGTTTTACAAATATCTGTGGATGTATGAGCTGTACTGACTAACATTTATGTACCTATCAATCCAACAGGTTTTAACCACCTGTAGCTTTGCTCCCACACTCGACCCTCACAATTGGTCTTTTTTATAAAAATGTGTAATTTAGTTCCAAAATGTTTATGCTGTCTTGATTGCTTTAAGTAAATAGGTTCAGTCCTGAAGAGTTTCAGTTAATAGCTGCCTTCCTCTTAATAATGTTTTACCACCTGTTGCTCAGCTGCTTGATTCATTTGTACCCTCCCCCTCCTCCCACACCAATATGAGGAGTCTGGCTGAGATGTCAGCACTCATCTGCAAAAATACCTTCTTGCTGCTGTCACCACAGATCTGCCAGTGGGAGCGAGACTTAGCCTGTTAACTGTACAATAGCCAACTTTAGTGTCAGAAAATTGAGCTGATTTCAAAGAGCATGGACAGGTGGTGGAAATGCCTACACTCCACCATACTCACATTTCCTGAAGATGTTCTGAGAACAGTGGTAAGAGGATGCCAGTACCTCACACATACACACACACACACACACACACACACAAAAGCACCCCAAAAATAAAGATTTCATTTTCTACATATGCTTTTATACAGCAGTTTTGTTCAGTGTTGAAATCTTTGCCCAGGTTAAGTATTTTTTAAACCTTAATGAAATGTTTGACAGATAATTCTGAAATTTCACACATCGAAAAACAAAGTGGAAGACCAAAAGTTTTTTCTTTACATTTTAATAATGGCTATTCTTGATTCAAATGTGCATCAGATTAATTTTACCATATTGACCTTGCTCTACCCAATTGTTTTCACAGATGGTATATAAGTACATTAACATATACAGTACATGGTGCAGTTTTTGTTCATTACTTTTATTGTTTTACATAACACTGTATGGTGATCTTTACTTTGAAAGTAACTGTACAAATGGCAGCTCACAAGGAAGGATTTTCTCCTAGAACCAAATGTTAGGGTAGAGCACGAATGAATGGTTTCTGCAGGAAGCATAGAAAATAATAGTTCATTTGGGTGTCTTGCTTCATCTTTCACAGCAAAACTACATGGTGTCATGATCCATCCATCCATTATCCAACCCGCTATATCCTAACTACAGGGTCACGGGGGTCTGCTGAAGCCAATCCCAGCCAACACAGGGCGCAAGGCAAGAAACAAACACCAGGCAGTGTGCCAGCCCACCGCAGGGCACGCACACACACTAACCCACACTAGGGACAATTTGGAATCGCCAGTGCACCTAACCTGCATATCTTTGGACTGTGGGAGGAAACCGGAGTACCCGGAGGAAACCCACGCAGACACAGGGAGAACATGCAAATTCCACGCAGGGAGGACCCAGGAAGTGAACCTGGGTCTCCTAACTGCAAGGCAGCAGCGCTACCCACAGTGCTACCCATCGCCCGGTGTCATGATTGTTTTTGTAAATCTTTTGCTTGGAAGAATAGTTTTTAATTTTTTCCTAGGAGTCTATAATATGCACATTTTAATTTCACTTTAATTTTATTCCTTCATTTTGTTATTGGACTTATTTATTTTCCCATTGTTATTTTGTTCCTATTGGCCATTTTGTTTTTCTGTGGGCATTGCCATTTTAAGAATCTGTTGCTAAGTCCTTTGCTAATGTCACATTTTCCAGAAGTCACAGCTTGTGGTGGTAGCTTAAATAGCATCAAATGGAGATCTCCATCTGAGTTTGTAGAAACTGAACTTTCACAAAACTTTTTGAAAGTGATGAATCTTTGGATACTAACTTTCAGGCTAGTTTTTTTTTTTAACTTTGCTTTTAGTTTCATGTGTTTTGTCACATTATTGTATGATTTCCTGGTTGTGATTTGCCCTTGTGGTCTGCCAAATTGTTAACAACTCTGGCAGAACACTTGGGATGTAAGCAGTAATTATTAACAGTTGTCATCTAATTATGACTGAGGAATGTGATATATGTGATATTAAAGAAAACATAAGGCAGGAGTCAGTTTTTACAAAAAACATAATTTGCAGAAACGGTTTTGTATACCACCTTCTCATTGAGAAGGAAAGCAATAATTTTTTTGTCATAACAGGAAAATGTCCTATTTGTCATTCTCAGGCCTCAGATATAATCCCACCCAAGAAGTCTAAACAAGAAGAGCCAAGCTTACAGCCTCCAACAGCAGACAAGGAAAAGCAATCTGACTGGTTAAATTCTTTGTCTTCCACAGCTAATAAGGTAAAATTGCTACTAAATTGGGAGTAGATAAAAGGAGAGGAATGGACATGAGTTTTACCTATAAAAACAGTTTCTCTGATGCTCAAACTTTTTGCTTGTAAAAAAGAAACAGACTACATTCATTCCAACCAGCTTGTACTGTATTAAATGGCACTTACATTTCAGTATAAACTTAAACTGTACCTTTCGGCTTTATTTTTAATTTACTTGATACTGTATGATTATTCCATTTAGAGGTATGGCAAGTCAGAACCTGGACCTGCTTCAGTGATCACAAGACATTCAGTAAATGCATATCACAGACAATATAGTATTAATTGTTCAGTAATTCTTTTATGATTACAATTTGCACATTGCATATGCTATACTATACATCTGTGCAGTATCTTTGTACAGTGTAGCTATTCTGTTCTGGCTGATGCTGACAAGACCAAAATGTCAAAAAAACAGTGTTGAGAAATCTACTGTAATGTGAAGCAATCTGGAAATACACACAGACACACATTTGCCATCACTGCATTTATAGCATTCTCATTTCCCTAAGGGGAAAAGTTGATATTTAATCTCTTATTTCAAATGAAATCTATCTCTGCTTTTCTCAGTAATTTCCTAATCTTTTTACCAGTGTTTTCAACCAATTCACTCTCCTGTTAAAACAGGGCATTAACTGTATACACCCTCGGCAGCGACCATCAGCATTTCGACCATGGTCCCCCACAATTTCAGGCAGTGAGAAAGAAAACTCTTCAGGACGAGACAGGTATGATGCTGAGACTTGTACTTTTTATGTTGCTTGGATTACTGCTGAAGAAATGAGCTCAAGCTCTCCATTGTTATACATAGTGTATGTGTGATGTCACTTGGCGTATTGCTAGATGCAGATGTTTCGTAGCATAGATCAAGCTCTACATTCTCTCTTTCTGGCCAGCATTCAGCAATACTCTGCATCAAGGAAAAAGCAAAGTAGAATTGTAAATATTAAGACTGTAGTATGGTTCTTCATTGTTTAGCTGTGCAATTGCAATGCTCCCCTAAATTGTCTACTTTAACTATTTGCATTAGCTTGCAAAATTATATATGTGTACAGTGGAACCTCGGTCTGAACACGTACAAATCGGTTTACGACCAAAAAGTTTGCCAAACTTTTGCATCTGTTCACAACCACACACTCGGTATACGAACAAGCCAGTTTCCCTGTTGGTTTGTGCGCGCCGATGATTTCCGCACGTGTTCAGTCTCTCCCTGTGCATTCCCTGTGCAGCGAGCGAGAGAGAGTGCACACACACGCGTGCGCAAGAGAGACACACACACACAGGCCCGCGAGAGAGACACACACACACAGGCGCGTGAGAGAGACATACACAGGCGCGCGAGAGAGACACATACACACACACGCACGAGAGAGAGAGAGGGAGCGGGCGAAAGAGACGGGGCTGAACGCATAAGGCAGAGAAGTTAAAGAATGCACCAGGCTTGTTTTTGTTTTCACTTCTGTTTACAGTGGTTCGTAGCATGCATTGTTGCAATGTTACTTTTCTTGGTGGTTTATTAAATTACGGATTTTTCAAATGTTCATTTTTTTCCCTGTGCCAACAACATTTATTTATATAGCACATTTTCATACAAAAAGTAGCTCAAAGTGCTTTACATAATGAAGAAAAGAAAAAGAAAAGACAAAATAAGAAATTAAAATAGGACAACATTAGTTAACATAGAAAAGGAGTAAGGTCCGATGGCCAGGGTGGACAGAAAAAACAAAAAAAAAACTCCAGACGGCTGGAGAAAAAAATAAAATCTGCAGGGGTTCCAGGCCAGGAGACCGCCCAGCCCCCTCTGGGCATTTTACCTAACATAAATGAAATAGTCCTCTTTGTAGTTAGGGTTCCCATGGAGTCACTTGATGCTGATGGTCATACAGACTTCTGGCTTTTAATCCATCCATCATTGTTGGAACATCACGGTGCTTTGCGCCACTACCAAAAGGACACTGGAAAAGGAAACAGAAGAGAGAGTAGGGGTTAGTACAGATTTTAGAGCCACCATGAATAGTTATTATAATGAATTGGATATACAGAGTATCAGGATTTAAATTACAGTGAAGTTATGAGAAGGCCATGTTAAAATAATGTGTTTTCAGCAGTTTTTTAAAGTGCTCCACTGTATTAGCCTGGCGAATTCCTATTGGTAGGCTATTCCAGATTTTAGGTGCATAACAGCAGAAGGCCGCTTCACCACTTCTTTTAAGTTTTGGTCTTGGAATTCTAAGGAGACACTCATTTGAGGATCTGAGGTTACGATTTGGAATATAAGGTGTCAGACATTCCGATATATAAGATGGGGCGAGATTATTTAAGGCTTTATAAACCATAAGCAGAATTTTAAAGTCAATCCTGAATGACACAGGTAACCAGTGTAGTGACATCAAAACTGGAGAAATGTGCTCAGATTTTGTTTTCCTGGTTAGGATTCTAGCAGCTGGATTCTGCACTAGTTGCAAACATCCATCCATCCATCCATTTTCCAACCCGCTGAATCCGAACACAGGGTCACGGGGGTCTGCTGGAGCCGATCCCAGCCAACACAGGGCACAAGGCAGGAACCAGTCCCGGGCAGGGTGTCAACCCACAGCAGTAGTTGCAAACAATTTATGTCTTTTTTGGGTAGTTCTGAGAGGAGTGCGTTACAGTACTCTAGTCGACTGAAAACAAAAGCGTGAACTAATTTCTCAGCATCTTTCAATGATATAAGAGGTCTAACTTTTGCTATGTTTCTTAAGTGAAAAAATGCTGTCCTAGTGATCTGATTAATATGCAATTTAAAATTTAGATTACAGTCAACTAAGCTTTTTACCTCCGTCTTGATTTTAATCCTAATGTATCCAGTTTATTTCTAATAGCCTCATTGTATCCATTACAGTAATCCCTCCTCGATCGCGGGGGTTGCATTCCAGAACCCCCCGTGAAAGGTGAAAATCCACGAAGTAGAAACCATATGTTTATATAGTTATTTTTATATTGTCATGCTTCGGTCACAGATTTGCACAGAAACACAGGAGGTTGTAGAGAGACAGGAACTTTATTCAAACACTGCAAACAAACATTTGTCTCTGTTTCAAAAGTTTAAACTGTGCTCCATGACAAGACAGAGATGACAGTTTCGTCTCACAATTAAAAGAATGCAAACATATCTTCCTCTTCAAAGGAGTGCGCGTCAGGAGCAGAGAATGTCAGAGAGAGAGAGAGAAAAAAGCAAACAATCAAAAATCAATAGGGCTGTTTGGCTTTTAAGTATGCGAAGCACCGCTGGACAAAGCAGCTGCAAGGAAGAGAGCAATGTGAAGTTAGTCTTTCAGCATTTTTTAGAGGAGCATCCGTATCCTCTAGGCCAATGTGCGAACAGCCCCTCTGCTCATACCCCCTCCGTCAGGAGCAGAGAATGTCAGAGACAGTGAGAGAGAGAGAGAAAAACAAACAATCAAAAATCAATACGTGCCGTTCGAGCTTTTAAGTATGCGAAGCACAGTGCGGGAAGCATGTCGCTTGACAAAGCAGCTGCACCGAAGGGAGCAATGTGAAGATAATCTTTCAGCATTTTTAGAAGAGCGTACGTATTGTCTAGGGGTGCGAACAGCCCCCCTGCTCACACCCCCTCCATCAGGAACAGAGAATGTCAGAGCAAGAGAGAGAGAGAAAAGCAGACAATCAAAAATCAATACGTGCTGTTTGATCTTTTAAGTATGCGAAGCACCGTGCGGGAAGCATATCGCTTGACAAAGCAGCCATATGTAAGCCCAGCAAGGAAGGGAGCAATGTGAAGGTAATCTTTCAGCGTTTTTTGAGGAGCGGCCGTATCCTCTAGGGGTGCAAACAGCCCCCCGTGCTCACAATATATTTGAGGAGTTTTATTTAATATGTAATACGCACTCTGGTTGAGTAGCTTCTCAGCCATCTGCCAATAGCGTCCCTTGTATGAAATCAACTGGGCAAACCAACTGAGGAAGCATGTACCAGAAATTCAAGGTTTCAAGGTTTTCTCAGTGTTATTCAATGTTTTTACATTTAGTTTACTATTACGCTGTGCATTCTATGGTATAATTAACTATATTTGTGCTTAAAAACTTAAAAATATATATATTTACATACAGTTCCTGCGGTCTGGAACGGATTAATTGTATTTACAGACAATCCCATTGGGGGAAATTACTTTGGTTCACGACCAAATCGGGTTACAACCAGAGTTTTGGAATGAATTATGGTCATGAACTAGGGTTCCACTGTATATTACACTTTGCATAAGGGATTACCAAAAGTGATATTGGTGTTGCTAGCTACAATGAAGGGTAAGATTCACATTATGTGAATCCCAGTGTTTTTTGTGGAGTGTTGTTAAATATTAATGGCAATGTAGTGAAAAGTGGTGCCAGTGCATGTTTCTCATAATGTTTGCTCCTTTTTATGGCTAATTTTGCATCTTGTTGTCCTGACAAGGACTTACTTGCACACTTAGCAGTCAGTTCTAGACTGAAGACAAGATGTCAAAGTTGATGCTTTCCTTTTTATAGGGTGCACCTGTGCAGTATATTGATGGCTGTTATATTTAAATAACAATTTCCTGAGTGCCACTAGATTTTTTTTTTTTTGCTGCTTACAGTAATCATTATAATAAAGTATAAAAAATGTGTACAAATGTACATGTAGTGTCCAGGATTGTTAACCTAAATTTAGATATATTCAGATATTTACTTATTTTTAATTTGAATATTCAAATCTTATTTTGACCAATTTGACAGCCCAAGGACATAAGTGTGTGCCTTGTGATAGAGCGGAATCCCACCTAAAGTTGGTTCCTTCTGTTAGAATAGGCTTCAGCCATCATGCCCCTAATTTGAGTTAAGAGCTTTTTACATTTGTCCTGAATGTCTCGATAAGAAGTGTTCTATATGTGAAAAAATAAAACTTTTTCACACCATATGCGCCTTCACCTTTCCCTGTTTTCATCTAGTCTTGCCTGTCTCAGTGCTCACTGATGTCTTGAACCATGTTATAGATAAAGTAAACTTGCTGGCGAGCATTGTGTAAGATTTAGTTGAATTGGATTGGTTAGCTTGTTGGTCTGATTGGCTAGTCTTCATCAATATTGTTCTAATGTAAGCTGTAGCGTAGCAAAAAGTGTTTAAATAATTTCAAGTAGTTTGTCATTCACTGTTTACCTACATTAAAACATAACTAAGATATGAAGTAGTAGATGGTACTTAGTTTTCTAGCTTTCTAACTTTTTCATTGACAATACTTTGTTACTGTTGATTTCTTTGCTTACAGCTTATATCATTACAAAAGTTTTGAAAATGCCATTGCCCCCAATGTTGCTCTGATGCCTCTGTCCCATCAGAAGGTGGGTCCACACTCGCCATCATCTTCAAGAATTTCTCAAAGCAAAAGTGGTGGTTGTGATGGTCAAATCAATGGAAGTTGTGCTGGCAACAGCAACAGCACCAACAGCAGCACCAGCAATAGTGATGGCAAAGGGAGAAAGCAAAGACTAACTGGAGAGACATTTTCCTCACCAGAGCCCCAGAGCACTATTAGCAACAGCATCACTTTGCAGGAGCACAAAGACTCCGAAGGGGAGATTGAAGTGGAAAACCGTGATGAGTGTAAGTTTTCATTATTCATGTAGCTACTGCTGTTGAATTATGTGTTGTTGGTGTAATTTTGTAAGGCACTGTAAACAGTAGTTTCTGATTTCTGCCTTAAAAGCATATACAGTATTACCACAAGTGATTTTAAGACCACAAGTTCAAGTATTATTAGAACTACTGTAAGCATTCTGGAACCTAATTCCATTATTACATGCCATTTGTGTTCATATTTTTGATCATAACTCAGGTCTGTTTTAGAAAGTATAAGGTGTATCTTTCTCATCCTCTTGCTAATTCTTATGGACAAGATTTCAAGACACATCTAAGCCTTAGACTCTACAGCATTCAGACTGAAGAATAATGGATTCCATCTCTGCACTTTGTGAAGAATAATGGATTCCATCTCTGCACTTTGTGGATAATGTTTGTTGTGTTTGCCTGTTTGGCACTGGAACAGTACTCTGTCAAATATGGTATGGTCAGGATGAGAATCAGTATCTCCAATTTTAAATTCATGGTTGTTTTATGGAAAGGAGTGCCCTTCTTTTTCAAGCTTGGGAGTAAGCGCTTACCCCATTGAATAAATGTATGTATCTTTTGGGCTTTGATCCAAAGGATTAATTCAGTATCAGCAATTCTGGTGGCATTGTATCTATCATTTTTACTCAGTAGTATTTTTTGTTTATCTAACGGCCATGAACTTTAGAAAGTAATCCTAAGAATAAGATTACAGATTTAAGTGACCGATATGGGTTTCATACCCGGTAAGATGTATTCAATGTGATCAGGTATCTTACATATCTAAGTGGAACTGAAGGTGAAAATGCAGGTTAAGGCGTTATGAGTTTGTAGGGCATCTTATAGCTAATAAATTTGTTTTTTAACGATAACACCTGGTAAAAAGCAGACCTCAAATATGATTATTTAGGTTTCCTCTCTCTTTGGATGTGTCCCTACAAAGTGGGCCTGATCCTGCCAATATAGACTCCTGTAACCCAGATCTGGATTATGTGGGTGTGAGAATGTTAATTTATATTATCTTAGCCTGTTCATTTAATTGGTTTACAATCATTCAGTATCTCATGAATTCAGTGGATATCTCACATGTTAAAATATTATCTTTTTTTCTTTCTTTGTAGTCATGTCCTCTATATCGTCCCTTTCTTCACCATCATTTACATCCTCTAGTTCTGCTAAGGATCTTAGTTCTCCTGGTACTCAGGTCCAGAGTCTTGCAGCTAACCTTTTTGAAAACTCCACTGCTATCAGTGACACCCCAGGCATAGGCTTGGAGTCTGAGCTGGAGTCACTGCGACAAGCTTTAGACGGTGGTCTAGACACCAAAGAGGCCAAGGAGAAATTCCTCCATGAAATCATCAAAATGAAAGTGAAGCAGGATGAGAAGCTCAGCACTGCCTTGCAGGCAAAGAGAAGTCTGCAGCAGGTGTGGTTTGTTGAATTTTTATTTTACATAATATTCTCAGTGACTCCTTGGTAGATAGCCAGAGAGTGGATTGAATAAGTCTTACTCAAAACACTGATTTGGTGCACCAGAAAAGCTTCTGACATAAGACAAATTCAATTCAGACGTCTCACATGAAATGGCCAGCAGAAATGTTTGCTTTGGACAGATCAGCACAAATCTGCTGGTGATTTGTCCTATGAGGGGAGTTTACCTAAGTAGGCCAAAAGTGCTACTACCATATGCAAATAAACTGTAACTTTACTTTTTTTTATTATAATAACATTTTTAATCATTATCACAACAACTGAGGGATTCAGAATTAGACATTACCAAAAATTACAAATGAACCTAAAGTTCAGAAGAGGAAAGCAAAAGAAGAAAACCCTTCCAGTAATTGTAGCAATTTTGTCTAGATCATACTGTACTTCAAAGGAAGTCTAGTGAATTTCTTTTTCACTTAAACTGTTATTGATCAGTTGAAGAAAGCTTTATTAATAGCATGTCTGACAAGTATAAATACTGTATTAGGAGATATATATAAATATATTGGTTTGATAGCCACGTAGTAAATGAAAAGTGACTGGATCAGTGTAAGCTCACAAAGACATAGGAATGAGAATCACTTCCACCTTCAATAAACATTTTAGGTAAAAGGAAACATGTTAGAGTAGATTAAGATTATGGCAAAAATACACATCACAAGGCATTCATGTAATATCTGGTTGTTGCTGAAGTTGTATTTCACTAACTGTTCTCATTATAGTTTAACTATTATTTCTCAATCCACAGGAACTGGAGTTCTTACGGGTTGCTAAGAAAGAGAAGCTGAGAGAAGCAACAGAGGCTAAACGCAACCTAAGGAAAGAAATAGAGCGGCTGCGGGCAGAAAATGAGAAAAAGTTTAAGGAGGCCAATGAGTCTCGAATACGACTTAAACGGGAGCTGGAGCAAGCTAGACAGCTGCGTGTGTGTGACAAGGGCTGTGAGGCTGGGAGGCTACGTACAAAATATGCGGCTCAGGTACTATCTTAGTATTTATCTTCTGTGTTATACCACATCAGATGGGTAAGACGCTTACTTAGTGTTGTCTGCATGTGTATGTTTACCCATAAACAGCAAACTTTATAAATTTGACAGTGTTTTGAAGACCCAATGCTACTGCATAATGGTGCTTTGATGGAACAGCAGTGTGCCTGGATAATTATATAAAATGCACATTAGCACTTTGGATTTCCCCTCGTTTGGAAATATAGTAGTAGTGAGCTTATTTAGAGAATATACTTTATTATCTGCTTCTCTCATCTGCACACACATAACCATAGTTAAAAGAGTATACAGTGCATCTGGAAATTATTCACAGCGCATCATTTTTTTCCACATTTTGTTATGTTACAGCCTTATTCCAAAATGGATTAAATTCATTTTTTTCCTCAGAATTCTACACACAACACCCCATAATGACAACGTGAAAAAAGTTTACTTGAGGTTTTTGCAAATTTATTAAAAATAAAAAAATTGAGAAAGCACATGTACATAAGTATTCACAGCCTTTGCCATGTAGCTCAAAATTGAGTTCAGGTGCATCCTGTTTCCCCTGATCATCCTAGAGATGTTTCTGCAGCTTAATTGGAGTCCACCTGTGCTAAATTCAGTTGATTGGACATGATTTGGAAAGGCACACATCTGTCTATATAAGGTCACACAGTTGATAGTTCATGTCAGAGCACAAACCAAGCATGAAGTCAAAGAAATTGTCTGTACACCTCCAAGACAGGATTGTCTCGAGGCACAAATCTGGGGAAGGTTACAGAAAAATGTCTGCTGCTTTGAAGGTCCCAATGAGCACAGTGGCCTCCATCATCCGTAAGTGGAAGAAGTTCGAAACCACCAGGATTCTTGATAGAGATGGCCTGCCATCTAAACTGAGCGATCGGGGGAGAAGGGCCTTAGTCAGGAAGGTGACAAAGAACCCGATGGTCACTCTGTCAGAGCTCCAGAGGACCTCTGTGGAGAGAGGAGAACCTTCCAGAAGGACAACCATCTCTTCAGCAATCCACTAATCAGGCCTGTATGGTAGAGTGGCCAGACGGAAGCCACTCCTTAGTAAAAGGCACATGGCAGTCCGCCTGGAGTTTTCCAAAAGGCACCTGAAGGACTCTCAGACCATGAGAAGGAAAATTCTCTGGTCTGATGAGACAAAGATTGAACTCTTTTGTGTGAATTCCAGGCGTCACGTTTGGAGGAAACCAAGCACCATCCCTACAGTGAAGCATGGTGGTGGCAGCATCATGCTATGGGGATGTTTTTCAGCGGCTGGGACTGGGAGACTAGTCAGGATAAAGGGAAAGATGACTGCAGCAATGTACAGAGACATCCTGGATGAAAACCTGCTCCAGAGCGCTCTTGACCTCAGACTGGGGCGACAGTTCATCTTTCAGCAGGACAACGACCCTAAGCACACAGCCAAGATATCAAAGGAGTGGCTTCAGGACAACTCTGTGAATGTCCTTGAGTGTCCCAGCCAGAGCCCAGACTTGAATCCGATTGAACATCTCTGGAGAGATCTTAAGATGGCTGTGCACTGAGGCTTCCCATCCAACCTGATGGAGCTTGAGAGGTGCTGCAAAGAGGAATGGGCGAAACTGGCCAAGGATAGGTGTGCAAAGCTTGTGGCATCATATTCAAAAAGACTTGAGGCTGTAATTGCTGCCAAAGGTGCATCGACAAAGTATTGAGCAAAGACTGTGAATACTTATGTACATGTGCTTTCTCAGTTTTTTTATTTTTAATAAATTTGCAAAAACCTCAAGTAAACTTTTTTCACATTGTCATTATGGGGTGTTGTGTGTAGAATTCTGAGGAAAAAAAATGAATTTAATCCATTTTGGAATAAGGCTGTAATATAACAAAATGTGGAAAAAGTGATGCGCTGTGAATACTTTCCAGATGCACTGTATGTCTTTATTTTTCTTGTAAGAGTTTTTTTAAACGAACAAGAATAGGCTTATACCACTGATTGCAGATAACACAGTACCAAAGAGGAAGTGAGGTTCACTTCTGTCTTAGCACCATTGGGTGGTTTAGATAACAGTAAGCGAGAGAAAAATGTTATCTAGGTGCCATTTTGTGGTTTAATCTACCCCAAAAGATGCTGGGATGTTCTCATGCCTCTCCTTCCAAACAATTATTAGATAATACTGGTACATGTGTTGCAGTTTTACCCTGTTCTGAAGTCACTGTGACATCAGGCAGTTCTGTTATATCTTAAATCTTTCCTCATCTGTGATATTCCCAAACTGCTATTGTATGCCAGTCTTAAAAGTATTTTTGTTTACAAGTATGAAGATATTTGACTTCACGCTGATGTTCTTGTTAAAATACAAAATCCTGACATCTAGTCAAATATGAGAGGATTTTTAAGTAAGGACATGTATTTTTTGTCAATAATTCATCTTACTTAGTAATAAGTAGTCTTTATGACTAATTTCTGATGGATATGTAATGCATGTATATAATTACATTTACCAACTTGTTATAACTTTTAGGAGTTCCTATTGGTAGCAGAACATCCCAAAATATGAAGGCCCTGGAGAGTTATGCTCCCATTGTTATAAAATGCTTAAATGGCATTTGCAGCAAATAGAACTAAATGTCTTTTTGATGAATTTAAGTAATAATGTAGTGTGTCTTTCAGTAAAAAATTAAAAAAAACTGTATTGTGTGAAACATTTTTTGCTATAGCCTAATGTAACACAATAACATCACAATCCGTTACCGTTCCATACATAGAAACAGGTTCTAAAACACTTTTGGTGAAGGTTACCACACATTTATTTTCATATTCTGAATTCAGGTTTTAATAAGTCAGTCCATGATATATATATATATATATATATATATATATATATATATATATATGATATATATATATATATATATATATATAGTACTTTCAACCGAAACAGACACCATAGAGATGTAATGCTTAGCAGTTGCCCAGAGTCAAGTTTGCACATTCTGTTTGTGTTCACATAGATTCTCTTCAGTTTCCTCTCACATCACAAACAAATGCAATTTTGATAAATGAACAACTTAAAACTATTTCATTAAGAATGTGTATGAGTGTATTTGCGATGACCTTGTGTTCCAGAATTGATACCTCCCTTTATTTAATGCTGAGGGGAATCTCAGGATAAGAAAATGGATAGCGGATTGAATCAGTTAAAACAGTCAGTATTCTTAATAAGGATAATAAGAAGCATTATTATCTTTTTCCTTTGATACCTTACCTTTTCCAACATTATAGCCTCTAACATTTTCTTGAGGTCAAGGCACAGTCTCCTCAGACTGCTGCACCTGACCTTGTATCCTAACTACATTATATCTTTTATTAAAGTACAGCCTTATTAAATCACTGATAATACACATCCTAAAGCTTTCAGTAGACTCTGTATTTTCTTGCTGGACATTTAATATGAGACTCATAAACCTTGACAGTCTTCATTGAGTCCCACTCATTTTTCATGTACAGGATTTATGTTTGGTTAACTGAAGTGACTCAGCAGCTGAGTAAGATCTCAGACAGTGTGGGACTAGATAGCAGGGTGCGGCAAGTAGGCCCCTCTTTGTAAACTCAGCCAGGAGGAAGCTGCATGACAGATGACAAATGCTTCAGCTGATGCTGACGTTTCAATGGTTTTGTAATCTTAAAGGTGATGTTTTTGTAAAATAGATGAGCTGTTATACTACACAGTCTTGTGTGTAGTAATGTACCTTAACTTTATGTGACAATGGTAGCAGTGTAGATACAGAGGTTATCCTGAATTAAAATTATGCATGTCACAGTTTAACGGATTGAATGACTTTTTCAATAAGAAATGAAGCAGCCAATTTAGACTTGCAGATGGATGTTATTTGCATGTGAGATTCTTGTGCTTCTGTTAACACAGAGCATCTTTGAAATGCATAAGTGACCTTGAACAATTCTGAAGTCCCAAGTGGCCAGCTTATTCTGATAGCATTTCACTGTTACTCTCATTGCAGATTGAAGACCTACAACTTAAATTACAGCATGCTGAAGCAGATCGTGAGCAGCTAAGAGAGAACTTGCTGCAGGAGAGGGAGGCACGGGAGCACTTGGAGAAGGTGGTCAGGGAACTACAGGAGCAGCTGTGGCCCAAGTCCAGCTGCACAGACACAACAGCCAAGGATTTAGAGAAATAATGCAGTATGAATCCCTAGGAAAGTGTGTGAGCAAAGAAGGAAAATGCAGATTCATGAGACACACAAATGTGTGCATAGTGTGGACGCATGCAATGCAAAGCATTGGGAAATAAGATTGTTACTAACAAAAAGCACTGAAATGCTTTTCTAATTTAAGTACGTAAAACAAAGACAAGAAACTATAAAGAAATAGCACAAGCTGCTTGTTCTAACTATTTTAACCTGAGACAGAATTTTGGATACCAACTTTTTTTTTACCTTAATAGTAACAAACACGAACATCCTGGAAAGGATTACCATTTGTTTTCAGCAGTAATAGTAGTTGGCTGGTCTGATACTTATATTTTGTTTTTTTTTTTTATTGTTTTTTTTTTGTGGCTGGCTTTTTCCGTTCTTTGGATTTTTTCCTATTCTTGGGACACTTTGATAACTTCATTTTAAAATAAGCTATATCAAAACAACATAAGATATTGAAGTTGATTAAAAAAGTGTTGTACACACACAATGAAACAACAAGGTTGTAGGAAAGTGTATGAGCTAGCATGCCTGGCTATGACAACTTGAAAATGTGGACATTTCATTTGGATCCACATGTTCACATCAGATCAGCAGACAGGGCTTCAAGGCATCTAATTTTAAGTTCTTATTTATGTCTCATTCATTTTGTGGAAACATGAAGAAGAGAGGGAAAGGACACTTGTATTTTTCTGGCCTTACTCTTTTTCGAACTGGAAAAAAAACTACTTGGAAATAAAAACATGGCACAGTTTGTATTCTGATTCATGTTTGACTGATGTGCTCTGGGCACCCTTTCACTGACTGAGCACTTCAGTTCCTGGGTTTGTATAAGAACTATGATATTTGTCCAAGAAATTACTTGCAAAAATATATATATAAAAATTATACACACACACACACATATATATATATATATATATATATATATATATATATATATATATATATATATATATATTGTAAAAGAATCAGACATACTCTGATAAAGGTTTGGGGCAGCCACCCGTATAATCTCGAAATCCTTGGCTGCAAAGCTGAAGTGAATAATAATAGCACTGAAGTGCATACAAACGAGTCCAAAACCAGACTGAGGAATAGGAAAGAGGGCAGGGTTTTAAAGGGGAAGACAGGAAGTGAGGTCATAAGGATCAGGGATGTGTTCGTTCTCCATTGGACCGAGCCCGGACATGACGTCAGAGGGGTCGGAGCCATTCAGGTCCCCTTCCATTGGCTCGGTCCCGGAAATGATGTCACGAGAGCCAGGTGGAATCTCCCGGGAACGGTCTGCAGGCAAGAGAGAAAAAGAGTCAGTGCACTCTGCCACCTCCCGGTATGTCTCAGAACTGCCGTCCCTCAAGCCCTTTAGCTGCCTCCCATGCGCACGTGTGTGACAAATATATATATATATATATATATATATATATATATATATATATATATATATACACAACAAAAAGTACAATTTAATTGTTTTGGGAATCTTTCCTAAATATATTGTTCAAAAAGAATTTCTTTTTGTATATCTTTAAAAGTGATGTCTATCTTGTCTCCAGTATTTATCAATCAAGTCCTTTCAGTTTTAGAGGATAAAAGAGAAAGATGCTATGTGCCGTGCATGACTATAGTTAATATTCTGCCTTCCTGAATACTTAACATATGATTACTTGCTGCTGTTTAAAAGTTACAAAGGCCATTTTATACAATAATTTTAGGGCTGGAAGCCTTGTCTCTTTCAACAGCCACAGCTAAAATGTTTTCATTTTTCACTTTTTAAATAAATCGCACTTTGTTTAAAAAAATAAAGCTGTAGTCTAGTCTGCATTTCACTTCCATTAAATCATCCAGTTATACTTTTAAAGAAAATGATACTTAACCCTTAATCACAAAAACAGTGAGCGATAATATTGAATTAGTCTACTGCATCAATATTATAAATGAAAAGCAAACATTTGAACGATTATGCATTTTTTATGCATTACTTTCTTCCATAGTACATAAATGAACTATTGTCCTGCAGGTTAGATTGTTTCATATATACATACCTTAATTAATATTGTTATTTTTAATATTGTTCATGTTAAAGTTTCAAGTATGCATAAAACCATGATAGTTCAAGTCCATTTCAGTAAATCAAACAGTGGAACATGAAAAATTGCAGTATGACGTGCCAGAATCAGTCAGCGTCCTACCCCTCCTAAAACTGCCATTTTCAAGTGTGGGTGGCAGTTTTCTTTTCTGCTGTGAAGACATCAGTCACAGCATACATGAACAGGGAAGTCAATGAAAGGGACAACAAGGAAATATCTAAAAGTGAAAGATGTCACTGGAAGCCAGATACAGTGCAGATTGGAATGTAGCTAGTGTTTATGCAATTTTTCTACTGGAATTAATTATCTAGCTTCTCTCAGAGATGTTTTGTTTCTGCTTTTTTTTTTTTTTTTCATGAGCAAAACTTTTTTTTATTTTCATATGCATGAGATGAAAATCTGCTATACAGATGTATTCATTAATGGGCATTAATCCAGTTTATATAAAGTATTTTTATTGTGTTATGCAACATAAAGCATTTAGCATTTCTAGTTATACTTTTTTAAAGGAAACTAAAGAGTCTGTTTTTCATTATTGTTTAAACAGTATTTTTTCATGATTTCTACCTAAGTCCATTTGGGGTTTTTTCTACACCCCCGTTTTGCTGGGTAGGGCACTGACCTGCGCTTTGCACCTCCTCGGTTTTGTCTGTATTACATGCCTGTCTGCCCCTGCTGTTCAGCCCAGCTGCCCCATGCTCTCTTACACTGTACTAACCAGATTTTTGATAAAGCAGATCTTGTAAAGTGTCTGCTCAAAAACAGGCTCTCCCACACCTGTAGACAATGCAGCCCCTAGCATTCAGTACTGATGATGTAGCATGTGAGGTAGGATTTTTGTACATCTGTAATTTACAGTATCAGACTTACACCGTTGTTTCTGCATTTTTCATCACTACAGCCTTTGTAATTTAAATATTTTTGTTCATTCAAACATTTCATTATTTAATTTTTAAATTCTGTATTATGATATTGAGCAACTTATATTAAAGCACACATTAAAATAAAATCCAGGAACCCAAAACTGAGAAGATTTCTGGCTACCACACCACAGAACAATTTGCAAGGAGGCACACAAAAGAAAGGGTGAGTGTGTGTGTGTGTGTTTGTGCGTGTAAGTATGCTATGTGTGTGTGTGTGTTTGCATTTGGTTTCCTTTAAGAAAGTTTTTTTTTGTATTTTTTCATATTACAGAGATTTCTTTACTAGCTTTTGCTTTCCTTTTTTTAAATTTCTCATTGTATATTCAGCTAAGAGATATATGATTTTATAAAACATGAACAAAACAAAACAATTTTTCTAAACAAAAACTAAACAGCAATAAACTGTTCATTTTTACTGTGCAGCAAAGTTGGCTGCTTTATTTTATTCACAATCTATAAAAATTACAGATTATAACTTGTAAATACTTTTATCATTTTTCACTGTTGTATTATAAGTGGGTTTTTTTGTTGTTTTTTTTTTTTTTGTTTTTTTTTCTCAAAGATAAAGTCTTCTCTTACACAGCAGCTATCTTGTTTTATGAACTGCGTTTTAGCATTGAGGCAAACATTTCATTGTGCTTTCAGTTATGTTTCTCAACCTAAAGTATGCTGGCCTCCTCCACTGCTCCCCGCTATTTTTATATTACCATAGATCCGTTTAGATCTCAAAATCCTGTCTATGGTTGAGGTGTCAAAAACTTGGAGTCTGTGCATTTGGACTAAAATTGTCATATAAGTTCATGATCAACGCAATTGCCACTTTGCAGCTAATATCATTATATCATTTTTTCAGAAATATTTTAGCCCTATGCTGCTGCTAACAGTTATTTAAATTTAACAACTCTAGAACTATTTTTATGTAAGAGATAAATGTATGCTTTCATGTTTATTAATGCCACATTTAAGTGAGAATACATGGGGTGGGGGGGTTGGTTTATTTATCTGTTTTGACTTTATAACATTCTTTTTTCCACATCTTGCTCCCTGTCTCTGCCCTTCAGATTTTCCTTTTTTTCTTATACAAACTATATTGTAAAATAAAGGACTTTATGAGATTATCTATAAAATAGCTATGGCTTATATACCACAGTGACTGAATGTACAGTGTATAGATGCATTACAAGAAATAAAATTGTTTGTCCAGGAATTCTGTCTCGTCTTCTATCTTGTTTTGACAGCATAAAAGAGAACTTTGCAACAGTGACATCTCTTAAGAAAACCAGTCCACACATAAATGTTTTGCTGCTGTCAGATGAATGTATTGTACTTCATCTCATTGTTATTCTTAACTTAACTGAGTCGATCAGAACTTGATCACTACATTTCAGGAAGTGTAATAGTGGAATTTCCATTTGTGGAGTATCACATTAAACTAGGAAGATCTTAATCAAAGAGCTTGATAGGCTTGAATATGGGGAGCTTTGTTGAGTAGCCAGCTTTGTAAACTAATGTTGACAGATGTTGACAAAGAGGCACATTAGGTTGTAAAAAGAAGGTCTTATCATATGAAGAGGTATATGTATATGCACAGAAAAAGCTTTTAAAGGTTTTAAAGATTGTAATGCTAGTAATGAAGAAGAAAAAAATAACAGTTATCCTTGATGATAATATTTGAGAAAATAAACTTAGTTTTTGAAAAAAAATCAAAACCTGCATCATGTCATTTGCAGTGCTTTCAGTGATGGTCATGAGGTGCAGCCAGATGCTTATGATTACAGTAACAGTAACAATGGAAGCTGTGTATCACAAAGTAATATTTTACTTGCACTCTGAAGCCCTGTTTCAGGGCTAGGATATATTAGGTCAGAATGGCACAGCAGAACAGTGAAAAGAGAAAAGGAATGTGAATGAAAGTCACTATGATAAAGCTTATATCAAAAATCCACTGATGGTCACACCCTGTGCTGAGACCAAATAAGTATTCTTTATATTAGAAGGCAGACTATTATTGAGATCTTAGGAGTCACAGTGAAGGGGTTGGCCTGTAACAGAACTTTAATTTCCATGGCAATTATAAGAAAACTTGTAGTTTCTAATCAAAGTATACAGTGTATTAACATACAGACTTTAATGATTTCTGTAAAAGCAAACTAGCAGAAGGCATTGGTGATTAGGAAAACAAAAATCATACAAGAGATACCAAGCAGTTTGGCCTTATTAGACAGTGCTTCACTTTATGGAATTCAACTATTTGCACTCTATACAGGGAGTGAGGTCCAAAAATACTTATGCAGACTCCAAATGAACTATGAATTGATTAAACTTCACTTTTGTTTATTAAAACATATCACTTCAATCTATAATTGTTGGTATGGTTGTAAATAGGTTGACCATAGCCATTTAAAGCTATCGTACTTCAACTAAGCAAAAGTAGAAAACTTTTTTTTCTGTGTTTATATGTTTTCATATGCAATTAGAAGGACTACCTCCTTTAATTCAGAACAATTTAAAATAGCTATAGATACTTATGTAATGAATATATATGATAGGCATGTACATTAAGGCTAGCTGCTCAATTTAAGCAAGTATCTCTTGAGATAAGATGGCACACACTGTCGGAAGTAAGTGAACAGTGACTGGGGAATTTGTAACAACTATGAGGCCCATTGGAGTAAACATGGATCTGTGCCAAACATTTTATTCGTTGTTGAGTCCATCGCCCAGTAAAATTCAAGACTTTTCAACTGCCGTCTTATTTAAATGTACAGATATGGTAAAAAGTAAGTACACACCCTGAAAAGGTATGTCTTTTTTATATTATTAGACAACAGGGTACTTGATTAATATTTCAAAAATATGGATAAAGGTGATCAAATATTTACAACCATTTTAACATTGTGCACTATTTAAATTACCAAAAAAGCTAATTCCTTGTGCATAAGTTTATCCAGGCATTAAACTAACATTAGAATCAAGTGCACCTGAACAGGTGCAAATGATTAGAGCATCATTACATTAACGTGGGGGCCCTGCCTTATATAAACCTCAGACATCTATGGTGTGGTTTGGACTTGGCAAAAGACCTTTCTGAGAAAGAAATACTGTTGATACTAATGAGTCTGAGAAGGGCTTTATTGTTCCTCCCAATCACTAAATTGTCCAAAATATCATCATCAAATTGGAAAAATCTCAAACCATTGCCCATCTGGCTAGGAACTAAATGAGAGGTACTGCAGGAAATCTACTAGAACCCCTGGTTAACTTCAAGGGATTTACAGGCAAGGCCTTAGACGGCACAACTTTGTCTTCCATGTGAGACGAGAAAGAAAGAAGCCACCTCCTTTGAGAAAGAATATATATACACAACTGAAGTTTGCCAGGGATCATCAGAGGAGGAAAAAAAACTATTAGAAGAATATGATCTACATACATGAGATAACAGCAGAGCTGTTTGACCAAATTGCCAGGCATGGTGTTTGGCAAAATCTAAAAAAGTGTCTATGACCAAAAGAACCTCATACCAACTGTAAAGTGTGGTGGTGGAAATATTATTGGTTAAGGTTACATCAGAGTTAACCAAGAATTTCACATTGCACCATGGTGTACTTAAGGAGAGTGTGAGGCTAGTCTTCAAAAAGCTGATGCTGGATCGTAAATGGACCAAATACTCAAGCAAGCCCATGGCTCAAAACAATAAAATGTAGGATTATGAAAGGCTACATCAGAGCCCATACAAATGCTATGGGGAAACTTGAAATAGGCAGTACATACAAGCAATTCCCCAAATATCCCATTGTTAAACTTATCCTCTGGGTAGGACGTTGGATATCTCTGGGTCCACGGTTCTTGAAGCTGATCCTCCAATTAGCTGTGAACCACACAGTCTCACTGAGATTGCACAGGTGGTGAACCAGCTGATTGGGGGGGTGGAGGCTGCAGGGATCTGTGGTATCTGGGGTGAACTTCTCCAGGCTGGTGGTAAGGCTGTCCTCCAGGCATTGCAAACAATCTTTGCTTCCATTTGAGAGACTGGCATCATCACAACTGACTGGAAAACGGGACTTGTCATCCTTATCTGAATGGAAAGGGAAGGGTGATCGCCTGGATTGCAGCAACTACAGGGGGATAACACTGCTCTCGGTGCCGGGTAAGGGCCTTGCTGGGGTTGTCCTCAATAGGATCCGTGATCACTTGCTCACCTACCAGCGACCAGAACAGTTTGGTTTTATGCCTAAGAGGTCTACCATCAACCGCATCCCGGCACTGAGGGTTCTCATGGGGCGCAAACGCAAATATCAGCAGTTTCTTTGCAGCCTTTGTTGATTTTCGTAAAGCGTTCGACTCAGTTGATCAAGCTGCCCTGTGGGACATCCTGAGGATTTGCAGGATCCCCTCGAGGTTGCTGGATATCATGGCTGGCCTGTACACTGGTGCTGTGAGTGCTGTGCAGAGTGGAGGCAGGACCTTGCTCCTGCTCTGTTCAATGCTTTTATGGACTGAGTGTTGGGCAAGGTCCTGGAGTCCAGCGGCTGTGGGGACATCTGTTGGTGAAGAAAGGTTCACGGATCTTGACTTTGCTGACGATGCTGTGATCTTTGCGGAGTCAATGGAGGCTCTGATCGGGGCGCTCGAAAGACTGAGCGAGGAGTCTTGAGTGTCTGGGCTTGCGAATGTCCTGGATAAAAACCAAGATCCAGGCCTTTAATGACCTCTTGGGCACAGCCATCAGCAGTGTGTCTGTTTGCAGAGAGAGTGTGGACCTTGTTGAGAGTTTACTTACCTTGGCAGTGACATTCATGTCTCTGGTGACTCTTCCTATGAAGTCAGTAGACGGATTGGGAGAGCATGGGGGGTCATGAGGTCGCTGGAAAGGGGTGTGTGCCGCAAAAGGATGAAGGTCCAAGTCTTTAGAGTCCTGGTGCTTCCTGTCTTGCTTATATGGTTGCGAGACATGGATGCTATCCAGTGACCTGAGATGAAGACTGGACTCCTTTGGTACTGTGTCTCTCTGGAAAATCCTAGGGTACCATTGGTTTGACTTTGTGTTGAATGAGCGGTTGCTCATGGAGTCCCGAATGAGGCACATTACCTGCATTGTGAGGGAGCATCAGTTATGGCACTATAACCATGTGGCACATTTCCCCAAGGGTGATCTGGCTCGTAAGATCCTCACTGTTGGGGAACTGAGTGGCTGGACCAGACCAAGGGGTCACCCACGTAACACCTGGCTGCAGCAGATAGAGGATCATTTCCAGAGGTGGGTAGTAACGAGTTACATTTACTCCATTACATTTACTTGAGTAACTTTTTTAAAAAATTGTACTTCTAAGAGTAGTTTTACTGCACCATACTTTTTACTTTTACTTGAGTACATTTGTGAAGAAGAAATGCTACTCTTACTCCGCTACATTGGGCAACACTCGAATTGTTACTTTTTTTCCATTATATACGCTATATTTTTGCCAGAGAGAAGCTGCCAGTGGATCTACTGCATGACTGTTTCAACAATCAGACGTAGCAACAATAATCACAAGACTCCATTTCACCAATCAGATGTAGCAACAATAGATAGATAGATAGATAGATAGATAGATAGATAGATAGATAGATAGATAGATAGATAGATAGATAGATAGATAGATAGATAGATAGATAGATAGATAGATACTTTATTAATCCCAAGGGGAAATTCACATACTCAATAATCACAAGACTCCGTTTCACCAATCAGACATAGCAACAATAATCACATGGCTCCATTTCACAAATCGGACGTAGCCATGCAGTCACATGACCACACACAAATTGTGGCAGCATAGCGGCACAAACTTCGCATGGACAGTGGACAGGGAAAGAAAGGATACATGAAAGATGAGAGCCAACTCCTTCTGAAGTTTCACCATCACTTCACTGAGTGAAAAACAAGCACGTTTTAACCAAACATGCACAGACACAAATAGTGAAGGTATAGTGAGACTTTTTGTACATACACAAGCTGCCTTGTTCTAATGTTATTTTCTACCAGCTGTGCTATTTGGAGGGCAAGTGAATATGCAGTATTATATTGTCAGTTTTATAGTATATCTTGTCACTGTAAGTAGTTTGCACTGTTCAAATGTACATGTTACCTACTGTAGGTATTGGCTTCAAAACTTTGTGTTATTTGTGCATCTTTATTTTGTAAACATGTTATTTATTTTTACTCATTTTTTATTTTATTATTTGGAAATAGCAGAATTTGCACATTATTTTATATTTTTGTCTGTCTTATTACAACATTTCTAAAAAATAAATCATTTATTATGATCAAACAGTTACTCAGTACTTGAGTAGACTTTTCACCAAATACTTTTTTACTCTTACTTGAGTAATTTTTTGGATGACTACTTTTTACTTTTACTTGAGTAATATTATTTTGAAGTAACGCTACTCTAATTTTTGGCTACTCTACCCACCTCTGATCATTTCCGGAGGGTGGGACTGGGCCGCATGCCTGCCTGGGGGGTTGCAAACTGGGATCCCGAGTTGTTTCATTGTAACGCACTGTACCAGTGCTTGCTCCCCAACTTGACTTTACTTGACTTGTAAGAAGGGAAAGAAAATTCAAGTATGGTCAGATTGCATTTTTGGACTTTGGAACTTTTATTTTACTTTTGATGACATCATTGTGGCACTCTTGAGTCTGCTGCTATGTCATTTGTGTTGTTTCATGGATGCTGTCATGTTGTTTGTGGTAGCTGTGTCTGTTGTTACTCTCATTATTGAGATAACTTGCAAGAGTTGACACAAATACTTTAGCTTTAAAAGCTGTCAGCACTGTAGACATGTCCAGTAATCAAAGACAGGATATTTAGTTAGTGTTCTGTCTTTTTAAAGATCATTTTCACTTTCCTTGTATCAAAACCCTGTATGTTTCTAGACTGTTCTTTAAGAAATAATGAAGAAATATTTCACTGATTTCTGTCATCCAGAGATGAACTTATTTTTTCCACAGCAGACAACTGTATTTCTGAGATTTTTATTGAATATTTGTAAAGAACAGTTTGTTGTTTTTTTGCTACTTGTTAAATTAGTGCACATATGTTTGTATATATTGCTAAAATTAAGATCAAATATCTATACGTGCAAATATGTCAAACTATTTGTTGGGATGTATTTTTCACTGTGCTGTACTTAATTAAGTAAATGGGTGCCGCATGTAGCACTTGATAAATTCAAGTCCAAGTGGGACTTGCTGGTTCAAATTCACAATCTGTTTTCCCTAAGAAAAGAAGCACTGCTCCCGAAAATATGAATACATTCTTGTTTTTTGCTTTGTTTCGTAATATTCTGTTTGGTGCACTCATCACTGAAATCTCAGGAAGTATTCCTAACCCAGCTCAAGACTATATCCCTCACCACTCTTGCCTCATGCTGCTCGTGACAGCTCCACGTGCTCACCATTCTGGCTCTGGCTTAAGCCGTAAGAATTTAATTTCAGCTCAGTTTGGCTTAGTGACCATCAGTAGTGTTTGTCTGACCCATGCCTGCCTGTAATACTTCACACATCTGTTGTGAGGAAGCCCAGCCTGGTGCCCTACATTTACAGGGAAATAGACACACTACAAGCTGAAACTGGGAGTAGAAAACTAATACAGAAATGAGCTTCAGCCTCTATGCTGGACATTAGTGAAGACCACTGTAGAGAAGATGACCTATATGGGTACATTTTCATCTGAAGCCTTGGCCAAAAAGCAATAAGAAATTTGAGAAGGGGATCGTGTGGTCTTTGGCATTTGACAGTTTTTTATACGCCCTAAGGTATTAGTCCCAATCTGCTCGCTTGTACCTGTGGCCCCCATTAAGAAATCTCAGCATACTGGTATCCTCCTTATGAAATAATACTTGGAACTGCTACCAACTTAGTCCCCCACTGCACACACTCACTCCTTAGATTTGTTTCTTATTTGAATTGGTTAATTGTTTTAGGTTCATTAACTCTCCTGCTAAAGAATTTCCCCTTTCATTCTTGTCATCAGTCTCCGGATTGCATTATTTTTTCATTTCTCAGTCACTTGCCTCCTCTGTCAGGAATGCCTTCTTCGCAACTGCCTTCTTATCTGATCAAAAAGTTATCTTGCATCTCCACCTACTTTCTTTTCTGATTCATGCCAAGTGCTGGCATTTCAGCACCTCATTAATGTAAAATCCCCAAATGTCTTCCAAAATAGATGATTTTATCTCTACTAATACTAGTTCTGTTGATGACCCTACCTTTGTCTTTTAATCCATTAAGGGTTCAGTTCATAACTTAGATTTTTCAGTGGCTTGTTTTGTTTAAAACATATTAAAATATCTGATTTGGAATCTACTCCTAATTTCTCTGGGAAATACACATCCTTGTGTGGTTGACCAGAGCTGTGAGTCATTAGTTATATGCTCTAGAATGAACTCCTCTTTCCTTCAAGTTTAAGATCAGTTGCATTATTAGGTTTCTACTGCCAAGTCCAGTAACCTGTTGGCACCAAGGCTTTCTGAAGAGATCTGTGAAAATGAAAACAAGTTAGGTTTGTTTACTAAAGACATTTTCACACTTTATAGTCTTTTTGCTTTGTTCTGAATCAGAGGATCCATTACTTTTTTTCACACTGCAAACTTTCAAGTGATTTAAACTAGGGGTGTGCGATATTGGAAAAAAAAAAATCTCGATATTTTCTGGGACTTTGACGATAACGATAATTCCAAGATATTCTGCATCCTTTAAACATGTGTTTGTAAGTCTTATTAAGATCTAGCTTGGTCTTGGTAATAGAAAATTAATTGTAGCTTAATGAAACAGTTAAGGAAAACAGGTCTTATTCATTTAATTAAAACTGAAGTAAAACACCCATGTTCTTTCGGTGTGGAGTTTGCACGCTCTCCCTGTGTTCGTGTGGGTTTTTGCAGGGGGCTCCGGTTTCCTCCCACAGTCCAAAAGTGTGCAGGGTAGGCTGATTGGCGAATTTAAATTTACCCTGTAATTGTGTGAGTGTGTGCACCCTGCAGTGTGTAGGCGCCCACCCAGAGTTGGTTCCTGCCTGCGCCTGTTGTTCCCGGGACAGGCTCTGCCCTCCCCCCTACCCCCGCGACCCCAGTTGGGATTAAGCGGTTACGATAATGGATGGGGGGATGGATGAAGTAAAACAAAAACATTAAATTCACCAGTCAACTTATTACAGTATGCATTATAGTACATAACTGAACAGTGGCCTACAGGATGTACACAAACATTTGCACTGAGACCAACAAAACTATTAAAATGAGAGCACCTACTATTCATGTAAACAAGCTATAAATGCACAGGGAATAAAATACCTGAACATCACAGTTACAGGCCAAGAACTGAACATGTGCAGCATGTAAGCAAGAACACAAATCTAACATACTGTACTATACTGTAAACATCTAAACATCCATCGAATACTGCAGAAGTAGCATGTGTAAACAAGTTTTACACAAACTAACACTATTAAAGAAATTACTAACTTCCTTTGTCCAATATTGCACAAAGTTATGAGTTTTGAGAAAGTTATGAGAACTATAAAATTCTACTGGAGAAACTTCAAGTTGTGTGACAGGAACACCAGCCTGTCCACAGCATCTGGCTTCAAAACAGCACGGTTACATGTTACAACATTTCCTCCGGTGCTGAAAGCCCTCTCAGAAGCACTGCTTGAGGCAGGAATGCACAGGTACTTTTTTGCTAGTTTCCCCAATCTGGGGAAATTTACTTCTTGTGTTTTCCACCACTCAAGTGGATTTACCTCACTGTCCACCTCAGGTATCATTAAGTAGCTCTTGATCTCTTTTTCAATGGCAGTGGGCAGAGACTCGTCTTCTCTGAATTCCTGTGCTTTTTTGAAATAGCTGCCAAAAGACTTTTTTTTCTTTTTGCTCCCTCCCTTGCATCATCACCTGATCCAGTTTCTGCAGTCATCAGGTGAGCTGAAGCAGCTGAGGGTCCTGAGGTAGGGCTGTCTTCCTCTGTCGCCACAGCCATAAGTTCTCTCGCAGCTGCCATCATAATGGCTTTGATCCGGTCATCATTATTAAAGCGATTTTTGAACCGTGGGTCAAGTGTGGATGCCAAACCCAACAGCTCATCTACACAGTCCTCTGTGTATTTGGAGTTCAGATACTCTGGAATGGCCTGTTTGATCTTTTTGGTTAAGTCTGTGTCATCAGACTTCACCTCCAGGACATCAGAGTTGAATAAGGCCAGCACAGGTTTTAAGTAAGAAACTGTTACAAGTTGCTCACCTGAAAGAGCATCTTTGAACTCCAGAAGAGGGCCTAGTGCTTTACTTACTGCCTCCAGCACTTCAACATCTTGCCATGTTGGGACAAGATGCCAGTGCTTTTTGTCTGCAGTCAAAACATGACGAATGGCTTTTTATTGTTCAATAAATCTCTCTATCATGCGCTGTCTTGAGCCCCATCTTGTTGGTGACTCGGTGATAAGTTTATGCATTGGAAGTTTGAGCTTCTCTTGTGCATCAACAAGTGCTTTCTTCTTTTTCCAGCTACTGGAAAAACCTCCAACCACCTTTTTGCAAAATCCTATGGCTCTGTCTATCCTTGGATCCCGCATGCTCCTCTCTGGAAAACATTTAATATAAAATTTAACGGAACATTCAAAGTGTACTGTATATAATAATTGCATTACAACATTCTTATATTTTTATTGTATAATGTATTATTTGAAATTATATTGAATTATGTTTTTGTCATCTACAGCTTTACTTATCAGGTTTTTTTTGTATTTTTAAACGTCATAATAAATAAGATCAATTTAACTTAAACTGCATTTTATAGAGGAACCCCAAATTACTCACCAATTGCAATATGAAGCCCATGCCCAAAACAAGGTAGCCTCTTCCAGTTATTAATCCGTAGTGCACTGACAACGTTAGCCCCACTGTCTGTTGTCATGCAAACCATGCAGTCTTCTCGCAGTGACCATAATGCCAGCACATCTTTCAGACCTTGCGCAATGATGTCGCCAGTGTGATCTTCTGGGAAGTAGGATGTTTGCAAACAGAAGCTTTGCAGTTGCCAGTTTTCGTCAATGAAATGCACCGTCAGGGAGAGGTATGGCTCGGATGTTCGGCTTGACCATAAATCCGTTGTTGTGGCAAAATGTGAAACCTTTTGCAGTTTATGCATCACAATTTGGCGACACGAATCATACAACTTAGGCAGAGTTGTTTGACTGAAATATTTTCGGCCAGGCAGTGTGTACCTTGGGTCTAAAGTATTCAAAAGTTGTTTAAAACCATCTCTCTCAACCACTTGAACTGGCACCATATCTTTTGCGATGTAATTGGTGACAGTGTTTGTTATGTCATGCATCTGTTGCTTTTCTTGTCGTAAGGCACTTTTTTGCAGAATGAGTCCTCTAAAGTTTGCTGATTGTGTTTTTGTGCTTGTACCTTGATTACTTTAGACTTGTGCTGGACAGTTGAATCCTTAAGCTTTTCGTATTCTTCGTATTCTGTGTGGTGGTTAGTTCGCAAATGGTGACGGCTTGCTGGCCGTACATGCCTACGCAACTCGCTTTGCACACGCACAGTGGTCTATACTGTTGCATTAGTGAATGAACTCTGTGTTTGTTTTTTTTGCAAAGCGAGTTACATATTCGATAATTTAATCTTGCACATCGTTAAAACAGCAATTAAGATGTAATCGTAAACGATGTATATCGCACACGCCTAATTTAAACATATCAATAAATAATAATAATAATATACTCATTGAAAAGATGTGTTTTTAACAGAAGTTTGAAATTAATAATAGATTTTTCTTCGCAAAAGCTGAGAGGGAGAGAATTCCAAATTTTAGGGGCTATCACTCTGAAAGCTCTGCCACCCATTGTTACTAACCTGTATTTACGTACAGTGAGTAACTTAGCGTCCGATGATCGTAATTCACGGGCAGGAGTGTAAGGAAGCAGCAACTCCGACAGATAATGAGGGGCTAACCCATGAAGGGTTTTAAAGGTGAGAAGAATAATTTTATATTTGATTCTTGAAGAAACTTGTAACCAATGTAAATCATAGAGGACAGGAGTGATGTGAGCAGATTTTTTAGTATGTGTAAGTAAACGAGCAGCAGAATTCTGAACATATTGTAATCTGTTGATATATTTAGTCGGGAGGCCATAAAACAAAGCATTGTAATAATAATAATAATAATACATTTTATTTATACAAGGCGCCTTTCAGAGAACTCAAGGACACTGAACAAACAATAAATAAATAAATAAATAAATAAAAGACACAATTATAAACAACTTAAAACATCAGAAAATCTAAAAATTAAAACCAAACAAAACCACTATAATCAGGAGGAAAAAGAAAAAGCCATTTTAAACAGATGTGTTTTAAGTTTACATTTGAAGGATGAATATGATCTAAGGGGCGGCACGGTGGCGCAATGGGTAGCGCTGCTGCCTCGCAGTTGGGAGATCTGGGGACCTGGGTTCGCTTCCCGGGTCCTCCCTGCGTGGAGTTTGCATGTTCTCCCCGTGTCTGCGTGGGTTTCCTCCGGGCGCTCCGGTTTCCTCCCACAGTCCAAAGGCATGCAGGTTAGGTGGATTGGTGATTCTAAATTGGCCCTAGTGTGTGCTTGGTGTGTGGGTGTGTTTGTGTGTGTCCTGCGGTGGGTTGGCACCCTGCCCGGGATTGGTTCCTGCCTTGTGCCCTGTGTTGGCTGGGATTGGCTCCAGCAGACCCCCGTGACCCTGTGTTCGGATTCAGCGGGTTGGAAAATGGATGGATGGATGGATATGATCTAAGGTTACGGGATGGAATGGCAACATGAAGAAGGTCAGACAGATATGGAGGGGTGAGGTTATGGATGGCCTTAAATGTTAATAGCAGAATCTTAAAATCAATACGAAACTTGATCGGGAGCCAATGAAGCTGCTGCAAGACCGGAGTAATATGGTGAATAGATGGGGTTCGAGTGATGATACGTGCTGCAGAATTCTGGACTAACTGAAGCTTATGAAGAGATTTATTAGGGAGACCAAAGAGGAGTGAATTGCAATAGTCCAGCCGAGAAGTGACAAGACTATGAACAAGAATGGCAGTGGTATGAGGGGCGAATGCGATTAATATTATGTAGGTGGAAGTAAGCAGACCGGGTGATGTTATTAATGTGACATTGGAAAGATAGAGTACTGTCGAGGATGACACCCAGACTCTTGACCTGAGATGATGGGGAAACAACAGAGTTATCAATAATAAGAGAAAGATTATTGGTTTTGGATAATGATGATTTTGAACCAATGAGGAGAACCTCAGTTTTGTCACTGTTTAATTTAAGAAAATTCGAAGAAAACCAGGATTTAATTTCAGCAATGCAGTCAATAAGCGAGGGTGGTGGAAAAGAGGAGGTGGGTTTACCAGCAAGGTAGAGCTGGGTGTCATCAGCATAACAGTGAAAATTAATGTTGTATTTGCGAAAAATATTGCCAAGGGGAAGAAGGTAAATAATAAAAAGAAGAGGCCCCAGGACAGAGCCCTGGGGCACACCTGAAGTAACAGTGGTGGGTTGGGATGTGAAGGTTTTAAACTGTATGAACTGAGTGCGGCCAGAGAGGTAGGATCTAAACCAATCAAGTGGGGTGTGAGTAATGCCAATCAAAGATAATCTATTAAGGAGAGTGGTATGACAAATAGTATCAAAGGCCGCACTCAGATCAAGGAGGATGAGTAATAGTCCAGAAGAGTAGTGATGAAAGTGTGAATGAGTGTTTCAGTATCCTTCACACTGAGGAAAGAATGCAGATGAGCAATGTTGTGAAGATGAAAAAAGGCTGTCTGTACTATTGAGCTAATGTGTGATTGAAAAGTAAGAAGCTGATCAAAGATGACACCCAAATTACGGACTGATGCTGAGGGTTCATCCAGGATCCCATTAATGTCAATTTTTAGCCCATGAAGGGTAGAGAGGAGAAATTTGGTACCAACTAATAAGATTTCTGTTTCATCAGGATTGAGTTGTAAAAAATTATCTGTCATCCAATGATTGATTTCCCGAATGCAGTCAGTCAGCGCAACAGGTGAAGCTGTTGCAGTTGCATCAACACTTACAGAAAGGTGTGTGTCATCGGCATAGCAGTGGAAGCTCAGACGATAGACAAATAATCTCACCTAATGGGAGCATATAGAATTTGAAGAGGATTGGACCGAGAACTGACACCTTGAGGGAGACCATGTGTGAATGAAGTAGTGGCAGATTTGTATTCCCTAATGAAGACATATGGGGCTCGGCCGGGCACAGCCCGAAGAGGCAACGTGGGTCCCCCTTCCCATGGGCTCACCACCTATGGGAGAGGCCAAGGAGGTCGGGTGCAGTGTGAGTTGGGTGGTGGCCGAAGGCGGGGACCTTGGCGGTCCGATCCTCGGCTACAGAAGCTGGCTCTTGGGACGTGGAATGTCACCTCTCTGAAGGGGAAGGAGCCTGAGCTAGTGCGCGAAGTTGAGAGGTTCCGGCTAGATATAGTCGGACTCACCTCGACGCACAGCTTCGACTCTGGAACCAATCTCCTTGAGAGGGGCTGGACTCTGTACCACTCTGGAGTTGCCCCCGGTGAGAGGCGCAGAGCAGGTGTGGGTATACTTATTGCCCCCCAACTTGGAGCCTATACATTGGGGTTTACCCCGGTGGACGAGAGGGTAGCCTCCCTTCGCCTTCGGGTGGGGGGACGGGTCCTAACTGTTGTTTGTGCGTATGCACCGAACAGCAGTTCGGAGTACCCACCCTTTTTGGAGTCCCTGGAGGGTGTGCTAGATGGCATACCTTCTGGGGACTCCCTCGTTCTGCTGGGAGACTTCAATGCTCACGTGGGCAATGACAGTGAGACCTGGAAGGGCGTGATTGGGAGGAATGGCCCCCCCGATCTGAACCCGAGCGGTGTTTTGTTATTGGACTTCTGTGCTCGTCACGGATTGTCCATAACGAACACCATGTTCAAGCATAGGGGTGTACATATGTGCACTTGGCACCAGGACACCCTAGGCCTCAGTTCGATGATCGACTTTGTGGTCATGTCGTCGGACTTGCGGCCACATGTCTTGGACACTCGGGTGAAGAGAGGGGGCGGAGCTGTCAACTGATCACCACCTGGTGGTGAGTTGGCTTCGATGGTGGGGGAGGATGCCGGTCAGGCGTGGTAGGCCCAAACGTGTTGTGAGGGTCTGCTGGGAACGTCTGGCAGAGCCCCCTGTCAGAAGTAGCTTCAACTCCCACCTCCGGCAGAACTTCAACCACATCCCGAGGGAGGTGGGGGACATTGAGTCCGAATGGGCCATGTTCCGTGCCTCTATTGTTGAGGCAGCTGACCGGAGCTGTGGCCGTAAGGTGGTCGGTGCCTGTCGTGGCGGCAATCCCCGAACCCGTTGGTGGACACCGGCGGTGAAGGATGCCGTCAAGTTGAAGAAGGAGTCCTACAGGACCCTTTTGTCCTGTGGGACCCTGGAGGCAGCTGATAGGTACCGGCAGGCCAAGCGGAATGCGGCTTTGGTAGTTGCTGAGGCAAAAACTCGGGCGTGGGAGGAGTTTGGGGAGGCCATGGAGAACGACTTTCGGACGGCTTCGAGGAGATTCTGATCCACCATCTGGCGTCTCAGGAAGAGGAAGCAGTGCAGTGTCAACACTGTATATGGCGGGGATGGTGCGCTGCTGACCTCGACTCGGGACGTTGTGGGTCGGTGGGGGGAGTACTTCGAAGACCTCCTCAATCCCATTAACATGCCTTCCAATGAGGAAGCAGAGCCTGGGGACTCAGAGGTGGGCTCCCCCATCTCTGGGACTGAGGTCACCGAGGTGGTCAAAAAACTCCTTGGTGGCAGGGCCCCGGGGGTGGATGAGATACGCCCGGAGTTCCTCAAGGCTCTGGATGTTGTAGGACTGTCTTGGCTGACACGCCTCTGCAACATCGCATGGACATCAGGGACAGTGCCTCTGGATTGGCAGACCGGGGTGGTGGTCCCCCTCTTTAAGATGGGGGACCGGAGGGTGTGTTCCAACTACAGAGGGATCACACTCCTCAGCCTCCCTGGAAAAGTCTATTCGGGGGTTCTGGAGAGGAGGGTCCGTCGGATAGTCGAGCCTCGGATTCAGGAGGAACAGTGTGGTTTTCGTCCTGGTCGCGGAACAGTGGACCAGCTCTATACCCTTAGCAGGGTCCTGGAGGGTGCATGGGAGTTTGCCCAACCAGTCTACATGTGTTTTGTGGACTTGGAAAAGGCATTCGACCGTGTCCCTCGGGGAATCCTGTGGGGGGTACTCCGAGAGTATGGGGTACCGGCCCCCCTGATAAGGGCTGTTCAGTCCCTGTACGGTCGTTGCCAGAGCCTGGTTCGCATTGCCGGCAGTAAGTCGAACCCGTTTCCAGTGAGAGTTGGACTCCGCCAGGGCTGCCCTTTGTCACCGATTCTGTTCATAACTTTTATGGACAGAATTTCTAGGCGCAGCCAGGGCGTTGAGGGGGTCCGGTTTGGTGGGCTCAGGATTGGGTCACTGCTTTTTGCAGATGATGTTGTCCTGTTTGCTTCATCAGGCCGTGATCTTCAGCTCTCTCTGGATCGGTTCACAGCCGAGTGTGAAGCGGCTGGGATGAGAATCAGCACCTCCAAATCCGAGACCATGGTCCTCAGCCGGAAAAGGGTGGAGTGCCCTCTCAGGGTTGGTAGCGAGATCCTGCCCCAAGTGGAGGAGTTCAAGTATCTCGGGGTCTTGTTCACGAGTGAGGGAAGAATGGAGCGCGAGATCGACAGGCGGATCGGTGCGGCATCCGCAGTAATGCGGGCTCTGCATCGGTCTGCGTGCCTTGCGGCTCAGCTCTCAATTTACCAGTCGATCTATGTTCCTACCCTCACCTATGGTCATGAGCTATGGGTAGTGACCGAAAGAATGAGATCGCGAATACAAGCGGCTGAAATGAGTTTCCTCTGCAGGGTGTCTTGGCTTTCTCTTAAAGATAGGGTGAGAAGCTCAGTTATCCGGGAGGGGCTCAGAGTAGAGCCGCTGCTCCTCCGCATCAAGAGGAGTCAGATGAGGAGGCTCGGGCATCTGATCAGGATGCCTCCTGGACGCCTCCCTGGTGAGGTGTTCCGGGCACGTCCAACCGGGAGGAGGCCCCGGGGAAGACCCAGGACACGCTGGACGGACTATGTCTCTCGACTGGCCTGGGAACGCCTTGGGATTCTCTCGGAAGAGCTAGAAGAAGTGGCCGTAAAATGTCATTGTTAACTGTATCAAATGCTGCGCTCAAGTCAAGAAGAACTAGAATAGTGGCCATCCCAGAATCTGCAGTTATAAGTAAGTCACTGGCCACCTTAAGTAAAGCAGTTTCAGTGCTATGTAGGGCTCTGAATCCAGATTGAAAAGGCTCGAGCAGGTTATGCAAATTTAAATAATCATTGAGTTGAGCAGCAACAACCTTTTCTAAGATCTTAGTCATAAATGGAAGATTAGAAATTGGGCGATACAATTTTAGCTTTAAGGGATCTGAGCCAAGTTTTTTTAAAACAGGGGTTACAGCAGCAGTTTCTAAATCACTTGGAACAACACAGGTGTGGAAACTACAGTTGATAGTGAGAAATGGGGGCAGAAAGTTTGTCAGTGCAAGCCTTAATCAGTAAAGTAGGGGCAGGATCTAGGTGGCTGGTAGATTGATTTAATTTAGATATTACTTCAGCAGTATAAGTTGGTGTAGTGGGTTAAATTTAAATAAATAAACTGTGGATTTAGAAGTATAATCAATCGACAGAGATGAGGAATGGTTAGTAGAGAAACTTTGATATATGGTCATAATTTTTGACTGAAAATAGTCCAAAAATAGATTACAGTGCTCAATAGAGAAATAAGGATTTTTAACAGCAGGTTGACAAAGTCTGTTAACTGTATTAAAAAGAGATCTAGGGTGACAAGTACCAAAGTCAATAAGAGTGGAATAGTACTTTGAATGTGCCGCCCATAAGGCACATCTGTATTCCTTCAGATGTTCAGTGTAAGCCAGGGCTTGAACAGCCAGACCAGTCTTCTTCCAGAGCCTTTCCAAGCGGCGACCAGTTTGTTTCATGGTACGCAATTTTGCTGTAAACCATGGAGATGACCGGGTACAGACAATAAAGATATCACGGGTGCATTGTGTACTTTTGTGTTGTGTTTGTGAACCTCCATATTTTCCAGAATTATTTGGTTTATTTACTAAACACAACTTTGTCAGTAAAATCCCTATTATCGAACAACTGGAAGACTACTTGAAAATGATGCACTACTATGCATGGTATGAGAAGGACACATTTTAAATAGGCGAGTTTATTAAAGAAGGCAAGCTCTGCTGAGGGCACACATTGATTCAGTTTTATGAAAGTAGACAGATCAAGTAGGTTTCATTTACCTGTACCACGTTGCATGTTTTCTTTACAGTTGCCACCATATAAACATTGCCTCAGGTTTGGACTCAAATCTCATGAATACTGTCATATCACTTGTAAATATGTATTAATAATGTTAATTTTGGAATGTTTGATTAACTTTTGCTTCATATGTCAAAGTTGGTGTGCCTCCTTATTCACGTCATGCACAAAAAGCAATTGCATTGAGGGGATGCCTCACCAGCGCGCATGACTTTCATGGTGTAAGATTAGGGGTTTTGATCATCGGTCTCACAGGGTACTACTATTCATTTCTCACCACTTTGGTTTCTTTTTCGATTGAGTTGATCATGAATTTAAACTTTTTTTGTTTCTTTTTCAACTGCTATATAATTGTTCGTGCAAGAGGCTGTGATATTGGCACTTAGTTGGTGCCGACCCAACACAGACTGACAACTGAGGCACGAGTAAAATAAACAAAAGATTTATTTTTTCTTCACCTGTGGGGCACGTCTTCCCCATGAACCCCACAGGAACAACATAGTCCTCAAAACACACACAAAGAAAAATCACCCCAGATCACACTCTTTGTCTTCCACTCCTCTCAGGGCAGCTTCATCCTCCTCCTCCCAACTCTGGTGCCCTGAGTAGTGGCTGCAGGCTCCTCTTATAGCCCACCCGGAAGTGCTGCAGGTGCTCGTTGACCTACTTCTGGCTGCACTTCTGGGTTTGGCTGCACTCCCACCCAGACGGGCTCGTTAAGCCGTGCAGCTCTATGCAGCTCCCCCTGGCGGAGGCCATGGAGCCCAACCAAGATGAGCTCCGGTGTTTAAAGAAAGTGGCCCCGACGCAACCCAGAGGGGCTGCCAACAAAGGTTCCGAGGGACGTAGCGTGGCTCCCATGGCTGCTCCCCCGGATCTAGTAACAAAGGGGCGCGTGGGCCCCGGCCGTCCGCCACAAGGCCTTTACAGTATCAGGTGCCTGATCAGGTGCTAGGATAACTGTGATTGACAGATAATTGTGTGAGTTTTATGTGAATTATGTTACATTTGTACCTATATGCATATTTATTTTTACCTTTAAATTGTTTTAATATTCCATGTTAACCCTCGACTCACTATGCTCTCAATGAGATTCCCTAATTATTGACAGTAGATGCTTAGTGTGACTACCGCAGCATGCACAATTTCACCCATAAATGACAGTATTTTATATAGTTAGGTTGTACCTGCATCAGATCATATTCCCACCTCAAGAGAACTGCACCATGGTTTACTTTGTACTACACGAAGACCACCCTTTCCAAATGGTTCCAGGTACAGTTGTTGTGGTTCACACCAGAATGCAATGGCTGTGTTCATATCTACCTAAATGAAGTAGACTACTGGGAAAATCACACCAGGGCTTGACAAAAATGCTCCAAATAAAGTAGGCATGGAATCTATTCAAAATAATAAAAAAATTATATATAAAGGCCTTTTTAGGCAATCTGCCTCTCCCCAGTCATTTGAATGAGAATTTAATTTATATGTAAGATGCTCAGAACTCCCTCTGTCTCTCTGAGAGCTTAGACTCCATGAATTCTGGAAGATCCCCAAGTCCAAATTCACTAAAACCCAATCTTTTATCTACATTCTTGAATCAATGATTTGCCTCATTTGAAATGTTTAACTCTTTTGTATCAATGACTAAATTGAACCTATCAATTAAACAAGCTTTGTTTATACTTCTTCACAAGCCCAAGTGTCATATTTCTAATGAAGATGCCTGCTCTTCTCTTACAAACAGGTATACATAAATTGGCACAGCCATACCAGACAAGCTTTGTTAAATCTTCAGACTCTCTGTAATGTTCATTGTCTTCTGTATATTACCGATCTGCTCCAAAGTTATACTCTTAATGTTCCTCTTCTATCTTTATAGGCCCTGGACCCATCAAATTTGGCCTTTCTATGGAAACTATTCAAGCTGGTATAGTCTGGAGATGGTTTGCTATTTAACCCCAGCCACCTTGTTTCCAAAATCAGGTTTTTCTCAGCTTTTTCACACAGAGGTTCTTGCTGCAGGTCTTTGAAAATTCAACTAGGTCTCCACTGTCCTATAATTTGTTTGTAATCTATATGATTATTTTTGTATAACCTTAAAAAATGATCAGCGTTTGTATTGATTTTTATTGACATTATTCCAGCATCATTTTGTGTTCTACTCTAGTTTTTTGGATGTGTCCAACATTTTGAGCAACTTTTCATGACAGTGGCCATGTTGCTGCTGACAATGGTGCTTTGTTGCTACTATGTGACAACTGGAAATTGCATCCCAAGACATCATCACTCGCTAGATATAAATTTCATTATTTTCAATATTCATTTTGCAGTATTTTTAGTGGTAGGATTTGTTGTAATTACTATTATGATTCATTTTGTTATTTGTTGTATGTTTTGTGACTTCTTTATATTTTAGGTCACCATTTTTTTCACCACATGATACCAGAAAGTTGTGGAAGATATTTAGAGATGCAACACAGTCAACCTGGCATCCAAAATTCTGATTGGATATACAAATCTTTTTCTGTGACAATTTATAGGGTAATAACTTTCTGTGGCTAAATATTTTGACTTGAGGTTTGATTAATGTTTTTGTCTTTAGTATTCTGGTTCATTTGATTTCTTGACTTCTGATCGTTGCTTATTGAATGGTTTCTCAATTAGTCTTTCCATCGTCCAGTTTTGTCAAAATTAACACTGCATTTTGTCCACGGCAGTACAAAGGAAGAACACACATTTTTCTTAGCTGAGACCCCATCTGATCTAGCACATGTTCTCAACTGCTTTAACTCTTTTGAGTATCTGGTTGGTGGATATAAAGTAAATTGGTGTTAACTCAACAGTAGCTCCTTTTTTTAAATACCTTGGTATTGAGATCTTGAGATCTTCATCCTGGTGTAAATCTCACTGTATGTAATTCCCAGCAAGTTTATGGGGTTTGTCAGGAGGTAAGGATGATCTCAAATCCAGAAAAGAGTCTAGGTGCAGAGTAGGCACTTTGAGGCCTCAGATACATTGTTTGATCTCATACACTTTGAATCTTGTAAGATGCAATCTCTTTCGGCAGTAGATTGATAGCCAAACCCCCCAGATCACAACTAGGTTCTCATCCACAGCCATCACACACACACATACACACACATAGAAAGTCTAACAAATAAACATTTGGCTTTACCTTGAGGCCATGGAGTTACATGTTATGTACACTCATAAAGGCAGAAACTTGCAGGAGTATTGTGTTTAAAAAGTAAAACTAAAAATTAATTTTTTAAATTGAAGTTTAGAACATAAAACTGTATTTGCTGATGCCTGCAGCAGGAAACTTTTTTTTCCTGTATAGGGATACAAATTCATTTTCGTGGCACATGAAACTTGGCGGCAAGAAAAAAATATGCAAGAAATAATTTAACATACAGTAGTTGGATAGTAGTTGCCATCCTTCTGGAGTGAACTGTCTTGCTTATGTAATCAGCTTCTTTTTCTGCTACCACAAGCTATCCCCAGTAGGCACTCTGGTTGTCATGCCCAAAAGGAAGATACCATCTGAGTGGTCTTCATTCATTTGGGAAGCAGCTTCCAAGGAGGGAAGACCTGCCCAAAGAGCTAACTTGCAGCTTGAAATGACCAGGCTCATGTCCCTATTATTCTGGCATTTTAGTTTCTTGATAATTAAAAGGCGCATTCCAGTGGCATCATGGTGGGGGGAGGGTGTTAATCTTTTAAAGCCACCCTCCTTACCTCCCAATTTCTGAACTAAGTACTACTCACTTGAAACTCCATGGGGGAGATGCGGTTTTCTATCCCACAGTCGTATACAACTAGCGTTATATACACAGTGGGGCTAAGCCAATGATAAGAGCTAAAACTGCCGGCATGTCTTGGGCATTCCATGAGATCATTCGATCTTTATCTGCTTTTTGTATCTGGTCTCCACAATTGTTGAAGTCAGGAATAATACTATTAATAGAAGCATTTTAAAAATTCATTGATCATTCAAATGAAAATTCAAGTAAAAACATATAAAGCAGAGTTTTTACATTGTTTCTTTCTCAATAGCTTGGCTTGCCTTGTTTGTGGAAGTGGTGTTGTGTAACACTCATGGAACAATTTTATTGGTAGAATAATGCATGTTACAACACTCATATTGATGCTAAAATTACAAAATAATATACTAAATATAAACCAAAATGTTTTTCCTGTTTGCATCCCTTAAATAAGATGACAGATATGTTACCTTTAAAAATCTGCTTCATCTCTATGCATTTCTTGTCGGTTTCATCCTTTGGTGTAGGAAAAAAGAATTCCTCACATGTGAGGACTGCATGAAAGACGTGTGAGGAGAATAAACACATGCAGTGTAATTAAAAGGTCAAGGAAGAACATTTTCAACATTTCACTTCCACTTTTAGAAAGGACATCTCCGTTGGAGAGTATGGACAGAGTGCAACCTGTGGTGTTTTTGTATTATAAATAAAAATAATATGTGGTTTATAGATTTTGTGTTTTTCTAAATTGAAGTGAAGTGTGGTTTTTCAATTTATTACGCAAAGTTTTTTAGCAAGTAATTCCTGCTGCCTTACTTATTATATTCTGTGTTTACTAAAAAAAACTATAAATAAATTTTAATTTAAATGATTTTATGTATTGGCTTTAAAGTTTACACATTACAGATTGAAATGGGGCTGCAGCCAGTTCAAAGTGCTCCTGAAGTCTTCTATCAGTTCAAATCCATGTCTTCACAAGTTTGTACACAATGGCAGTACATACCGTGGATGTTTATTATACTGTACATAAACCTGTGACATGACAATCCCACTCTCTTACCTACTGTTCTAAACACAATTCGATTATGTGGCTCCTAATCTCTTCAGTCCTCCTCTTTGGCTATTTAACGTTATAAGATAAATAACAGCTTTCTGTCTCTTGTAACTGCATAATTTACTCCTTTCACCTTTGATTGACTGCTATTCGTCTGGCACGTTGTTTTGTATTGAGTGATTGCCACAGTGCAATATCTTAGCATCTTGTAGCATGTGTTTACATTTGTCTTGCTTCATCCCACATAATATTTATTTTAGCTGCTATTAAAAGGTTAATTTAAAGTCTATAAATTCAACATTTCGCAAATGTGTTCAGCTTTTCAATAAGCTCTGTACTGAAATTTGATCTATGATAGATATACTTAAATTTTAAATGATTCACTTCAGGAACAGAATACATTGGCACAAAAGTGCAAAGTAAGGTAAGGTGAAATTGATCAATGTCGATTGTGCATGTCTTTATCCAAAAAGTAGGCTTCTCTTAAAAATATATGGCAATTGGGACAAAACCAACTCCTCAGTGCAAATCAAGATAAATTGTTTGCCACTGTAAGTAAAATGAATGTGAATAAGTGTCTACCATTAAGAAACTGTAAAAGTTACTAATGATGTCTTCAGCCAGCCTCCTTCCACCACCTTCTAAAGAGCAGCTCAGCGTGCACTAAACAAAATCACATTTCACTCAGTTTGATTGTACTTAGTAATGATATGTAGGTGTACAATAGTGGTAAGAATGAAAGGTTTTGCTTTGACAACAATTGTAGTGTCATCAGTTCATTTCAGCATCCTGGTCTTGTGTAGGCAGTGAAATTAAATTCTTATGTGCATGCTTGACTTGCACACACAAATCTCCAACTGCAGGTATAGAAAATCAAACATCACAAAATAATAGGCTGTAATTAGAGAGATGCCTTTTGCATACGGTTTCACAAAATTGATGCAAAACATTTTGCATGGCATGAAACTCATTTAAAAGGCTGTTTTGGAGATTTTGGGTATGGAGAGAAAGGAACAGTACTCATTAAGGGTTTGGCAACATCATTCACCTCTTTTGGATTTATTGAAATGGTTCCAGATAAAAATCAATTAAAACAAACTGTCTTTTGGAAGTTCACCTTGGCTAAACACAACCAATGATGAGACAGAAAGAAATTTTTAGACAAAAACTGTAAATCAGCAGAGCAATGAAACTGTTCTCCAGATTAAATGAGAAGAAGGCATTGTACCTGCATTCCTAGATGAGATCCTGTTTTGGTTGGTACACTAACAATGGAATCCTCCCATCAGCCCAGCTCACTCCTACTGGATAATGGGAACTGCAGTCTCCACAGTGCCATTGGTTTTTGTACCCAAAACATTACAACCCTCCTTCCCAATCTGCCATATCCCTGTATTGTAAGCTGGATCAATGGCAATGTATGTGAAAAATTTCATGGAAATCAGTTAAGCTATTTTTGTGTGATTTGCAAAAGAAACAAATTATGATTTTATTAATATAATTGTTTTTCATTAAGAGCAAGGTCTGATTGCTAATTAAGAAACAGATTGAAGCTAAACTGTGGCCCTCCAGGAACAGAACTTGAGTCCCTGAAATCAATACAGGCGTCGTGAAAAATGGGTGTGACATGATGAGTTTATGAGAGGTGCGTCAACAGGGTAAATAATGGACCTCATAGTGTCCAAGGCGCACAAAAGCATTTGAGGCTGCAAGCAGTCCTTCTTCAACTGCTGCTGGACGTATCCTCTTTTGTCATTCTGGTCTTGAAATGGGTGTTGTTCACTGTTTTAAGTTACTTAGGGTCGTGTCTCCTTCCCCCAATCCAGTCAAATTTCTTTTGGATGTCAAAAAGACCTTCCATCAAACATTTCACCTTTGTGTGGGAGAGGCCTAAGGCAGGGTTTGTGGTTGCTAGCCATAGAATTCTATCACTGGGCTTTCACTCTTCATCCATTATGCACCTGCTTTATCTGTCAAACCAATTTGGTATGTTATGGTGCTTAACCTAATATCTCTGATCACTCCATCTATTATTTATTTCTCATTCTTAAGAAATCATAGAAAGTTTGGCCCATAAATTTCCTAAAACATCAGGATGTGGTACTACATTGAAAGAAAGCTGCATTTCTTCCCAGTTTGGCACTTCCAGGCTCCCATTTTTTTGTAATGAAGCGTTCAGAATATACAGTTGATGTATTTTTTCTACTTTGTGGACACTTTTAGATATAAAAATATTAAGTGAAATCTTTGACGTTTCTGCCCTACCAACTTTAGTACCCAGGTTTTCCATGTCTACCACTTCTTTGTCCTTTTACCTCCAGCTGTGATCAGTCTTAAAGTTATGCCATATCTCATTGTCTTGCACTCTCTTTTTCTTTCTTGCACTCTCCACCCACTGCACACATTGCCTGTTTTTAAACAATGAACATGGGAAAGGCGCTCTATACTGTAAATGTACAAAATGCAATACTATTATTATTATTATTTAAATGCCAGTTTACTAATTTTACGCTATTCTTAGTAAAGCTTTCCATCAATTCATTCCTATTTCGTCTGTTTGCTCCTGAGACCTTCATTCTGCTCTTTCATTGTCCTGAAACACCATCATAAATAATATTTCTCTGGCCTCCAAATATCAAAACCACCAGCATGCTCAGTTTAAATTCAGGGATCATTTCCATCTACAAATGTTTTGTCATGGTCCTAGCATCTGAAACTTTGTGCTGTCTTTGCTCCCATGACATGCATGGCACCTTAATCCACATGTTTTGAGACTGCCCGACCCCAGGCTCTTCTTTTTTGGACCTGTATGTTTAAAATCCCTTTCTAAGATTCTTGTCTTTGAACATTGCTTCTGCTTCCCTCTACACCCCACCTTTTCCACTTAATGCAGATTTTTCTTGGATGGGGGTGGTCTCCCACTGGAAGCCCCATGAAATGGGGCATCTGGTATCACTTTTCTACAAGTGGTCAGCCCCCCCTTGTTAAAGGACTAGATGACCTTGACTTGGTGACCCCATTTCCTCCTTTTCGAGGACTCATCTGGGGTTTCTGTGGAACTGCGCCCCTTTGTGCCACTCTTGCACTGCTCTCTGTCTTTTTTATACTTCACTCCATTCACAGGTCTGGGCAAGGTTATAAAGGAGGAGTGCTGTGGGGGCTTTATATGTATGATGCCCTACATAATGTTTGGGACAAAGACGCATTATTCCTTGATTTACCCCTCTGCTCCACAATTTAAAATAACAAATGAATATATTTTTTAATCACAAAATCCTAGTATGTTTTCTTGTGGGTTCAATGACATATGTTTTCTTATCTGAGTTTAGTTGTAATAAAATTAGAATACATAGGGTTTGGAAGAAAACAGAATATACTCTTAGTTTGTGCAAAGTCAACTCTCAGGGCACTTGACCCTTGTGACCTATGAAACCAATGCATCTCCATGTGAAAGGCAGATTCCCATTAACCTTGGCTTTATCCTCTGTTTCATCCTTGGTAATGGCCTAAATTTTTTGAAGTTGATGCATCTCCTGTTAGATTAGGGTATTGTGGCCAGAAGAGCAGGTCCGATATGTTGTGTCCGCAAATCTTGCTGTCTTCTCCCTCACTGGCACTCTGATCAGCAACTTTACTGAGGGGATAATAGCCTGTCTGACTACTGTCTACCAAGATTAGGCTTTATGAGGCTCCAGGATACATTTCCTTTGTGGGGTTTTCAGCATCAATAACTCTATAACAGCTATTAAGTCACTTATTACTAAATTATTTAAGCATGTGATGGCCTAACACCTCATGTCTCGGAAGTGGCCACTGAGCAATTCTGCCAGCACTTTGTGCCTAGCCCAGTGTAGCTGAAGCAGCCAGCTGTTGAATGAAACTGAACGGAAACAGTACACTGAGAGGTCTCTGCAAATGCTCTTGCATACACAAAATTATGTTAAATAACCTCTGCTTCCAAATTTACAATTAAGTACAGTCATTATCAAATAAACTTGGATTTGAGCAAGTAATGGTGTATTTAAATCTAACTAATACCGGCCTTTCCACAACACAGCACAGAAGTTCACCTAGTACATATTTAATGCAAGAATTTAGAGTTAGAGTAGACACAGGCTGTATAGAGTTAGACTTAATTTGATTAGATTAAATAATCTTTATTAATCTCATGGGGAAATTCAAATGCATACAGTAGCAAAAACATTTAAAACAAGAGTACAGACTCACAGGACAGAAAATACAGCCAATCAATCAATTAATATATAAATAAATAAATAAACTTAATGAGTACATTGGGTGGATTGAATTGCCTGATAGCAGTGGGCAGAAAAGACCCCCAGAGGCGCTTCTTAGCACACCAAGGTGGAATGAGCCTATGGCTAAAAGTGCTCTAAGAGAGCACCTCCTGAAGGGGATGGAGAGGATTTTTCATGGTGGCATCCAATTTTGCCATCATCTTCTTTTCCACAACAGTTTCCAGAGTGTCCAGGGTTCACCCTATGATGGAGCAGAGTTTCCTGGTAAGTTTGTTCAGGCATTGTGCTTCATTTGTGCTCAGGTTGCTTCCCCAGGAGATTGCAGCGTAGAACACCACACTGACCACTGTGGACTGATAGAACATTTCCAGCAGCTTGCTACACTCATCAAAAGATCTGGCAACGCATCACTAGGGTAGAAACCCACTACTTGGAGATCGCCATGGATTCCAGACTTTAGGCAGTCATTAATTGTAAAGGATTTTCAACCAAATATTGAAAATGACCATTAATTATACAGTGATCCCTCGCTATATCGCGCTTCGCCTTTCGCGGCTTCACTCCATCGCAGATTTTATATGTAAGCATATTTAAATATATATCGCGGATTTTTTGCTGGTTCACGGATTTCTGCGGACAATGGGTCTTTTAATTTCTGGTACATGCTTCCTCAGTTGGTTTGCCCAGTTGATTTCATACAAGGGATGCTATTGGCAGATGGCTGAGAAGTTAGATTGCTTACTTTTCTCTCTCTCTTGCGCTGACTTTCTCTGATCCTGACGTAGGGGGATTGAGCAGGGGGGCTGTTCGCACACCTAGACGATACGGACGCTCGTCTAAAAATGCTGAAAGATTATCTTCACGTTGCTATCTTTTGTGCAGCTGCTTCCTGAAACGACATGCTGCACGGTGCTTCGCATACTTAAAAGCTCGAAGGGCACGTATTGATTTTTGACTGAAAAACAAACTCTGTCTCTCTCTCCCTGCTCCTGACGGAGGGGGTGTGAGCTGCCGCCTTCAACAGCTTTGTGCCGCGGTGCTTCGCATACTTAAAAGCCAAACAGCCCTATTGATTTGTTTGCTAGAGATTGTTTTCTCTATCTATGTTACATTCTGTGCTCCTGACACGCACTCCTTTGAAGAGGAAAATATGTTTGCATTCTTTTAATTGTGAGACGGAACTGTCATCTCTGTCTTGTCATGGAGCACAGTTTAAACTTTTGAAAAAGAGACAAATGTTTGCTTGTAGTGTTTGAATAACGTTCCTGTCTCTCTACAACCTCCTGTGTTTCTGTGCAAATCTGTGACCCAAGCATGACAATATAAAAATAACCATATAAACATATGGTTTCTACTTCGCGGATTTTCTTATTTCGCGGGTGGCTCTGGAACGCAACCCCCACGATGGAGGAGGGATTACTGTATTTATTGTTATGTTAGTTTGTCCAAATACTTTTGAGCCCCTGAAAATAGGAGGACCGTGTATAAAAATGTCTATCTTTTCTAAACAACTCAGACAATATTTTTGCTAAACCCCTTGAATTAAAGCTGAAAGTCTATTCTTCAGTCACATCTTGATGACTTTGTTTCAAATCTATTATGGTCGTGTACAGAGCCAAAATAATGAAAATTGTGTCACTGTCCAAATACTAATGGACCTTACTGTATACAGAACATATTGGCTATTTGCTAAGCATGAAATGATACCACTACACAATTAAATAAAAAAGAAGAAGCTGATGATAACTCCACAAATAACTTGAGAGGAGACAAAAGTTACATTACTTGCTAAATACCAAGAATCTTTGTTTAGGTGGATATATGCCATATTCAAAATGAATATAAAGGCAAGGTACAGCTTTTCTAAAGATGCTGCCATTTCATCAAAACTCTTTGTTAAAAGCAGCAATGTAGGCATGTTCTGAAAAGTTTGAGATTATGACTGTTTTAGAAAATATGTTTATGCAAAAAATGTCAGGTAATTTGAGCCATTCACCATGAAGTTAACAAAACTTTGAGAAGGACTGAAGAGTTTTTTTGGACCTCACCAATGACAAGACGCCATTGCAGTGCACCATTAATTGGACCTGTGGCAAAATTCCAGTATATCAATCGATGCCCAGAGCAAATGAAGTAAAATTAAAATAGTATTTTTTTATCACAAAGCATTTTGCAGTGATTCTCCAATAATTCTGCACTATAGGAGTAAAGGGGATGAGACAGAGTAGCGTAGTCTGTTGGAAAACATCAGTAAAACCAAGAATCTGGCTACTGATTGTCAGCACACCAAATAACCTCCATTAGGGGGAAGGACATGGAGGTGATGCACTGCTACAGATACTGGGGGTCCACATCAATGACGAGCTGGCCTGGTCGGTAACAGTGAGGAACTATATAAGAATTGGCAGAGCAGAGCCCTTTTTATTCCAGAACATTTGCCGCAAGCCCCTCATCATACTGGAATTGTTTGACTTTATTGGAGCAGGCCTTGGTTTGTTTGTTCCAAATATGGAAAGCTTTGGATGGATGAATGGATCACAAGGGAAAACCTGTGGCATAGTGACAGAACTGCTATGCTAAGAGCCATAACAGTGCATTAACTGAGCTTTATGAAGGCACACACTTTAAGGCAGAGGTGTATTTATGAAAAAAAAGCATCTACTGTATCTGATGAAAAGTCAATTCGTTTTCCCTCTTCAACTATTATATGAAGCACTCACAAGAAGCATAAAATTTAAAGATGTAAAAGTCATTCTCTTAAAGAACAAGTTTCAGGAGCACTACCGTGATTTCACACCAATATGCAGTAGAAGGCAACATTTTATCAACAGTTGAATCCTTCAACAAATGATTCTTCTGTCTTCGGGACAACTTAGCCCATTTGTGAATACAGCTGTTCTCTCTTATGAACTTCATTCAAATCTGCAGACAAGAGATCTTCAAGAGGTGTCACTGTTTCCCTTCTTGCTTCAGGTGGACTTTTCAGATGGGCAAGAAGAGAGAGAGAGAGTGAGTGGTAGTAATTCATTACATTCACTCATTTACTTGTACTTAAGTAAACATCTGGTAAAATTCTTCTTTTCAGAGCAGTTTTAGCAAGAATACTTTTTACTTTTACTGAAATACATTTGTATAAAAAACATACTTTTACTCTGTTACATTTCCCTCAGGGGCGCACTGCTGCCTCACAGTTAGGAGACCTGGATTCACTTCCCAGGTCCTCCCTGCGTGGAGTCTGCATGTTCTCCCCGTGTCTGCATGGGTTTCCTCCCACAGTCCAAAGGCATGCAGGTTTGGTGCATTGGTGATCCTAAATTGTCCCTAGTGTGTGCTGGGTGTGTGTCCTGCCTTGCGCCCTGGGATTGGCTCCAGCAGACCCCATGACCCTGTGTTAGGATAATGGAAAATGACTGACTGACATTTCCCTCAGGCTCATTATCATTATATTTGATTTTTTCTTTTTTGCGTAAACTTAAAATTAAAAAAATCCATATATTTTGTCTTCTTTATGTTTATCCATAATCTGTTCACTTCCAATTGTATCTTTCTTATTGGGTCAGGAGCTGAAGGTTTTGACGAGTTTTTTCCATGAGCATGATATCATCAGTGTAGAGTAGTGTCCATGGGTGCGGCATTTGGATATTCACTGTGGCCATGTCCATGCACAGAATGAAGAGCAGAGGAGAGAGGGACAAGCATTGCTGGATGCCAGTTTGTACTGGGAAGGGCCACAAGCTTCCAACAGGGTACCAAGTGACATTTGTGATGTTGTGGTAGAGGGGTTTGTCCAGTGTATGTACGTTTCAGGTACGTCATTAGATCATAGAGTGCAGCGGATTAGTTTATAATCATAGGTGAAGTGGGCAGTAAGTTTTGTAGCTGCTAAAATTCCCCTTGCCTTTCTAAATTGATGCAGTAATACTGGTCAACCAGGCGACCATGCCTTCCTTGGTCATCTTGTTGAATAACACTGCAAGTCATTCAATGCGTCCATGTTCAAGTGTCTTCCAGACTTCAGCTAGGATATCATTGGGGTCAGTTGCATTGCCATTCTTTATCTTGAAAATAGGTGCACAAAACTCAGTTCAACATTATAAGATTGTGGTTGCAAAAGGAGCTTGGTGGACTTTGCCTTTATTGTTTTTGATGGTCTTGGGTTACTCAGTCTACCGAGTTGGCTAAGCAGTAGATTCTGTTTGCACTTACAGGAGTTTCCATCTGGTTGTACAAGTCTTTGTAATGCTTGATTTTTGGTGTGGCCACTGCTTGCTTTGCTGTGGAATTGGGTGCTGAGTACTGCTGGTGGTCTGCTTTGAGGTGTGTGATTGTAGCCAGGTCTTTTAGGTTGTCTTCTTCTCCTTAACAGCTGAATGGCCTTGGTCACCCCACCACCATATCTGCTTGTCTATAATGGCAGCATTAATTTGGCTAATGATGTTGTTTCAGAAGTCTTCCCCTGGCTGGGTCCTCATTGAGTACATTGAGGGCATTTGTCAGCCGATCCCTATGTATGTTCAGGAATCTTCCACCATTTGGTTGGCTTGATATTAGTTAAGCTCATCTTCATTTGATGTCAGAAGGTCAAGCCAGATGTCTAAGACCAAGAGGTTGTGTTGGAGAATGATATTGTCAGATTGGGTCACTTTTGCATCATGTTGAATCAATTTATTGGACTGAAATAAATGTAACTTAAAAATGTTAATAATCATCATACTACTACTATTACATATATTGAAGCATACGTATTCATAAAGAGTATCATGTTGGACTCCATTACACTTCAGGTGCATTCTGATGCCTGTGTATCTATAAAGGCCAATAATGTAAACTCAATTATTCCCTCACCAGCACTATTTCAATATATCCATCCAAAGAGCACAACAATTTTTAGTTCAGTTAATTTACAGAGCCTCCAAAAATGCAATATTGTAGACATAATTTGCATCTATACACAAAGCTCTTTGTAAAGAAAAAAAAACACTGAAACCCAAAAGATTTGAGTTTCCATAACCCATGTAATGATTAGATACTTGAGGGGATGCTGAAACTCCATTGCATGTAAATAAAGCAGTGATCAGAAGTCATTGCCCTTAGAATATACAGTATGTGCTCAATAGACTGTCCTGTTCTTACAGGATTGTTTGAAAGTGTGAGTGATGTTGCAGAAATAATAGGGGTGTCAGGAAACTGTGAAAGACAAAGACAGACGTGTGAGTGTATAGAATACCATAACAAACTTCAAGACATCATAAACCAGCAAAACTTGTGACCTGAGTTTAAATGCACATAAGAACATAAGAAATGTGACAATTGAGAGGAGGCCATTCAGTCAATCAACACTTGTTTGATTAGCTGATAGCAAATCTGCCCCAATATCTCAACCAGATAAGTTGTCAAGGTTGTTGCTTCAACAACATGTCTTGGTATTTTGCTGAAGATTCCCAGAATTTTTGGTGTAACGATGTATTGCCTAGCTTCAATCCTAAATGGGCTTCTCCTTAACTTTACACTGGTGTTCTCGAGTACACGATTCACCCTTAAGTTGAAAGAATTCTGCTGGATCTACATTATCAATGCCTTTCAAGATTTTGAAGACCTGTGTTACGTCTCACATAGTCATGTCTGTCCAAGACTAAACAGTCTTTCTTGTAGTGTGGTGACCAGAATTGCACACAATAATCTAGATGCCATTTCACTAATGCATTAAACAATCTAAGCATAACATCCCTCGATGTATCATGTATCATGTGTACATCCTAATATCTTATTTGCTTTTATAATAGCTACTTCATAGGTGGCCTGTGAAAAGTTTTTTTAGTGTGGACTACATTTTCTCATATGAAAAAAACACTCTTGATGCCTGAGTAATTATATATGTACAGTACATGCTAATACTAGGGTTAATATTTTATTGGCTCATTGGCTATAAAGAACACACAGGTTCTTCTGTGATTTAGTATGGAAAAGTAAAACAGTTAATGTTTGCCCACTTTTCCAATTTGCTTAATATTGAGTGAACTATACTGTTTTGAAGGTAAGAGACTGCCAGATGTCTGCAATGCCATTAACTTCTTTCTGACTAACACTCTCCAACAACTCACATATGGATTTTACCAAGTGACAACATGAAAAAAATCAGGTGTACTACAAGCTTATGCAGAGTTGCTTGCTGTGCTGTGTCTGTAAAGTAAGGTCATACACAGGTCCGGACAGTATTTCATATAATTTTATGCTGAGACAAAGCTGTCAGTATAAGAGTGATATATCCCAAGAAGAACACCTATCGTGTCAGTTCCAAAGAATATTAGGGTTTGAGGACCTATGTTTACTCAGGGATGAAAGAAAAGAGAAGGACAAATGGGCAAACTATAAGCAACTCAAGGTTCCAAGTGCCCATAACATCCTTTCTAAGGAGAAACAACACAGGAATAAGTGATGGATTTCAAACAAGGTACTGAGGCTAATGGACAGGAGGAAACGTTTCATGACAACAAAAAATCTATCAGCAGAAGCCTGTCAGCTAGACAAGGGAGTGAAGTGAAGGATGTCATTAGAAGACTACGAAATGTAAAGGTATGTAGCATTGGACAACAATATCATGCAGTCTGGACAGTGGCCTCAGGAGACACTACTTGTTCGCCCCTTACCCAAGAAAAAGAGCGTGGTCAAAAGTACTGTCTACTGGACAGTCGCCTTGATTTGCCAGTAGGACCCTACAATGAATTGATTGCATAACAGCTACTCCAAAACAAGAGAATTTAGCAAACAGGTCAGGACCCAGGATTAAGTGTTCAACTTCGGCATTCTGATGCAGAATGCTACGGAGTACAACAAACCACACTCTTTTTTCTGTGTACTAGGAAAAAGTACAGATCGATGGTTGACACATAAACGTCTTACACTATACTGATGACATTGTTCTTATAAATAAAATCACTGGGAAATCTTCAACAACTACTGGGAAAGTAGAGGAGGTGTCAAGGGAGTATGACATTGAGATCAGCACTGCCAAGATGAAGGTCATGGCTGTTACCCAAGTGAAGGAAGATGGCTGAAGTTTATGATTAGAACAAATGAAAGTGTCCCAGTGTCACAATCATCAAGGACTATAGCTGTGACACAAAGATCTGCTGAAGATCTGCCCAGGGCAATACGATCAATCAACAGGTCTCAATAGATCTCAACAGATACATCAGACTGAGACTAAGGCCAATAATACAGTTGGTTGGTGAGCTTTGAAGCAGAAATGTGAACCCTAAACAAGGACACAATCATTTAGATAAATGTTTTTGAGATATACAGCTACAGACAGGTCCCCAGAATCAGCTGGTTAGAGCAATGTTCAAATATGTCCATCCTAGAAGAACTAGGGACTGAATGGCGATTCCCAAACCTTTTTAATCTGTAAAAGCTCCAGTACTGTGGCTACATCCACCTGGCCAAGAAACTATCTTCCCTCTTTCTACTAGGAAAAGAAGATCGAGTGAGAATATAAGGAAGACAAAGAAGAACATGGCAGGATGACTTGTATGACTGGGCAAGTCTGAGGCTCATAGAATCCACCAGAGTGTCCAATAACAGAAATCTATGGTAGTCTGTTGTACTTACATGTCCAGGTCTATGGAAGAACACAGACAGACGGACAGAATGTTTTGAAATTGTCACTTTCCTTTATGGGGACCTTGCACTAAAATAAAGATCATCAGGCTGAACGAAATTCCCGCCTTTAATACTGAGGCCATTAAGCCTACAGTTAGGTCCATAAATATTTGGACAGAGACAACTTTTTTCCAATTTTGGTTCTGTACATTACCACAATGAATTTTAAACGAAACAACTCAGATGCAGTTGAAGTGCAGACTTTCAGCTGTAATTCAGTGGGGTGAACAAAACGATTGCATAAAAATGTGAGGCAACTAAAGCATTTTTTTAACACAATCCCTTCATTTCAGGGGCTCAAAAGTAATTGGACAATTTACTCAAAGGCTATTTCATGAGCAGGTGTGGGCAAGTCCGTCATTATGTCATTATCAATTAAGCAGATAAAAGGCCTGGAGTTGATTTGAGGTGTGGTGCTTGCATGTGGAAGATTTTGATGTGAACAGACAACATGCGGTCGAAGGAGCTCTCCATGCAGGTGAAAGAAGCCATCCTTAAGCTGCGAAAACAGAAAAAAGCCATCCAAGAAATTGGTACAATATTACGAGTGGCAAAGTCTACAGTTTGGTACATCCTGAGAAAGAAAGCAAGCACTGGTGAACTCAGCAACGCAAAAAGACCTGGACGTCCACGAAAGACAACAGTGGTGGATGATCACAGAATCATATCCATGGTGAAGAGAAACTGCTTCACAACAGCCAACCAAGCGAACAACACTCTCCAGGGGGTAGGCATATCGATATCCAAGTCTACCATAAAGAGAAGACTGCATGAAAGTAAATACAGAGGGTGCACTGCAAGGTGCAAGCCACTCATAAGCCTCAAGAATAGAAAGGCTAGATTGGACTTTGCTAAAGAACATCCAAAAAAGCCAGCACAGTTCTGGAAAAACATTATTTGGACAGATGAAGCCAAGATCAACCTCTACCAGAATGATGGCAAGAAAAAAGTATGGAGAAGGCGTGGAACAGCTCATTATCCAAAGCATACCACATCATCTGTAAAACACGGTGGAGGCAGTGTGATGGCTTGGGCGTGCATGGCTGACAGTGGCACTGGTACACTAGTGTTTATTGATGATGTGACACAGGACAGAAGCATCCGAATGAATTCTGAGGTGTTCAGAGACATACTGTCTGCTCAAATCCAGTTAAATGCAGTCAAATTGATTGGGCGGTGTTTCATGATACAGATGGACAATGACCCAAAACATACAGCCAAAGCAACCCAGGAGTTTATTAAAGCAAAGAAGTGGAACATTCTTGAGTGGCCAAGTCAGTCACCTGATCTTAACCCAATTGAGCATGCATTTCACTTGTTGAAGACTAAACTTCAGACAGAAAGGCCCACAAACAAACAGCAACTGAAAGCCGCTGCAGTAAAGGCCTGGCAGAGCATTAAAAAGGAGGAAACCCAGCATCTGGTGATGTCCATGAGTTCAAGACTTCAGGCTGTCATTGCCAGCAAAGGGTTTTCAACCAAGTATTAGAAATGAACATTTTATTTCCAGTTATTTAATTTGTCCAATTACTTTTGAGCCCCTGAAATGAAGGGATTGTGTTAAAAAAATGCTTTAGTTGCCTCACATTTTTATGCAATCGTTTTGTTCACCCCACTGAATTAAAGCTGAAAGTCTGCACTTCAACTGCATCTGAGTTGTTTCATTTAAAATTCATTGTAGTAATGTACAGAACCAAAATTAGAAAAATGTTGTCTCTCTCCAAATATTTATGTATAAAGTGCAGTGCAATAGCATAAAGTACACTTCAAGTACAGATTTGTGGTTTTAAAGTCAGTATAACTATAAAGATCAGTGAGTTAAATGTTTATCTTACCACAGACAGCAACTGTTAAAAATGTATGGGAGTCAATGTGCAGACTGAGCAAGTACATGGGGTCCTGCAAAAAAATGAAACAATAATGGAAGTGATGTGTTTTAAATGCAATGTATTATGCTTGGATTATCTCCATTTAAATAACTGAGATGCTGTTTATTCACAAATAAACTCCAGTAAAATCATTGAGCCATATTCTTCTCACCAGAAAGGCTGCTGGATTTGTACAGAATAAAATTGTGAAGCCTCAATTCTGAATGTGAAAACCTCAGGGGTTTTTGGACACACCATGTAAATTAATGAAGATTTATATTTAATATTAATGCCTCTTCTTGAAATTAAAAATAAAGGCAGCATCCCCATGGGGCAAAAATTTTGAATCCCTCTGCCAGTGAAAGGACCCCGTGCATATGTAGGTTTTGGTTGAAGAATTAATTCAAACACCTATACTTGTCAAGGGGGTTCAGGCTCCTTTGTTGGAGAACAATCAGGTGAACACATGCCCCAAAACTAATGTCACCCTGAGACACAGAGTTTCCATATTTTTGCACAAATTCCATTATTTAACAGAGTTATGCTTCACTGTGCTCAGATCACAAAGAGCATACAAAGCTTCAGTTCATTTATAAAGAAACAACAGCCTCTTATGAAATTCTTGAAAGAGGTTTAACCTAAGAATCAAGGCCTCCAGTGCTGTTTTGAATAAATGTGGCTTTTATACTCCTATTGAAGTGCAAATGAGATTTCTCCACATTGCAGTGCCTCAGGAGTCAGCTAGGAGATAAGAACTCTCAGTCAGTTCTTTAATTTATATGTCTGTAGCACACAGGAACCATCCATAGGAGCAGTGGCTTGAGACTGATGGGAATGGAAATGTAATGTAATGGAAAGGCACTCTAAAAAATGGGCTAGTAGTGAAAAAAGGAAATGAGACCCACATGTACTTTACCTAGAGCAGTTAGGGTGTTTGCAGGGCAAGCATATACATTACTGGCCACTGTTGCCAACAAGTCATACCATCATCAGTTCTTTGGTATAGGAAAAGAGGTTCACACTGTGGCTCCACTACTTTTAATAGCTGAACAATCTTATAAAGAAACCTTTGTGTATAATGAGATTGGTGAGGACAAAAAAAGAATAAGGATAATCTCAAGTTGGTTGTATTTATACCGGAGGTTCCAGTAATGTTACAAGTGTGACACTCGCAGCCACATGACTCGTAATTTGCATTGAAAAGTAAAATAAACAAAAATTGTTCCTAAGTAAGTTTCAAACAGAACAATATATGAAAATGTATGTTTACTATGACAATCTTAATATGTTCTTTTCATCCTTGGGTGCTCTTAGATTTATGTTTTGGATTATTATCCTGCTGCGGGACCCATGACCTGCGACTGAGACAGAGCTTTCTGACGCTGGGCAGTGTGTTTTACTCCAGAATGCCCTGATAATCACTGCACCCTTCACAGATTCAAGGCACCTAGTAACATGAACAAACCCCATAACATGAATAAACTTCTTTCATGTTTGACAGAACGGATAGTGTTTTTTTTTCTTTATAAACATCATTTTGCCTTCTGTGAACATAGAGCTGCAATAACTTACCAAAAAGCTCTCATTTATTTTCATATGTCCAATGGACCCCAGAACATTAGACAAATTATGACGAGAACAGGCCATTCAGCCCAACAGCTTTGTCCATACTATTCACCTATATTGTCCAAAATAACATCATGTCAAGATGTGAAAGTCCCTAAAGTCCTGCTCTCTTGGTAATTTATTCCATGTGCCTATAGTTCTTTGAATGAAGAAAAACATTTTAACATATGTGCAAAATCTACCAAACTTTCCAATCATGTCTTTGTGTTCTTCTTGCAGAATTAATTTTAATCTAATGTCAAATTAATTCAAAATTTATTTGTCACATACAAATTATACATACAGTACAATACAATGACCTGCCTTTAGGAATAATATAAAGGAACAACAACAATACATGACTTTATAAAAATGCAAAAATCATTAATAAAGTCATAAATATGCGATAAATAATAAATAACTACATAAAAACTTAATAACTTAATTTAATGTTAGAGACTTAATAATAAGGCATCATGTAATTCTGAACATTTTCCTTATTCAACATGTGGTAAAAGCTCCTCCTCAGTCTCTCTGAACTGCACGTTAGGCAGCGGTAGCTTAACTGACCACAGTACAGTAAAGAGGCCGTAAGGGTGCAGGAGGGAATGGCAACATGGAGGAGGTCAGACAGATATGTAGGGGCAAGGTTGTGGATAGCCTTGAATGTTAACAGGAGAATTTTGAAGTCAATGTGGAACTTAACCACAACCCAGTGAAGCTGCTGCAAAATGGGAGTGATATGGTGAATAGAGGAGGTTCTAGTAATGATGCGGGCAGCTGAATTCGGGACCAGCTGAAACTTCTTGGTACTCAAATGTGGCACTTGGTGCCATGGCCCACCTGCCAAGTTGTTTTGCCTGCCTAAGGTAAAGTCATCCCTGATGGAGGATCGCAGGAATCGTGAGAAAGAGGGGTCCTTTCATCGGATTGGCTGGCCCAGCGCTGTTTCAGCTGTGGAATGGCCAAATGGGGGAGGCAGCTTGATGGACTCAAGATATATCCAGATCTTATTATGTGATATCATCTACTGTTAAATTCTGCTCCGTACTTCTAAAATTTTTATTTTTATACTGTATTTAAGGATTTGTTCTGTTCTGTGTATTGTATTGTATTATATTGTATTGACCCCCATCTTTTGATACCCACTGCACACCCAACCTACCTGGAAAGGGGTCTCTCTTTAAACTGCCTTTCCCAAGGTTTCTTACATTTTTTCCCTACAAGGGTTTTTTGGGAGTTTTTCCTTGTCTTCTTAGAGAGTCAAGGCTGGGAGGCTGTCAAGAAGCAGGGCCTATTAAAGCCCATTGCGACACTTCTTGTGTGATTTTGGGCTATACAAAAATAAATTGTATCGTATTGTATTGTATTATAGAGGGATTTGCAAGAAAGACCAAAGAATCGAGAACTGCAATAATCACAGGCGAGAAGTAACAAGGCTATGAACAAGGATAGCAGTGGTGTGGGGAGTGAGGGAGGGGTGAATACGATTAATGTTACGCAAGTGGAAATATGCAGACTGGGAGATGTTATTGATGTGGGACTGAAAGGATAAAGTACTGTCAAGGATGACACCCAGACTCTTGACCTGTGGGGAAGGGGAGGAATTATCAATAACAAATAAAAAATTATTAGTTCTGGATAATGTTGATTTTGTACCAATTAGGAGAACTTCAGTTTTGTCATATTTAATTTAAGAAAAGTTGAGGAGAACCAGGATTTAATTTCTGCTATGCAGTCAATAAGCAAGGAGGGTGGGAAAGAAAAAGTAGGTTTGCTAGTGAGGTAGAGCTGAGTGTCCTCAGCATAACAGTGGAAATTAATGTTATATTTACGAAAGATATTGCCAAGCGGAAGGAGGCAAATAATGAAGAGGAGTGGCCCCAGGACAAAGCCCTGGGGCGCACTTGTAGTAACAGCAGTGGGTTTGAGATTTAAAGGTTTCGACCTGAACAACTGAGTGCAGCCTAAGAGATAGGATTTGAACCAATCTAGTGGAGCATGGGTAATGCCAATTGAAGATAATCTATTGAGAGGAGTGGTGTGACAAATAGTATCAAAGGCTGCACTCAGATCAAGGAGGATGAGAATAGTTATTAAATAAGAATCAGCTGCCATAAGGAGGTTGTTAGTAATTTTGTCATGATGTCCTGAAAGCTAAGAAGTTCACACCCAGTGATGTGTTCAGCTGACTGCACCACTCTTTGCAGAGCCTTATACTTCTGCTGCATACTGTTTCCAAACTAGTAATACTTCTTGTCAGAATGCTTTCAATGGTGGATGTGTAGAAGTTCTTTAGTATCTGGGTGATGGTAAAAATGTTGCAGTACCCTTCTTCACCAAGGTGTCAATGTTCTTGGACCAGTTCAGGTCCTCCATAATGTGGACAACGAGGTACCTGAAACTGTCCACACTTTCCACTTGAGTACTGTTAATACCAAGAGGATGGTGGTGCCTCTGCTGTTTTTTCCCAGTGTGACCGATTCTCCTTTTCATCGAGGCAAGCTTGCTCAGTGTTGTTAGATATCAGGCCATGTGCAGCTGTGCCATCATCTGTATAAAGGGAATACAGCAGTTAACTCAGGACGCATCCTGGTAGAATGCCTGTGTTAAGAGTGTCCTGTGTTCTTTTTGAGAGATATTTTCAAGGTAAAAGCAGTGTTCCACTGTACTAATTTTTCATAATTTAAAACACTTCAATCATGTCCCCTCTTAATCTCCATTTGTTTAAACTGAAAAGTTTTAACTCCTTCAGTTTATCCTCATAACTCTTACGTCTTAGTCCTGGAATCACTCTAGTCACGTGATAGAGTATATAACCTAACATCCTGTTAGTCTTCTTGGTAGCTTGTGTACACTGTCTTGATGTAGATAGTGACAAGTCCTCTATGACTCCTACGTCCTTCTCAGAAGGTGGACTTTCAAGTTTCATACCTCCCATTGTGTATTCAAATCTATAATTTTTACTTTTTACATGTAATACTTCACATTTACTTATATTAAATTACACTTACCACAAATCTGACCAAGCCTGTATGACATCCAAGTCCCTCTGTAACAATTCGGTTGATTCTACATTACCTGCCCTTCCACCTAGTTTGGTATCACCCGTAAATTTAACCAGTTTATTTATTATATTCTTTTCCTGGACATTTATATATATATATTAAAAAGAGCAGCAGCCATGGCACTGATCCCTGAAGAACACCACTTTTAACATCACCTAATGCTGAAAAAGTTCCTCTCAGTGTAACCCTTTGCTCCCTGTATTTCAGCCAACCCATTTACAAACCCTGAATTCCCACTTCTTTTGGTCTGATCACTAACCATTTCATGTGGCACATTATCAAAAGCCTTCTAAAAATCAAGATAAATAATATCATATACACCTCTCTATCATATGTGTTTGTTGTTTCCTCGTATGAATTTCAGCATATTAGTGAACCAATTTTGATTATTTCCTAGCACTCCTGTTCTAGACATTTGTTGCTCAGTCGTTTTCTTAATAATTGCTTCCATCCCATTAATATACTGGTGATGCATGGTACATTTACTGGCCTATAGTTACTTGTATCAGCCCAATAATTTTTGTTAGTCTCCAGTCTTTAGGAATTTCGCCAGTAGACAGAGATTTTCAAAAAATATGTGCGAAGGGTATATGTCAGAGGCAATCTTAGAAATTTAATGTTAATGTTAAATTCACATAAGTGTCTGCTTAATTTCAATGGAATATCAATTTCCCATAGCTGCTTAGATTATGGTAGTCTTTTACCCCCTCAAAGTTAACATGAAATAGAACTTTCTTAGCTATATCTGTAAAGATCGTACCTGCACTAATGGGGAGGAAGAAGACCAGGCGGACCCCGAAAGTGTCTGGAAAAGCCTTTGGAGAAGCCACCCAGGCGAGAGATACTCCGGGTGATGGGATCGCGGAGGTAAGTCAGAGCCCCAGTGGTGGTCAACTCTGGGCGGATTACCTTGCTGTCCCCTATTCATGCTTTCTAGAAGGGGACTGTCCGAATCCGTATCTCTGGCCAAAGCACGCTAACCTGTGAAGCGATAACGAGTCGGTGGCGGAGGGAAACAGCGACAAAGAATGGCTGTCACCGCTTCTCAGAGGACAGTCACAGAAGGACAAGAGTCTGGACTCCTGCCCTAGCTCAAGTCTCCTGATGGAGGGGGGGAGCTACGAGGATCGCAAGACCCTCTCTGGAGCGGGCAAGGGATTGGACGGTGTGTGTAATCTCCCCACCGCTGATTGGTTGCAAGTGGGACTCACAAATGTCCATCCTACGCCTCACGAGGTCCAAGCTGAGCCAATGAAGAAGCTCTGCGGCTCCCAGCCGGAAGGTAAGTACGACATCTTCGCAAGTCCGCCTCCAGCTGGTTCTGAGAAGGTTGTTGCGGCTGTATCTAGGCTGGAGGAGATCCTTCCGCCTATCCAGTTGCTGGTACAGGCTTTAGGCACCCTCCAGAAGATGATTGAGCAGCTGGAAGAGAAGGACGGTGTACCCCTGAGGGAGATCCAGGAATGGCTGCAGCAGTGCGACGATGGATTCTCCAGCCAGAGGGATGCCGCGGTGCAGGTGAGTGTTGCAGGTGCTGTACATGATTAAGGAGGGCTGGGGAAAGGGGTTCTGGTAATGTATCGTTCCGGTAACCAAGTAGCCACGCCTCCGACAGTGGATGCAGCCGTTGGTGCTGACCGTGCGGGGGGAGCGTTAATGTCAAGAGCACATACAAGACGTCGGCTGCTGTGTGCTGATTGTGAAAGCGCCCAGCTCCATAAGCCAACGACAGCCTCATGCTGCTCTGCAAGGTCGCAGACGGCCCGGGGTCTCTTTTTCTCCCGTAGGGTGACCCAGACCCAGAGTCGAGGTGCCCCAGATTAAAAGGAAGAGAAACCGGAGGAGAAAAGGTAGGGCCAGGAGAGATGGGGGCAGTGTTTCCCTGTGCATCTAAAGGCCACTCTACATACAAGTGGAGAGAGTCCCCTAATCTAGTTGAGGTAGCAACAGCGCGGAGGTGCCCGCCCTGCTTGTAGGTTCTGAGGGTATGGACACAGGCAGGGGGATGCTGGTGTTATGTGTGCCACGGCATTGATCACCTGTGGAGACATTGTTCATATTGTAATACGGAGGGTGCCAGGGAGTGGCATCTGCACAACGTCTCCACACCCTTTTCCTGTTTTTCTATTACAGGACAAGACCGTGAATGACGGTATGCTGGGACCCCGCTGTGGAAAGGACCAGCCCTAATGGGGCGGGCCGCTTCGCCCTATGTGCGTCAGCTGGGGGAGTGGCAGTGTGATAGACAGCTGCACAGTCGGTATGCCTGGGACGTGGAAGGACTGGGAGATCGCCAATATCTGCCGTCCTGGGGTGCAGGGGAGCCACAAGATCGGAGCTGGGATGCACCACCCTGTTGGGGGCACCCAAATTTTCCAGGAAACATGGACTGAAACCAGAAGACAGATACACCCAGTGTGCTTCCGGGTGCTCATGCAGCACTGCCGCCACACCTGGAAGTGCTGCAGGAAGTTCGTCAGCAAGCACCTGGAGCACATCCTGGTACTGTATAAAAAGGGGCTGCCTCACTCCACTCCGGGAGCCGAAGTTGGGAGGTAATGTGACGGAGCTTCACGAGAGAGGAGTGGAGGCGGCAGGAAAAGAAGATTATAGCGAAGGAATGTGAGTGACTTGTGCATTGCGCTGTGTTGGACAAGGAAAACAGTAATAAACATGTGCTTTTGGACATAGCTGTCTTGGTGTCTGTTCGTGGTCGAGGCTGGCTTTCACAATACATATATATATATATATATATATAGTAATCCCTCCTCCATCGCGGGGGTTGCGTTCCAGAGCCACCCGCGAAATAAGAAAATCCGCGAAGTAGAAACCATATGTTTATATGGTTATTTTTATATTGTCATGCTTGGGTCACAGATTTGCGCAGAAACACAGGAGGTTGTAGAGAGACAGGAACGTTATTCAAACACTGCAAACAAACATTTGTCTCTTTTTCAAAAGTTTAAACTGTGCTCCATGACAAGACAGAGATGACAGTTCTGTCTCACAATTAAAAGAATGCAAACATATCTTCCTCTTCAAAGGAGTGCGTTTCAGGAGCACAGAATGTCACATAGATAGAGAAAACAATCTCTAGCAAACAAATCAATAGGGCTGTTTGGCTTTTAAGTATGCGAAGCACTGCGGCACAAAGCTGTTGAAGGTGGCAGCTCACACCCCCTCCGTCAGGAGCAGGGAGAGAGAGAGAGAGAGAGAGATAGAGAGAGACAGAGTTTGTTTTTCAGTCAAAAATCAATACGTGCCCTTCGAGCTTTTAAGTATGCGAAGCACCGTGCAGCATGTCGTTTCAGGAAGCAGCTGCACAAAAGATAGCAACGTGAAGATAATCTTTCAGCATTTTTAGACGAGCGTCCGTATCGTCTAGGTGTGCGAACAGCCCCCCTGCTCAATCCCCATACGTCAGGGTCAGAGAAAGTCAGCGCAAGAGAGAGAGAAGAGTAAGCAATCTAGCTTCTCAGCCATCTGCCAATAGCATCCCTTGTATGAAATCAACTGGGCAAACCAACTGAGGAAGCATGTACCAGAAATTAAAAGACCCATTGTCCGCAGAAATCCGCGAACCAGCAAAAAACCCGCGATATATATTTAAATATGCTTACATATAAAATCCGCGATGGAGTGAAGCCGCGAAAGGCGAAGCGCGATATAGCGAGGGATCACTGTATACCAACTAAATTCCTTACTCACTCAAGGGTAACATATTCCAAGTCACTAAGTATCTCCTTAGTAGTACCTGACATTTTTGGAGGCAAAAGACTTCTTCACATGTATAAACTTCAATACAATGCAAGTTCAAAGCACTTGCTATTTTAATGTCTGTATATTCTATCTCACTTTTATTGTTTCTAATACTCTTCCTCCTTGACCTCTTTCATTTGCTTCTAAAACATTGAAAGGATCTCTTTGAGTTATCTTTTGCCTTTAGTGCAATATTTCTCTCCAGCTGTCTTTTAGTCTTCTTAATATCCTTTTTAACCATTGTTCTCATATGCCCCTATGGTTAATGCTGGAATTACTAGCCTTATATGTACCATACAGCTGTTTTTCATTTGTAACTTCCCTTTTAGCTCCCTAAGTATCCACCTCTGAATTGTCATTAAATTCTTTCTGCTTTTAGATTTTGGGATTCATCTGGCCTGCATTATATATAAAATAATTTTAAATCTACATCTCCTCAAATGTCTCCACACTTTATAGTGTATCCCAATGTATCTTTCTTAGGCTTTGTCACATCTTCTCAAAATTTGACCCACTTAAATATAACCTTTTTTTTGTTTTAGAATATGTGCTCTACCAAAACACCGTAAAATCAATTATATTGTGGTCATTACATCCTAATGGCTTGATCACCTTTATCCCTTCAATTCTATCCTAATTTTTACAGGATACTTAATCTAGAATGAATGAAAACTCCTGTTCTTGCACTCCGCTATTTCCAAGGTTAGTCCAGTTAACATTTTGGTAATTGAAGTCCCCCCATGACTATAATATCTCTCTCTAAAGTTTCTGTTTTAATAATATTAAAAAGGCCAGGGAGCTTCCCTCCTCAACCCCTCAAGCAATAAGTCAGCTCTATGTGCCATTGTGAAGAGGGGGGCTGAAAGCACCCCAAGGAGACGCAGCCGCTCCTCCAAAACCCCTCTTAAACGGTGATACAATGGGAAACAAATAAATTTTTTTAACCTCTTTGTTTGATCAGCTGCTGGCTTGCTGCTGCTGCCATGCCGCGTGATCTTCACTTCGCTCACCAACCCCTTGTCTCCCCCCACCCAGCGCTATGAGCCATTATGAAGAGGTGGGCTGAACGCACTCCAAGGAGACGCGCTCACTCCCCCGTAACCTCTCTTAAACGGTGATACAATGGGGAAACAAATAACAGTTGTTTTTTTTACCGCCTCTTTGCTCGATCAACCGCTGGCTTGCTGCTGCTGCAGAGCCACATTATCTGCATTTTGTGCGGTATCTCAAACATTTAAAAGCCTGTACAGCAGCTGTCCTTTTGTCTCGCAGGATGTGAAAGTGTCTCTCTGTCTGTCTTCAAAAGATCATGTCTCGATGCAAGATTTTTTTTTAATAGAGAGATGTAAATTTAAACTATTGTCTGAATTAGGGAATCTATAACACACCCCTAATTTGCATCCTTGTTCCTTAATGCTATCTAGTAGAATCAAAAATAAGCTGAGGTTCACCATCTAATCGAAGAACACTTGCATTTAAATTCTGTTTTACAAAAATGGCAACACCCCCACCTTTTTTCCTTTGACTGTGTTTTGGTGATTAAAATAGGCTCAGAAAATCTAAATGTGTTTAAGAGAAATTAACTGAGTTAAGGATTTCACACATGTAATTGTTTTCTGAAGCACTGAATTCTAATATTCTTTTTTTTGTTACACTTTGCTTTGTGCCTTGCATAGTGATAACTGAATGATAATATTGGTACTTGAATGATATAATGTCATTTAAGGAATGAATTGTGACTTTAAGAAAAATCAGCTTTCTAAAAACAAGTCATTTAACTAAAAAAATATTAGCAATGTGATAACTGAAAAGAATTTCTGTCCTCTAAGTCATCTGTAATGGGGAAGGGGAGAAATGGCCAGAGTGGGTGTGAGGCTTTGTGGACATGTCAGATGTGTTGGTTTAGTTGGTAAGAACTCCACAGACGCTTTGTATTCTATCAGCTCATCCCCACAGGAAGAAAGCCTGAATTTGAAGACAGGTTTAAGAAGACAGTTTATGTCCTAATTACCAGTGTAATTTCCTTCCTTCAGTGTAATGTGTCCTTTCTTTCTTGTTTGCCTGAAATTGGAGAAAATGCTTACATGCTGGAATAAAGCGTGGGCTCAAAATGCTGCTGAGTCAAAGTGAAACAGGCGAGTCGGCCCTGCTCAATGACAGCCCATCGGTTCGGGAGGTATGAAGAAAGGTGGACGTTTATAAATCAAGGCTAACAAAGACTCTGTCTCTTTCAGTGACCATATTCAGATAGACCATGCTGATTGTTTCTGCCATTCCATCCCAGGGCCATGGACCAGAGATCAATTAACATAATAAGACAAATCACCACCTGGCAGCAAGTTCTCCTGGTTATATTATTTTGTAACAGTTATTGCACTTTGTTTATTATTTTGGGCATATTATCTCTAATGCAGGAGTAAATTTGTAACTTTCTGGAACCTACCTGTCATTAACTAGGAGTCCCAAAGCACACAAGTCCCATAAATACTTTCAAAATTGCCCTCCTGGGGGGATTACTGTCAAAACCTGACTAGAAACAAAAAGGGCCTTGAAGAATCCTTATAAAATAAAAGATTTATTTTTAACAAAAACACTCTGTAGCACCAAAAGCTCCTTTCGGCACAAAAAGAATTGCATGAGAAGGCAGGGCAATCCACAGCAAAGACAGTCCCACAACAAAATCTCAAAGCAGAGATTTAAGAATCCTGGAAATCACAATAAACACAACAGAAACACAAGTAAACACTCCACTCTCAAATGCATTCAAAATGAATGGCCAGGACCTATGGGAGAGTGAAGGGCAATTCCTGACGGTGATTGGCAGGTGGCCCTGCCTCTTGAGGGACCACCCACAAAACACATGAGACATAACCAAAGCATTTTATAGTCACAGACAAAAACAAAGAATAATGGACATAAAAATAAAAGAAGCATTTACATAAATAAATGGCACAGAAATGGACAAAACAGACAAGAAATGCAACTTTGAACCTCCTGCCTCGGAAGAAATTCTGGCTGAAACATGACACTACCTTTTTAAAAATCCTGACCTATCACTTCAGAGTTATCAGAACCACTGTCCCACTTTACAGGGTCCTGAAAACAGTTGGAAACCCACAGACAGTACACACCTTGTGCTTCCATGTGACTGTGGCCCACCTATTTTTACCTACCTGATCTGGAGCCTCCTCCCACACCACTTAGGGGGTACACACTATTTCCCTAAAGGACAAGATCCACAATTATCAACTGCAATTCAGGCTAGCCTCCTTTTCCACAAGTTCATTGACCCTGAGCTTGATTAGCTGGCAAATCCCACATGGATCTAGAATCCTGGGAGCAGACTTCATTGAAGCCAAAAACATCATCCAACATCATACAGAGCTTGCACTGTACTGGTCTTGAGATGAAAATTTTCTGGTGACAGTTAAGCTCTTTTTGAACTTTATAATGAAGTTAACAAACTACTTGACGTGTATAATACTTACTGGCCCTCTTTAAGCCCCCTCATTAACTATTTAATGTTTTCTCACTACTAAATGCTTTCTGCCTTCTGTTGCTGTCTCACTTTAAGCTGCCTGCGAAAAGTGTCTTTACTACATACTAGGCTTCCCTCAAGCATATTTATTTCCCAATTAACTCTCTCTTTGCAGTTTCCATTTTTTTCAACACAATGCAACTATAAATGATTTGACTGTTTAAATGTTTTTAAATCTGCTCTTTACACCCCTCCTAGTGTCAATGCTCACCAGCTTATGTGGAATATACCTGAGTTAATTGGTAATCTTTTACCAGTTACTCTTTCTTACTGGGAAACCTACTCACTTATTCACTTTTAAGAGATACAAAACCAGCTAATTATTTACTTACTGCCCAGCACTGAAGTTTATCACCTACACACAGTGCTGAGGCATGTATATTCCAAACACACTTGCACTTCCCTTTGCTCCTGGGTAGTTGAAAAAACAGGAAAAATGCTGGAACAAGATCTACCCAATCACTTTGTAGTGACTAACAAATTAAATTTGAGGAGGACATGCTGTATTTTGGATAAAATACAAAACCATTCATTACAAACCACCAGCAATGATGATATCAGCACAGTACATGCTCTGTATGTCAGCAAAGCTTGTCAACGTGCATTTTAGTAAACTCCACTTTGACTTTTTTGTGTCTGTCTTTCAGAAGCGGGGTAATTGTGGGTCTTCTATTGTGGAGCTCACTTTCATTCAGACAGTGACTTGTAACGGTCCTACCTTGATCTTGGAGGTCTAGCTGAATCTATCTTGATGTTTTCCTTGCTTTCTTCTCCACCATTCAAACTATCTTACTATAAAGAAGATTAGTTTTACTCTTAGGCATGCCCAGGTTGGTTAACTTTGGTCCCATGGACCATAAACTTATTGACAATGCAGCCATATGGAGATTGTCTTGTAGTCTTTACCTTGACCACGCTTGTCTATCATCTTCCTTCTCAGACAACCTTCTGCTTTATTATCTCTTGTTGATATTCAGTGTGATTCACACAATTACACAACACAGATGAATGATCACTGTGTTCCATTTAAATAGTCTGGGTAACTGATTATTAGATTGAAGATACCTTTGATACTAATGTAATTAGTCTGCTAAACATATTACTGCAATCCAATGTCTTCTAACTTCTGAAGGGCCCCTGTTTTTTTTCCATGTCATTTTCGTTTGTTTTATTTTTTTAAATAATATTTTAGGTCCTAAATCAAAAGCAAAGTGTCTGCTCTATGGATTTTGGAATAAAGAACTGTGGATTCCAAATACTCTTAATAACTGTATAACCCATCTATGATTAGATGCTTTTGTTTAAAAGCATCCAAAAGAAAAGGAATACACATGAAATGTAAATAAAAAGTGCATGTTGTGTATTCGCGGATATAACGGGTTGGATAATGGATGGATAGATGTTGTTCAAAACAAGAAAAAAGGGAATATAATTAGAAAGCATCTGTAATCTCCCACTGTTGGCTTCTTCTAATTACCAGTCTCCACACACACCTTCATCCTTCACAACTTCTATAACTTTGTGATGGCCAGTGTGATCTTCTATGTTGTGATGTGCTGAGCTGGTAACATCACTTCAAGAGAGGCCCACTATATCAACAAGCTAATTAAAAGGGCAAGCTCAGTTTTAGGATTCAATCTGGATCCCCTGGAAGAAGTAACAAAGCAGAGAACTAAAACAAAACTGAGCTCCATTATTATACACTGAGTACTTTCAGGTGAAGAATCATTCAGCAGAAGTGCGTCAAGAAATGCTACTGGGGCTCCTTTATACTTGTAGCAATATGTCTGCGTAATGCCTGAATGTGACTGTAAATCAGAACTGTTCTTTCTTTTTAATTTTCTTGCTTTATAGTCATTCTGGTATGTGTTCACAGCAAACTGTGTGTGTGTGTTTATTTATTTACTAGTCATTAAGCCCATTACAATAACGGGCGCTAGAACAGTAGTGCATAAACATTAGTAGGAACAGTCTATATTAAATGGCAAGGGACCTTGACCTTATTCTGTTTGTTGGTCACATTTTTCTTTGTCTTTCAGCCTTTCTTTTGTTGATGTTTACTTGGTGAGCTGACCGTTCTTCATGGGCTGCTGCCGTGTATTGTGTGTCTTTAATTTTCTGTGACAGTAATACTGTCTTGTACATCCGCTGGCTTGTACGTCCGTAATATACCTTTAATTTTCTCTGGCGGTAATACAGGCGTGCGCGTCGGTAATATGCCTTTAATTGTCTCTGACAGTAATACTGGCTTGTATGTGGCTGTAATATGCGTCACTGTATTGTGTACCTTTAATTTCCTCTCGCAGTAATACTGGTTTGTATTTCTGTAAAACGCCTGTAACTTTCTCTGACAGTAATATCGAGCGTCGCACCGTGCCCTGCGCATGCGCAGTTCACCAGAAGACACACACACACGGACACATGGACGCACACACAGATTTTATTAAAGAGGATTGACTTATTGACTTCTCTACCTATTTATGTAATTATTTATGTAAAGATCTTCTGTAAAAAGCCAAATTTCCCCCTATTTATTTTGGCATGGGAACAAAAGTGCCAGACTCATGTTACAAAGGTTCCCTAAAAGTTACAAATGTGCCCTATACCAAGTTACAAAAGTTTTCTAAGGTTACAAAAGTTCCCTACTAGTGTTACAAATATGCCCTTTTTAGGTTATAAAAAGGCCCTAACATACATCTATCTATCTATCTATCTATCTATCTATCTATCTATCTATCTATCTATAATCATTAACCAAAAATAGAAACAAATAAAAAAATATATATCGAAACAAAAACATTATAAATGCAAAGGTTAACTCCAAAGTAAGGGCCCAAAACACATGACCTATTTATGTACGCCATAAGGTTGCAAAAATGATTATCCAGAGAAAACAAAAACAAAATGAAGGCAATTGAAACAAAGGTGCAGAGATTACATAATCTAACCACAAGGGGGTGTCACTGAGCCCCAAACCACAGACACAGTAATGCTCTACACAATTCCAGGTTTAAATGAAAGATTTTTATTGACTCCCTACACCTTCTCTGCAGTACCACAAGCAAAATACACCAGTTTATAATTTTCTACAAGAGTGTTGCCCACTGCCTCCCGACTCTGACTCGTTTAAATGAGGCGGTGGGCTCATTTTTAAAGTTGATCTGGAAACTGCTTCTGGTCTCCTGCCCAAGTTATCTGGAATACTTCTTGGTTGTATGGAAATAAGTATTGTTTCTTATTGGTGACTGTCACTGCACAAAATTTAAAGTCATAGTAGCTGTAGATATGATTAGTGTGCAACTACAATGTTTAAAAAATAACTTAAGGTAGAAAAGTAATTAAAAAAAAAACTTTTGGAATACTACAGTAATCAAAATTATACAAATGTTAGAACTGTATTGCAAAAGAAGCTGCAAATTAATTTTGTGAATGCTTTTTGATGATTACAGCTTTCCAAATTTATTAAGATGTGTGAAGTCCTTTGCTTTCAATGACTTTGACACATCTGCTCCCACAGGTCATAACCATTCTTTGCATTGTCCTGGCTTGATTATGTTTCACTATTCTTCCAGCTACTTCAACAGTTCAGTAACTGTAGTGGGTTTCTTTGCCATAACTTTGTCGCCACTTATCTTCCAGAGATTCCCAATATTCTCCTGCTGCAGAGAATATCCCCCACACCATGACACTACTTCCACAAACTATACTGACTTCTTCACTTTGAGTTTCAGGCAGTTTTTATTTTAATTCATCAGTCAGGCTGACGCATGGACGACATCTTCAACATTTTCTTGAATGGAGTCTTTTTGATGGAAACAGAGTACCTCTGTGTCTCTGAGAACCTCCTCTGTCTCTCTGACAAACTGTTATTTATCTCAGAAGAGATACCTGGTGATTTGGCCTTTGTAATACTGCACCTAGAAAACTGCCTAGCTATTCTGCTGATGAACAATTTTGACTGAAAGCTTGAGAAATATCCAGCGCCAGTCAGGACAGTTTTAGGCCTCCGACAGCTCCGAGCACTTCAGACATTATGAGGCCCAGAACCTCTTTGTATTCATGTGGGAAACACGAAAACATAAACTTTTTACCTCTTGTAAAACTGTACAGTTAAATAATTTGTAGCAGGGCTACATAATAATAGTATGTTCTATGTTTGTGCTGAGTACGTTTTGTTTTCATTTTCTTGTTTACTGTCTGTTACGTGTGTGTCAGTGCATGTTGTCCCCGTAAGCGCAGAGGGGAAGAATGATAGAGAGAGACTGCAGCCCTGAGACAGAAATCACCTGTTAACTCACCAGATACATCTGGGACATTCTGTATTTAAAAAAGAGGAGAGGAGAGAGAGAGAGGAGACAAATTGAGCAGAGAAAGGAGACAATTTACCCTATCATTTTCAAACACATCACTGCCGTTTATTGCATCATTCCACTGCTTGCTTTTTCAAGCACCGATTCAACATCACGACAGCCAGAGCTGAGAAACCACAGGTTTGCCAGGACTTTTCAGCAGAAGGAGCATATTACACTACAGCCAATATCAGTACCGCTGGACTTTATTTTGGACTCATTTTTCGCCACATTTCAATTGCTGTGTTTGACTAATCTGTGTTTGTACTTGTGTAATGTGTTTTGTTTATTTTTAGAGGCAAGGGAGGGTTCAATGTAAATATCTGTATATTCCTGTTCTTATATAGTAATTAGTTACTGGCGTTTTTGGGATAGTAGTGTTTTGCACGCACATATATATATTATTGAATATTTGTCTGTCTTTTCAATTTACAATATATCCGTGTTTGATTTTACATATCTGTTACTGTTTTCTGGTTATTTTGTTGTGTTAGGAAAAGTAAGACAACTTGTAAGGAGAAAGGCTTGTTATTAGAGCAAGAAACCCCAGGTGATCCAAGGAATAGTCTTGGTAGTGTAGTGGCCAGTCTGGGTAAGGGGTCAGCCATTACAAATTTACTACCTGGATTTAGTAAACAGTTTTAATACCATATGTTGTTTTACCTAGAAAATTGATTTATTTTTTCACACAAAAAAGTTATGTTGGTTTTGCTTCGGATGCAGCACTGAGAGACCTTGATCGTTTAGACCAAGGGTTCTTAACCTCAGGTCCGTGGACCCCTAGGGGCTTCATGGATGGGTTTCAGGGGCTCCGAGAGGGTCAGATAAAAATTAGCATTTATATTCACTATACAGACCGGTACTGTTGATTTAGAGTAAATGTAGCAGTAGTAGTGGTAATGATAGTAGAAAACATAGTAGTAGTAGATCTGTTTTAATTTGCACAAGAGGATTGTATTTCATAATTATGAGTGGCCATTACTTTTTGTATAAAAAGGAGTGTTTTTTTAGATTGTTTACTTTAAAGTTTAATAATACTTTGTGTATGTCATATATGTATGAAACAATCAGGTCTTAATAAATAAAGTACATTATATTCATTGTATGCAAAGTTGAGTTTATGTGAATTTCTGGGGAAGGGGTTCCATAACTTTCATCAGATTCTTAAAGGGGCCCATGACTCAAAAAAGGTTAAAAATCACTGGTTTAGACGTTTAATAAATGCTGAATACACAGGCCTCAAAACTATCAAGTCCACAGGTTTGAGAGTAAGAACCAAAAGTAATTGAAATCGACTTGAGGGGCATGTGATATAAGGTGTCAGTCAGTACATTGGCAAAATGGGGGAGTGGCTCCTGTAAAGTGGGTGGGGTCAAACCAATGCTGCTGATAGAGGTGTCATCTTAAGTGCCTCTGAATATCTCAGGTTGCTGAACATGACCGAGGCTTCTGATGTCTCGCCTGCAGCTGGACTCTATTGGAAAGCTTTGGTCCTGGGGTGCTTTATCTGTGCAATCTCTTGCTGTCACTAGTTTCCTTTATTGGGTGTAAACTGTCTGACCATTCCAATCTAAGATTGTACTCTTAGAAAACAATGAAAAAAAAGTATGCATAGATTTAGTCAAAATAAAATACCATTGTTCTGTATTAAAATTAATTTAAAGGTTACTTCAGCCTGTCTGAGTTAAAACTTGTAATCAAGGTTGATTGCAGATTGCTTTTAATATAGTGTAGAACCTGTGGTTCCATAAATGATGATTTTATCCCTCCAAGACACTCCACCCCTTGATCAGATGGATTAAAGGTGAACTGTAGACCTTCCAAGCCCCTTGCCATCCAGGCAGGTATTATATGATTATATTCCCTTTCACTCAATCAGCCTAACAAGCTTGGCTCACCTGGGATTCTTGAACAGACATCTCCCAGAACCTGCAAGAAAAAATAAAAATCTTATTAGGGTATTGAATTATTTCATCAGGATCCTACAAGATGCATTGAAAGCTTTGTCACTGATAGCTTCGCTTTGATTCCACAAGCATCCTACACTTCCTTGGCTAGTTGAACCACTTTAACAGAATAACAGATGTCTGCTCCGAATATAAGAAATTGTAACCCCTGCTATATTATATTACACTACAATTCTTGTCTTTTAATTTCAAGCAATTGGAATGTTATATTTGGATAAGCTGGATTCTCTGAACCTCACGCACGCATTCTAAAGTCAAGCGTTAATGAAAAATATGCGCCTTTGTCCTTTTATTTAGCACCTAAGCTGTTTTAGCTCATCAGTCCACCCTAGATCCCTAACATACATGTTTATCTGACCAAAATGCAACATTTGGGGTTGCTGTGATAGCACCTAAATTATGCACAGCACATAATCAAATCTGGTCTAATTTGATTATTTCCCATTTACAGTGCCCTTGCATTTTATGACTATATCGATGACTACAGTAAGGTGCCTCTTCACAGATACAACCTTCAATCTAACTATTCTAACAGGTCTGCTGCTCAATTCATCCAACCAATAGAGATGTCCATCAATTCTGATATGGGGACAGCCTGTTTGGTCAACAAGTGTCATCCCAACTACTGGATCATCGCTGAAAACTGCACACAACAAGCAGAAATCGCATTCTGATCCTCACTTGATAAGTGAAAAAACTTTTTGATGTTAACCACCATTCTTTGTTATTGGTAAATGCATCCTTCCATTTCTTAGAGTCCTTTTCTAACATAGTCATTTTTCAATTCAGAACATAAAAAGTAGATATCACCTGTTGCAAAGCATATTGTATTAACCTTAAATCCTAGGCCCTATGTACATTTTTTAGTATTATCTACTTACACAATTTTTTCTTTCTAGCAAATGCACTGTTCTGCATGCCATTTTATACAAAGAAGGAGTCAGCTTTACCAAAAGGCCCAAATCTTCTTTAGGGTTAATTGCTCCCATAGCATTTTCATTGTAGCTTTTTTGATTTTGTTGTGTTTCTCAAGTTGTACTCTTAGTAGCAGATATTTTATTTTGTGGCCTCAATCCATTTATGAAAACTAATATTCTAAATTAAAATTTGAAACTGAAAAATTGGTTATACAGTGCTTTCAGAATGTATTCAGACCCTTTCACTTTTTACACATTTTGTGAAGTTGCAGCCTTGTGCTAAAATCATTTCAATTAATTTTTCCTTCAACAAGCAACAGTCAATAACTCAGAATGACATAGCAAAAATAAGATCTAAGAAGAAAAATAATAAGATCTAAGAATAATAAGATCTAAGAAGAAATAATAAAAAAAACCTGAAATCTCATATTGACTCAAGTATTAAGATCCGCTACTCCCCTTTGGCAGAGGTTCCAAACTGGATTCTCTTTGGGTATGATGAGACAAGCTTCACACACACTAATTTGGGGATTTTCTGCCATTCTTACCTATAGATCCTCATTGGCGGATTGGATGAAGAAAGAGATGTTCGATTGGCTTCAAGTCTGAGCTCTGGCTGGACCACTCAAGAACATTCCTGTATCCTTTTAGAAGGTAATCCTTTGGCCCAGTCTGAGGTACAGACTGGTAGGTTTTTATTAGGGCAATCTATGTACTTTGGTCTGTTCAGCTTTCTCTCAACCGTGAAATTGTTGTATACTGTATGCCCTGTTGTTCATTCTGAATTTCTGTGAAGTGCTTTGAACATGGAAAAGGTGCTATGTAATTAAGATGTATTATTACTATTATTATAACAAAACGTGCAGAAAGTCAAGGGGTCTGAACACCTTCTGCTGTATGGACAGCCTTGTGCCTTTCTCATTCATGTCCAGTCAATTGAATAGTCAACAAGTGGACAAGATGTAGAAACATCTTTAAGATGATCAATAGAATGGAATGAACAAGTGTTATAGCAAAGGGTCTGAGTACTACTACTTCTAATAATAATAATAACACTTCTCTACATTTATATAGCGATTTTCTCACTACTCAAGGTGCTTTACATAGTGAGTGGGGAGCCACTTCACCCACCACCAATGTGTAACATCCAACTGGATGATGTGAAGGCAGCCATTTATTGTGCCAGTACGCCCACCACACATCAGCTGGTGAAGAGGTGAGAGACAGTTAGCTATTTAAAGACAGGGGATGATTAGGGGGGGCGGCACGGTGGCGCACTGGTAGCACTGCTGCCTCGCAGTTAGGAGACCCGGGTTCGCTTCCCGGGTCCACCCTGCGTGGAGTTTGCATGTTCTCCCCGTGTCTGCGTGGGTTTCCTCCGGGCGCTCCGGTTTCCTCCCACAGTCCAAAGACATGCAGGTTAGGTGGATTGGCGATTCTAAATTGGTCCTAGTGTGTGCTTGGTGTGTGGGTGTGTTTGTGTGTGTCCTGCGGTGGGTTGGCACCCTGCCCGGGTTTGTTTCCTGCCTTGTGCCCTGTGTTGGCTGGGATTGGCTCCAGCAGACCCCCGTGACCCTGTGTTCGGATTCAGCGGGTTGGAAAATGGATGGATGGATGGCTGGATGATTAGGGGGCTAGAATGACAGAGCTGTGATGGGCAATTTAGCCAGGACATTGGGATACACCCTAATCTTTACTAAAGAAGACCAGGGATCTTTTGTGGCCACAGAGAGTCAGGACCTCAATTTTTACTGAAAGACGATACAATTTTAACAGCACAGTGTCACAGTCACTGCACACCACAGGGTAAGCACCCCCTGCTGGCCTTGCCAACATTTCTTCCACCCAAGCTTTTCCTGGTTCGTCTCCCATCCAAGTACTGACCGGGCCTGACCATGCTTAACTTCTGGTGGATTACCTGTTCTGAAGTGCACGTGGTATAGCTGTGTATTTTAAGTTTTTACTATTTTACTATAAATTTTCAAACATTTCTAAAATCCTGTTTTCACTTTGTCATTCTGGTGTATTGAGTGTTGCTGATTGAGAGAAAAAGTGAATTGAAATGATTTTAGCACAAGACTGCAAAATTCAAGGTATTGTATATTGGTATTTTTTACTTGGACTCTGATTGTCCCCTTTGGCTCAGTGGTCTGCATGTCCCCTTTTCCTAATTATCATAATGTTTAAAGGCACACCCAGCAGTGGGGTGATTTGTGGCTGGCTTGGCTGTAGTAATAGCGGGACTAACGGTATTTGGAAAACATAAGTGGGTGCTGTTTGTACTTCCTACGAATGCAGCCAAGATCATAATGCTCCCAGAGCAGGAGTCTTTGGTGGACCACCAGAGGAACGTTAAACTCTCTCCCTGCTGGAGCATCACTACCACAAACACAGGCACCATTGAGCAGTTCCCAGCAGAGCAGCTTCTTGCCCCTAAGTGAATAAGCCTACCAGCCTTAGGGCATCCCACATTGGATTTAGGTGTATCCTCCTCTTCACACTCACTGAGTATATCAGTTTTCCAAACCAAACCTCTTCCATGAATTTCCACCACTGGCCTACCACTGGTGTCCCTTTATACCTTCTAACCCCTACAAGACACAAAGCATGGTTGTGTCACCCAACTAGTGGAACTGCAAAGAGTAGAGCCTGTCCTAGAGTTGATACCACTTTGACATATAACTCTCCTAGGATCGATACCCCACTTAGTTAACAGCCACTGCTTGTTCTTTTCTGTTTGCTCTTCTGCAACTATTAATCCAGACCCTGATACTAGGTGTATTACCAACAGTGCAACAATTTACCATACCTTGTCTGCCCTAACCCGACTGATGGAAGCAATGCAGACCTTCTCATTTATTTTATCACTTTCAGTTTTTCTGACTAGCATGCTCCACCAGCCTCCTGTTTCAAAGTGTGTGCTTTTATGCGTCACCAGAACGCCTCTCTCCACATCTACAAAGTACTTTGCTGGTAAGTTGCCTCTGAGGTAGGCTGTATAAGAGCAGCAGCTCTCCTGTGTTTTACTCCCACTAACCTCTGTGAAGCAGCTCTCTGCTCAGCAGTCAAAACTGAGAAAGTATGGGCATCACTAAAGAACAACAGTTATCAAGAATTTTTTTCCTAGTCCCAAGACTCTGCTATTAAAGTAAATACCTTATCAATAAGCAGTCATTGCTTGTTCTACTAGGCATTCCTCTTTGCCAGCAGTACACACACTGCTCACTTATCACATTTCTTTTGCAAGGTCTTTTCCAGTTCTTCTGAGTCTTCCTTTATATCATTAACAACACTGTCATGCAAAAGCCTCTAGCTTCATTGCTGGCTACTGCCTCTGCAATATTATATGGACTAATGTTTTGCCATAGAACTTCACCATGATCCAACCCACTTTGCATATTTATACTGTGGAAAGTGCAGGTGGTCAAGAATTTAAGTGGTACAAATATATACCCTTGGCAAATATTGTTTTAAATGCACACTGGAGAAATTCCGAAAGACTGGTGGCTAACAAAAATTACTGGGCTGATCCAAGCAACTATATAGGCCAGTAAATGTAACATGCATCACAGTTACATGAATGGAACCAATTATTAAGAAAAAGATTGAGTAACACATGTCAAGAACAGGAGTATTAGTAAATAGCCTACATGGGTTGTGACAAGGAAGGTCATATTTCACTAATATGCTGGAATTCCACGAGGAAGTAAAAAATTATATGATAAAAGTGTTGCGTATGACATTATTTATTTTGATTTTCAGAAGGATACTACATGAAAGGTTGGTAATCAACTAAAACAAGTAGGAATTAAAAGTGTGATGTGCAGGTGGTATAAAAAAATGAGTCTCAACACACTGGAAAGGTTTGGGGCAGCCACCCGTATATTAACAGAGGCTTGCTACAACTGATTAAAGTTTACCAAAAGATTCCCATAGTTAATAAAAACCCTAATTAGAGGTTTGACCACTTATGCACTAGGTGTCGCGGAACACGGCTTTATTTCAAAGTTATTTGTTTACATTTTAGTAAACCGCTAAGTCAATGAATAGCAGTAATGGTATTTTTACATAGCCATGTTTTTTTTCAAATAAATCCTGTTTCCATGTTGTCTGCTCTTTTTCATTATTAAAATATGTGATTTGCACACATATACCCCAAGGCAAGCCATGTGTCACAACAGACTGAACCTGCTTTAATCAAAGATCTCCCTACTTTAACCCACGTACAGTGACTGTCTCAGCCTATTCTAATGATTTGTAGTTGTCTATGAGTGGTCATTCATACTACAAGTCATAGCTGTATGTAAAAGACAGGAAATAAATGGCTTCTGTGACAGCTAGTCTTTAAGCATTGTTACACAGAAAGCTTAAGGAAGATTCTGATCACAGTTATGACTCTATTGAGAATGACGTGTTTGATGAAGGAGTTGATGCTATGTTTGATTTGATGAAGTACTGCCTTTTAGCATAACTTTTAAATTTTGCAGCATGCAGTTTTACAGTTCAAGTGTCCTGGGTTCAACTATCATACCCAGACACTCTCTGTTGCACATTCTCCATTTGTTAGTTTATTGAGCTGTGTTCTTTCAGTTTCAACTTAGGGTACACACAATGTTTGTTAGCATACCTGTAAGTACTTTTATACTGTACTTGTGCCTCTGGAAGTTTTAATGTCAGAACTTCCCCTTCAATTGAATTAAATTGAATCTGTATCATACAGATCACATTATTGTGTCATGGGCACATAAGAGAACAAAATGTTTTTCAGCTAGTGGCTTATTTATGGCATAATCCCCCCAAACTCACACTACCACAGGGGTCAACTGTGCAGTGCGATATTTGTTATCCCATTTTAAATTGCACTCACAGAGGAACCTGGACAGCATACAATGCAAGTATTATACATAGAAAGTGGAAATGTTTAGGTTTATATAAATAATGGGAAGTATGAAAGTAAACCTTATAAAAGGACCTGGAAGTCATAGTGGACTCATCACTACATCAAGAAGGTGTACAGAAGTAATCAAGAAAGCTAACAGTATGTTAGGTTATATATCACAATGTGTGGAGTACATGTCAGGAGAGGTTATGGTTAAGTTACATAACTCGCTTGTAAGAACTCAAGTACTCAAGAACTTAAGAACTCTGAGGTATTTGGTACATTCTTGTTCTCCTTATTACATTAAAGACATAGCAGTGCTAGAGAAAGTCTCAGAGAAAAGTGAATTGACTGATTCTGGGAGTGAGAGGTATGAATTATGGGGACAGTTTCATGGGGATGAACCTTTTCATTTTAAGCAATAAAGGTTAAAAGGTGAAATGATTGAGTGCTTAAAATAATGAAGGGAATTAGTACAGTGGAACCCAGCTGTTACCTTAAAAATATTTTTTAGCAAGAATGCTTGGCATGGTTAGAAAATTGTTAAGAGCAGACTTCCAAAAAATGTTAGAAGGTTTTTATTCAAACAAAGAACCATTGAAACAAGGAACACATTACTAAATTAGTACAGTATACAGGAGAGAAGAACATCAGGGTCTTTCAAATACTAACTTTATATTGTTTTAGACAGTTTTGGGGAATAGGATGGATATGCTTGTTGGGATGAATGGCCTGTTTTCATCACAATTGTTTTAATATTTTAATGTTTCTAATATGTTTGAGGATTTTGAGTCTTGTAATTTGTAATGGTATTTTCCTTTGTTAAAGTCCATGGGCACTGACTTGTCATAAACTTTGGGAAAGATGGAGATTATAGGTTACAGCAAAAATAATAATCCAACAATAATTACAAACTAGACTTAGTGTTATTATTGTAATTCTCAAACTGCCGTGATATAGGAGATACGGATACATCAAAATAAAATAAAATGATCAACAATGGTAACAAGAGTGCAACTCTAAACTTTGAAAATTCTGCTAAAGGCTGATTTAATTCAAAGTATAAGTATCTCTCAAATAAGCTTACATTAAAATTTGTGTTAAAACTCCACAAATATCATCTTCTGTTTTTCATTGCCACTTATGCCTTGATTTGGATAGCATGTTTTGCATACATTAATGAGGGCACAGTAAACAGGTAGTTGTTTAAATAGATAATCTTTTGATTTTATTGAAATTTGTGATTATATTAGGGTATTCTGGTTATTTCAGAGAAATAAATGTAATTTTTATGGTTTGTAGGGGATGCACTGCAAAAAAGGTATATGAAAAAAACTAGACTAGTTAAAACTATTTATTTTGCTTTTATTTAGAAAATAAATCTGTCAATGAGGTAAGCAGAATTTACTTGACAAGATTTCTTAAAGTAAGCTAAATAATGATAAATACATTTTTTTGATAAGTCAATAATTCTTTTAATAAGGAAAACTAGATTTAAAGTCATGTTATAAATACTTTTCATTTGCTTGGATTTCATATTATGCAGTAATTGCTTTATGATTTGTAGGAGAAACAGAAGACGATAAACAGTTTGGGCAGCACCCAACTTATTTTAGCCAAAGTTCCTGAATCTTTAACATATTGTTGTTAAATACATTTCAGTGACATGAACTATGAACTTAGTCAAATTTAATGAGTGATCTTACCCATCATCCTTGAACATATACAATAAAGTGCTTGACAGCTTTGCTTTTTTCCATTAAAGAGGAATATTGTTTAAAATGTTGTTAATTGCATGCATTCAGTTTTTCATGTTACTTCATCTAGCATTTGTCATTTAATTTTTCTGTTCAAGCAGTACCAGTTTCATAACCTTTAACATTCACTTCAGTCTGTTTAACTTACTTTTATAGAATAACAAATCTACTAAAGTACATTTTTGTAATATTATAAGTGAACACTAATATATTAATATATCAAACCTAGACCTGCTTGCAATGAGGAAGAGGAAAATGATATTCCAGACTATGAAGATTTCAGAGAAAATAAATATCTGGAGTCTTATGTCATTAGAAAAGGTGTGTAAGGCCTGATGCTCGATCCCATGAGATGTCTTTGAAGAATATCCTGAAACAGAGCAAGTCATACCAGCCCTGATTCTGAAAATTACTCCCATACCATGATGTTATCACCATTCTGCCAGGCAGCTAAATTAAGCTTCTTGCTATGGAACACAGCATTTGCTTTTTGTGAGGTTTTTCTTTTTGACTCATTTGTCTCTAGAAAATGGTGTTGAAGCTTTTTCAGGTTTATCTTGGATATCTCAATTAAAACTCTTGTTTTATTTTTGACAGTGATTTCTGCCTTTAGAGCCTAATATTGACCTCAACAAAGGAAAGATAGCGCTGCAGATTCCTAAGCATTGTTCGCAAATTTATAATTTCATGAAATTTTTTTTTTCTCTCTTAGAGAGATTTGGGAAGATCATCTGAGAAGAATGAATATAGCCTCATGTTCCTCCATTTTGAAAAACTACACATGACTCCTCAATTTGGTACTTCACCCCAAAAGCCACTGTATAACAACTGTATCAGAGGAGTGAGGGCAGGGAGGTGTGGATAACCAGACACAGAAATAAAACCAGAAACACCATTGTTCACATCTGGAACACAAATTACAGATGGGAAGACAATACTGTGTTCACCTGAAGGAACTGATGCAACTTTTTGGCTTTTTAAACCATTTTTCTAATGAGCAAAAAGTGTTGCAGAATTATTGTTGTTTAACACTAAAACCACATAGTAATCTTCTTCTTCAGACAAGAAGAAAATATACAGTAAAATATTCTGGGAAACAATTCCATACAGACAAAAAACAGGGCACCATTTATCAGGAACTGGAAAAAAAGGTTGTGGAACAAACTTCTGTAGTAATGTGTGAAGTCAAATATGGTTTCTGTTATGCCAAGAATTGGATCAGTTTTATATCAAAAAATCAAAAGGAAACCAAAGTTTTATTAATTTGTTAACCTTCTAGAGCACCAAAAAAAAAAAAATAAAGCAATCTTGTTGCTGCAGCAGCCAAAAGCAAACAGGAAGAATATTCTTTTCCAGAATATTGGAACATTTCAGCATCTTCAATTGTCTTGGCCTATCTCTAGTTGAAATAAAAGAAAACAAAAATCAATGGATGTCAATTATTTCTATTTAAGTGGTGTGTCTGTGTCTCTTGAGTGAATCTGCATTATTGTGATGTTTGGGGATGTCCACTGTCATAGAAAACACGGCATTGTCTGCATTGTTTTCTAATTTTGTTTAATGGCCATTTGAAGCAACAACAGTATTTATTTCTATTGCATATTTCCATACAAAAGGTGTAGCTCAAAGTGCTTAACATAAAGTCAAAGAAGTGTTTAAATGCAAAGAAAAACAAATTAAATTTAAATAAGAATAAAAATTAATAATAGTATATAAAAGTAATTAATGCACACTTACAAAAGACAGATATGCAGTACATTTAAGGGTAGTATAATCCCTAAATATAGAATTGTTTTTTAAAGTGGCTAGGGTGGACAGAAAAAAAAATGCCTGAGCATTCTACCTAACATAAATGTTATTAAGTAGTTCTTTATTCATTTTTTTTGACTCCATCTTAGATGATTCAACACAGTGGGTCTTGTGACAAGTTGTGGCATCTGCTTTCATGTAAACATCCCAGGCAACTGCGCAGGACTTTGTTCAGGTATAGGTGGTGCAGAATGCCCCCATAGAACAACCATAAAAGAAAACAGAGGAAAGTAAAGATTAATAATAATGATTTCAGATTTATTAAACAATATGATAATTCTATGCGTACCTTATTTATTAAGGGCAGAACTAAAATGTAGCTACAAAAACACCAAGTTAAAAAAGTGGGTTTTTTAGGAGTTTTTTTTTTTTTTTAAATGATCCAAGGTGTTAACCTGGCATATCTCTATTGGCCAGTTATACCAGATTTTTGGTGTGTAACAGCATTATTTAAATAGCCATTTAATTGCTGAAAACTGCTGTTTTATGTAATTTTACTTTAAAAAGGCAGCTTGGTACTGGGTCTAAAGTACAGAGGAGTTAGGATTATTTTTCTTAAGCAGGGGTTTAAAACCCCTTGCCACCTGAGGGCATGTTTCAGCAATTTCTGCCTGAGGGGAGAACACCATAATAAAGCCTTATTATCCAATAAATAAGGGAAGGATGTCCTTTTGTCACTAAAACTTGACATATAACTTCTCAAATGTGATAGAATTTGTGTTTGTGTCAAATGTAAACATTCATTTAAACATTGCAAAAAAAAAAAAGCAATGCCAGGTCAGTTTTTTCACCACTGAGGTGTTCCTAGACATGTCATATTGATAACACAAAGAAATAAACAGCATTTGGCACCATGGTCAATCTTTCCACCTCCAGAACTTCTCCACGCAAGGATGCCTAAAACATACATTTAGATAATATAAAATTTATATAAAATAATATAAAAGATAAATAATTTCTCACATACATGCACACACACACACACACACACACACACATACAAATAAATAAAAAGAAAATCTAACATTTGTGTTTGTTGTACTTATTTTTGGCACTATCCTTTTTTTCAAATGTGGGCATGTTATATATCGTTGGAAACACCTCAGTCTCAGCTATAAAGCGGTATAAAGCTTGGGAGGCCACAACCTACTGAGCCAGAGCCACCCAAACAGAACCGCCAGATCGCTATTGCCCGCTTGTGATATCCACCTGCTCTTTAATGGCAAATATCTCACTAACACTTCCTCATATGATGATGAGCTTTGGCTCGTTTTATTCAGCAGAGGCTCTGGCAGATTTTGATATATACCGTGTCTATATTTGCTGCTGCTTTCTAAAGTTAAATGTGACAACACACGAAAATCACGCTCAAACTTCTAGCTTACTGAGTCATTCTGCAAAGGCAGAGCAAGCCCATTGTTCAAACATGACCAAGTTTCGCGTCATTGGAAACATCACAGACTCAGCTATTCAATGGTATGAGTTTTGTGATGGTATGTCCAACTCAGCAAGAGCATCCCACTGTTCCCCGAACTCCCCCAAATCGCCAGGTGGTTCAATCCTGTAAGCTTTGTTTATGGATTATACTGTTTTTCTCAAAACTGCTTCTTCAGACATACTCATGTATGAGCTCGTTTTGCTCAGGACAACCTGCTGTAAGTGTTGATGATTAGTTGTATATTTTTGCTGCAGCTTTGTAGAGTTATATACAAATAGATGCGAAAATGCACATGTGAGCTTTTACAGTTTCGCTGGTTTTTGGCATGGTTTTTTTGCTCGGTCATAGCGGGCGTTCAAGGCATCAGTTGAAATCTACTTTCCAGTAATATATAACACTTGGGTATTCCCTATACAGAAAAATTACTAAGCTGGTTTTAATTTTTTTGATGACGTTGTATGATTCAGCACATGTATGATTTCATGCCAGATTAAAAGTCACCATGGTAAATAACATTAGATCTGGCTTTTATATAAGTAACATATACATGGTTTTCATTTAAAGACCATCACAAAACATAACCACAAACAGGACTTTGCACGATACCTTGGCGAGCTCTGTAAGCCATGCTGTTTCATTGAAGGACAGGTGTGGGGCAGACTGACTGGCAGGATGATGCCCAACCTGTTGCAGCATCCAAACAGTGCCACCTTTCGCCTTTACGCCTTATGTAGCTATGTTGTTCTTATATGTGAGTGGACATTTCTTGCGGGGAGACCTTCTGTTCTCTTTCTCCAATGTCGAACCCTTGTCCTAATCTGAGTTTGCCTCTGTTATAGCACGTCTTTATTTGAAAACAGCAGTGTCAGATCGGGACGAGCGTGAACTTGACTGAGAGAATAAAACTGAAGAAAAAAAAAAAAAACACTAACCTGTCCAGCTCCATGCTTACAATAGAGCCTGCTTTCCTCACCAGTTTGTCCAGGTGTGAGGCGTCTTTCTTCTTAATGCTGCCTCCCCAGCACACCACCATGTAGAAGAGGGCGCTCGCCACAACCGTCTGATAGAACATCTGCAGCATCTTATTGCAGATGTTGAAGGACGCCAGTCTTCTAAGGAAGTATAGTCAGCTCTGTCCTCTCTTGCACAGAGAATCAGTATTGGCAGTCCAGTCCAATTTATCATCCAGCTGCACTCCCAGGTATTTATAGGTCTGTACCCTCTGCACACAGTCACCTCTGATGATCACGGGGTTCAGGAGGGGCCTGGGCCTCCTAAAATCCACCACCAGCTCCTTGGTTTTGCTGGTGTTCAGTTGTAGGTGGTTTGAGTCGCACCATTTAACAAAGTCCTTGATTAGGTCCCAATACTCTTCCTCCTGCCCACTCCTGATGCAGCCCATGATAGCAGTGTCGTCAGCGAACTTTTGCACGTGGCAGGACTCTGAATTGTATTGGAAGTCCAATGTATATAGGCTGAACAGGACCGGAGAAAGTACAGTCCCCTGCGGCGCTCTTGTGTTGCTGACCACAATGTCAGACCTGCAGTTCCCGAGACGCACATACTGAGGTCTGTTTGTAAGATAGTCCACGATCCATGCCACTAGGTATGAATCTACTCCCATCTCTGTCAGCTTGTCCCTAAGGAGCAGAGGCTGGATGGTGTTGAAGGCACTAGAGAAGTCTAGAAACATAATTTTTACAGCACCACTGCCTCTGTCCAAGTGGGAGAAGGATCGGTGTAGCATGTAGATCAGGCATGTCAAACTCACTACCATTGGTGGGCCACTTTGACTGCCATACGTGCGTCAGCGGGCCGTACTGTAACAAATACTATTATACTATTATACAAAGTTACTGTAGCTTTCTTTCCAATACTGAAAACTTTAAAAAATGTAATACTTAAAGTTTAAAGTTTAAAGAAAAGCAATTTATTTCCATGCAGTCTCCATACAACAGTGTAGAATTAGAATCTTAATCTCTTGGTCCTTATTATATTACTAGGCTCACCCGCCTTTTAATGCGACCGACTTTTATCCTCAATTTGTGTGCGCTCCATGTGTACATCAGGCATGTAAGTGTATGGAATGAGAACATCAAAGTGCCCATTCATAACATCTCCCGAAAGTTTTTTTATCCCCTCGAGTGCCTGTCCAAACTTGGAGTGTAGGACTCCATAATAATATACTTGAAACTCATTGGGGAACAACTCTCCCGTTGCCATTAGCTCAGAAATGGTACCATAAGTTTGATACTTTGACATTTCAGTGACATACTGAAGCTCATTTGTATAAGAGATTCCTGACGGCATCATTGTAAATGGCTGAAACCTTGACCAATTACTTAAAACATGTCGTACAATGTCAGTCCGAATCTGTACCGCTAAAGACGGAGTTTCATGCACTAAATAAGCTATAGATGAGAATAAGCAAGCACCATCTCCCCTGATATTTACTACGCGGTGAGGCATTTGTACTCCATCAACATTAATTATTTCCAGAGACAGAATTTTGTCTATTTTTCCAGCGCATCGCGCACAAAAGCAAGGGAATGATGGGAGCACCAGAACTCTGCTCACATCGCGTCGCTTCGTACCGCAAGCCGCAAGTAGTAAGTCTGTGATAAGCGGAATACCGCTACGCTTTGCACTCACGGGACCGAAGGACAATCCCGACTGCTTTTATATAGTGTCTTGATGATTGATATTCATTATATTATATTCATTGCTTATATAGGAGCCTTACAGTGTGAGATTTATTTCTTTTGTCCCGACACTTGGCATCTCTTGTTAGTAACCAGTTCGTCAATATCAGGCTTGAAATCTTGTGCAGCTGCAACTTTTATGAGGGATAAAAGGTGCTCGATGGTAAGTCTTGAACGATGTGGGGTTTTGGTAGCTTTCATTAACAAAAACAATTGCTCACAAAGGTAAGTGCTTCTGAACATTGACAGTACTCTCGATGCCAACTTACGGATCTGCACATACGAGGGTGGCAGGTAAGCATACAAGCCTGGCACACCAACTTCGTTGTATTTTGCCGTCAGAATAGAATCTGACTGCACTTCAATCAATTCCATTTGGATATTCTCAGGCGCATTCTCAACGTTGTAAGAGAACAGCGCAATGCCCTGTTTGTGTGAACTGAAATCACGAAAATGCTCACTGAATTCATTGCTCAGTAATTCAAGTTGGAAAACCAATCCTCCAAAAATCAAATTTTACTTTACTAAGTTTACTTCAAAGTTTATATTGTAAAATAAGCCGATATGCAAAAAGCCACATGACCTACAATAATTTTACAAACTCAAAATCATAAAAATATGTTAATAAACAACTCACCAACTTCTCGCGTCCACTTCAGATCTTCAGCTGTAGTCTGCACTAACTGTTCGTTACAATACTAGCACAAAATTACATGAAACTAGAGCAAAAAAAACGTGAAAATATGCGGGCTATTACTACTCGTGATGGTCAGTTCTGCCCAGTGGCCAGTCTCAGCAGCCCAGTCACTGTAGTGTAGCCTTAGCAGGGGCGGCTCTAGGCTCGTGGCAGCCCTGGGCAGAGAAAGAATCGGTGGCCCCTTCGCCTGGCAATGTCAATACGGTATCTTATGCACGGCGGATGGCCACATCCATTGCGGACACTGCATAGCCGCCTCGTGCTCATGACACGCTTCTATATACGCGTGTTCGTAACTTGAAAACCAAGTGGCAGCCCATGATATTCTCATTACGGCAAAACATTATAATACTACATATAGCTTACTGCTCTGACTAGAGACATTTGTAAATACAGCGTACTAATTAACAAGAAACAGAATGTTTTTCGGCCACATTGCCGTCAGCTGTGTCGTTATTTTCTCTTTCTGTTTTATATTCAATATACATTGGCGTGGCGGCTCCTGGGATTTGGCGGCACTGTGCAGGTGCACAGTTTGCACATACCTAAGGCCACCCCTGTTGCAGCCTAGCACTTCAGTTGTGACGCTGCGGCTCATTAACTTTGGTCAAGGCGCGTAGCTATACTAGCAGATGACGTTTCCGGTACCGTAATGCCATGGGAAAACGTGCTTTTGTCAGAAGGCAGAAGTAAGAAAAGTCAATAAGTAACACCGAAGATGCAGAATGATTCAATCACAAACGATAGTAATCATTTTGTACAAGTTTAGTGCTAACTAGGATCTGTCATGCGGGCCGCACAGATTTCTGTTGCGGGCCGCATACAGCCCGGGGGCCGCGTGTTTGACATGCCTGATGTAGATGATGGCATCCTCTGCTCCCACCTTCTCCTGGTATGCGAACTGCAGAGGGTCAAGGGCGTGGCGTACCTGTGACCTCAGGTGGTGAAGCAGCAACCGCTCCATGGTCTTCATCACATGTGATGTCAGAGCGACAGGCCGGAAGTCATTCAGCTCACTAGGACGTGATACCTTTGGGACTGGGGTGATACAAGATGTTTCCAAAGCCTCGGGACTCTCCCCTGTTCCAGGCTCAGGTTGAAGATGCGCTGTAGAGGACTCCCCAGCTCCAGCGCACAGACCTTCAGCAGTCGTGGCGACACTCCATCTGGACCCGCTGCTTTGCTGGCACGAAGTCTCCTCAGCTCTCTGCTCACCTGGGCTGCTGTAATTGTGGGTGGGGATGTCTCTCCTATGCTGGTATCAGCAGAAGGATGGGTGGAGGGTGTAGTACTCCGAGGTGACAGTGGATTAGGGTGGTCAAACTTGTTAAAGAAGTTGTTCATTTGGTTTGCTCTCTTCACGTCTCTCTCGATGGTGGTACCCCGCTTCGAGCTGCAGCCAGTGATGATCTTCATCCCATCCCACACTTCCTTCATGCTGTTATTCTGCAACTTCTGCTCCAGCTTTCTCCTGTACTGCTGCTTCGCTGCCCTGAGCTGGACTCGGAGTTCCTTCTGCACGCGCTTGAGCTCATGCTGATCACCACCTTTAAAAGCCCTTTTCTTCTGGTTCAAAAGGCCCTTGATGTCACTTGTAATCCATGGCTTGTTGTTAGCATAGCAGCGTACTGTTCTTACTGGAACTACAATGTCCATACAGAAGTTGATGTAGTCAGTAGTGCAGTCAACAACCTCCTCAATGTTCTCACTATGTGATCCCTGCAGGATATCCCAGTCCATAGTTCCAAAGAATTCCTCAGAGCCTGCTCTGCCTCAGGGGACCACTTCCTGAATGAGCGTGTGGTTGTAGGTAGGACCCTCACTCTTGGTTTGTAGTGAGGCTGAAGCAAAACAAGGTTATGATCTGCTTTCCCAAGCGCAGGCAGCGGGGTGCTCTCTGAATAATTTAAATACTGAGATGTATACTTGTTATCATTTTCATGATGATAGGAATTAAAGCATGTTATTAAACATGGGAACATGGTGGCGCAGTGATAGTGACAAGTTGGTGTCTCGTCCAGAGATTGTTCCTGCCTCCCGCAAGATTCTTGTTGTGCAACCTTCAATGAAATAATTTATTGCAGCAGTACAATTCCTGTCCTTCCTTTTCTTTCTCCAAGTAACCAATCGCCACACGATCAGCTCTGTAATAGATGTCAAGCCATCTGTAGGCTTAGGACGCAGATTCTTCAAAACTTTTAAGGAACATTGAAATATCTTCGTAGTACATGTTTAATTATTCTATCCATCTATCCATCCAGTGCTGCGCCAGTCCCAGCAAGAATACAGCACGAGGCAGGAACAACCCCTGAATTGGCGCCAGCTCGTCGCTAGCACTGCGACACCATGTCCTCAGATGTTTAATTATTAACAATATATATTATTTAAATAATGTTAACATTTTATCTGTATAATGTAATAAACATATTTTGTTGCATTTCATCTTAAAAATGATATCATCATCATATGTAAATATGCGCTTTATAAAGTGGCTCAGGTTGTGCAATATTATAACTGTAGTGCAAGTTTACAGTAAGGTAATTAGATAGATAGATAGATAGATAGATAGATAGATAGATAGATAGATACTTTATTAATCCCAAGGGGAAATTCACATACTCCAGCAGCAATATTAAATTAAAGAATAATAAAAATGCAGGTAAAAAAAACAGACAATAACTTGAATAATGTTCAACGTTTACCCACCCTGGTGGAATTGAAGAGTCGCATAGTTTGGGGGAGGAATGATCTTCTCAGTCTCTCAGTGGAGCAGGACAGTGACAGCAGTCTGTCGCTGAAGCTGCTCCTCTGTCTGGAGATGACACTGTTTAATGGATGTATTGGATTCTCCATAATTGATAGGAGCCTGCTGAGTGCCCGTTGCTCTGCTACGGATGTCAAACTGTCCAGCTCTATGCCAACAATAGAGCCTGCCTTCCTCACCAGTTTGTCCAGGCGTGAGGCATCCTTCTTCTTTATGCTGCCTCCCCAGCACACCACTGCATAGAAGAGGGCACTCGCCACAACCATCTGATAGAACATCTGCAGCATCTTACTGCAGATGTTGAAGGATGTCAGTCTTCTAAGGAAGTACAGGCGGCTCTGTCCTTTCTTGCACAGAGAATCAGTATTGGCAGTCCAGTCCAATGTATCGTCCAGCTGCACTCCCAGGTATTTATAGGTCTGTACCCTCTGCACACAGTCACCTCTGATGATCACGGGGTCCATGAGGGGCCTGGGTCTCCTAAAATCCACCACCAGTTCCTTGGTTTTGCTGGTGTTCAGTTGTAGGTGGTTTGAGTCGCACCATTTAACAAAGTCCTTGATGAGGTTTCTATACTCCTCCTGCCCACTCCTGATGCAGCCCACGATAGCAGTGTCGTCAGCAAACTTTTGCACGTGGCAGGACTCTGAGTTATATTGGAAGTCCAATGTATATAGGCTGAACAGGACCAGAGAAAGTACAGTCCCCTGCGGCGCTCCTGTGTTGCTGACCACAATGTCAGATCTCTAATTCCCGAGACGCACATACTGAGGTCTGTTTGTAAGATAGTCCACGATCCATGCCACCAGGTATGAATCTACTCCCAGCTCTGTCAGCTTGTCCCTAAGGAGCAGAGGTTGGATGGTGTTGAAGGCGCTAGAGAAGTCTAGAAACATAATTCTTACAGCGCCACTGCCTCTGTCCAAGTGGGAGAGGGATCGGTGTAGCATATAGATGATGGCATCCTCTGCTCCCACCTTCTCCTGGTATGCGAACTGCAGTGGGTCGAGGGCGTGTTGGACCTGTGGCCTCAGGTGGTGAAGCAGCAGCCGCTCCATGGTCTTCATCACATGTGATGTTAGAGCGACAGGCCGGAAGTCATTCAGCTCACTAGGACGTGATACCTTTGGGACTGGGGTGCACAGACCTTCAGCAGTCATGGCGATACTCCATCTGGACCTGCTGCTTTGCTGGCATGAAGTTTCCTCAGCACTCTGCTCACTTGCGCTGCTGTAATTATGGGTGGGGATGTCTCTCCTATGCTGGTATCAGCAGAAGGATGTGTAGAGAGTGCAGTACTCAGAGGTAAGAGTGAGAGTGGGTTAGGGTGGTCAAACCTGTTAAAGAAGTTGTTCATTTGGTTTGCTCTCTTCACGTCTCTCTCGATGGTGGCACCCCGCTTCGAGCTGCAGCCAGTGATGATCTTCATCCCATCCCACACTTCCTTCATGCTGTTGTTCTGCAGCTTCTGCTCCAGCTTTCTCCTGTACTGCTCCTTCGCCGCCCTAAGCTGGACTCGGAGTTTCTTCTGCATGCGCTTAAGCTCATGCTGATCACCGTCTTTAAAAGCCCTTTTTTTCTGGTTCAAAAGGCCCTTGATGTCACTTGTAATCCATGACTTGTTGTTAGCATAGCAGCATACAGTTCTTACTGGAACTACAGTGTCCATACAGAAGTTGATGTAGTCAGTAGTGCAGTCAACAACCTCCTCAATGTTCTCACTATGTGATCCCTGCAGGATATCCCAGTCTGTAGTTCCAAAACATTGTCTCAGAGCATTCTCAGCCTCTGGGGTCCACTTCCTGAATGATCGTGTGGTTGCAGGTAGGACCCTCACTTTTGGTTTGTAGTGAGGCTGAAGCAGAAACAGGTTATGATCTGCTTTCCCAAGCGCAGGCAGCGGGGTGGCGCTGTATGCGTCTTTAACGTTTGCATACAGTAAATCAATAGTCTTATTTCTCCGGGTGTTACAGTCCACATACTGAGAGAAGGCAGGTAATGTTTTGTCCAGCGTCACATGGTTAAAGTCCCCAGCGATTAGCACAAGTGCCTCGGGGTGCTGCGTTTGTAACTTAGCAACAGCAGAATGGATGATGTCACCCACTATCTCCATGTCTGCCCGAGGAGGAATGTATACAATAACAAAAATGACGTGTCCAAACTCTCTGGGCAAGTAATAGGGACGCAGACTTACGGCCAACAGTTCGATGTCCCTGCAGCAAGTGGAGATTTTGACGTTAACATGTCCAGAGTTACACCACCGTGTATTAACATAGAGAGCGAGTCCTCCTCCTTTGTGCTTCCCACAGGTACTTGCATCTCTGTCCGCTCTAACTGTGCTAAACCCGGGTAGCTCCACATTAGCGTCTGGAATGGTGTTAGTTAGCCACGTTTCGCAAAAACACAACAAACTGCATTTTCTGTAGGTTCTGACATTTTTCACCAGCGCAGCCAGTTCATCGATCTTATTTGAGATTGAGTTCACATTCCCCAGAATAACAGAAGGCACCGAAGGCTTAAAACGCCACTTTCTCGCAAGCCGCTTCATTTTTAGCTTAGTGCCCGCTCTGCTGCCACGATACCGCCTTCTTACCTCGTCGGGTAAATGGGGAACCACGCCGGCACTGGCATTTGTTCTCAGCGCTCGAAGTTGAGTACTTGAATAGGCAAGTCTCGGCGTGTAAAAATCCATGCTCACGTTGTAAAAGTAAGTGTGTCCAGTGAACAAATCCACATAAAATAAAGTGGTAGGAGTGATCAATAAATAAAAATAGAAAAATAAAAGTAGAAAAATACACATACACATACAGTCATACACGGAGCTGCTGAAAAGGCTGTCACTCTCGGCGGCGCCGGATGTAAAAAAAATTGTACTTATAAGTACAAACAGTTCTACAAGAAGCACTTGATGGACTGATTGAGTGTGTTTATAGTTCTTGGGATGAAACTGTTTTTGAACCGCAATGTCCCTACAGGAAAGGCTTTGATGCGTTTGTCCTATGAGAGCAGTTCATATAGCGTATGGCTGAGGCAGTGTGTGCTTGATGCTGTATCCCAATAATTCTCTTTCCGATCAGCTGCTGCAGGGCTGTGATTCCACACTCAGATACAGTGGGATAAATACTTGAGAGTAACAATGCCAAAGCAGCCATGGTACTGTATTTCGAATAGTTTGGTCATTCCGTGGACCATTATATTGTTACAGGTTAATTACAATCAGATGCCTAAAACTAATAAACAATATACTGTTAATTTCAGTGTATATGATAAAGCCACGTCAGGTATGTGGATCTAAAAAAGAAAGGGAAACCACACTGGAACAAAAGCACTGCTTTGATGCTGGGTGCCGCCAGTTTGCAAAACCGAGTGGAAAACTTGCGTACGCCAGGGTTTGAGCTAGCATGAAAATGTGCGTGTCTTTATGGCAATTTTAGGTTTTATACATTGCGATTTGAGTGTGGAAATGGGAGTACGCAACATTTTTGCACCATTTATACATTATGCCCCTGGTGTATTGATTTTAACCACTGGTTAAGCTAGCAAAGACAAGACTGAACTTGATAAAATTCAGTTTATTTTTGTATAGTGCTCTTCAATGAGTGCCGGCAAGGAGCACTGTGACAATTCTCAAGGAAAATGCAAGTATAGATTATACTAATTACTAAATACAGAATTGGTACATATAAAGTACATATAAAGATACAAATTTGATAAAACACAAAGAAAACAAAGTACAAACTTATCAGCATAAATTGAAACCAACATTATCTGTCTATTAATTAATTGTTGAACTATGGCCAGTTGACAACAGAGGGAAATAAAATTGAAAGAGAGAAAGTCAAAGACAAAGTGAGATGCATTCTTGGTCCTGGAAAACTACAATAGCTGCTCATCTCCTCCTACGCATTCAATAGTAGAGTCTGCACTGGGCCATCCAATCTAATGACAAAATCTTTCCATCAGATGATTTCAATGCTCCCAGTATCTGAGATGATTTTAGTACCATATCAAAATACCGAGAGGAGAAACAGAATAGTGTTTAGAAATATTTTATTGCTTAGATTTTAGTACAAATTACTAATAAACAAAGATGCAGTATGTAGAGATAATCAGCAGCTCTAGTTAGGGTGTGCTGGACTAAAGGAGTCTTCAGCCTGCATTTAAAAGTTGAGACAGTCAGAGCATCTCTTATACAAGCAAGTAGATCATTCCTAGCTTTGGGGCCCTGTAGCTCAACCTCCCACAAGATGTCTGCAATAATTTTCTTTTGATACTAAGGGTGAGTATTATGCTATACAATGCTTGGCTTAGCATTTCCACTAGCTGACTGATTTAGGCACACGTTAAATGTAAAGTAAATTCCATTGTACGAATAATGCTACCTGGTTTAGGAATTTTCACTCCTAGGCTACTTTATTCACTATTAGATACATTAATAATACCCACTTTTTGTATCTTTTTTTCTCTTTGTGAATAGCAGTGATTGTGGTTTTATGTTCAGTGAGCATTGCCTTGCTTGAAAATATGGAACAAAATGCTTTATTTTTTGGTGAATTATCTTCACAAGCTGTTCTTTTCGCTAAATGTTTAATTTGTTCCTCATGAGAACAATAGGATCAGCAGCAGCATCCTCGTTAACCAACAGGCTTGCTTTCGTGCTTCCCTTTTAGTGCATTCACTTGGAGAATCTGTGCTTTTTTTGCCCTGGGATCCTCACATAGGATTTATCTTTTTTGGCTATAGTAGGTTATTGACAGCAAGCTGTGAATTAATTTGGATTGCTCAGAAAGTGTACTAATTTTTTACCTATCTTTTTTAAAATGGTGCAACTTACCACTCTGGTCATAATTCTATTTTTAAGTCTGCTTCTTTTGACATGCTATTAAATCTGAGCAGAGTTTTTTGCAAATTGTCTTCTGTCTTTATGTAAAATGTCCAAATTATTGAATTCTCCTAGACGAAAAGGAACTGGCTTATGCTATATAGATTTCTGATAGCTTGTTTGTCTGTGAACTTGTATGCAAGTGCTTCATACATCGTCATACTCAATTCTGTGAACATGTTGTATATAAAGAGGTTCCTTTGTTTAGACACTATTTTCTAAGGTATACTCATATGCACACACAATCTATAATTATTTTATAGTATTTTCTGGGTTGAGTGTTTGGAGCCACATACAATATATGGTTTGGACTGAATAACTGATTATTACTAAAACAAACTCTTGGCTGTATTATGTTTTATAAACCTGACCATGACTTTTCATGGGTTCTGTATCTACATTCTGAACATCACTTAATGTGTATTTCACTAATTTAAGCCAGTAGAATTTAAATCCACTCAGATGTGACTGGGAAAAGTGTAAAACTTGTCATGTTTTCATGTAAGTGAAGAACCTGTGGCGAATGTAGGGTAACAAAGATTAAAAAAAAAAGGACAAAAGTAAAATGCTTTGTGCTTGATAGACTTTAGTATTCTCTTTTTAACTTTAGAATGATTTTGATTTTAGCTTTAATCCTTCTGTATTTACACTTTAGTATTGGCTTTGAGTTTATATACAATTCTCATTGTGGTTAAGATTTTGAGTGTACTAGGTGATGTTTTTGCTTAGTTTGATGATTTTGTTCATTTTCTGTCTTTTTGTTTTTGTTTTTGGACATTCACTGTATTGCACATTAATGATGTCTCCAGTACAAACTATGAGTAAATTCAAAGTTTATTATTGTTAATGAGAACTGTAACTAAATTAAAATGAGAAATTAAAAGCATTTAATGAGAGGAAATGAAACCAAATCTAAAAGCTGACTGACATACCATTCTTCAAAACTAACTAAAGTTAAATTAAAATGGGTGGAAGAGGCTTACGAATTGTAATGTTAGCATCAGACATTTTGTAGCATCAGACGTAGTATCTGGCCCTGAAGGGCATATGTAATGGTGATGGGTAATTTATTCAGTTCTAAAGTCATTTTGCTAAATATTTATGCACCTAATGTGGATGATACAGATTTTGTCCAAACTGTATCTGCATCAATTCCCAGTATGAGCACTCATAAAATTATATTGGCTGGATAATTTAGATGAGTTTTAAATCCAGACCCAGACAGATCTTCAACTACAGTGACGATAAAATCTAATACAGCAAAGAGAATCACACAGTTTGTAATGGATTATAACTTACCAGACCCTTGGAGATTCTTAAATACAAATTCAAGAGAATATTTTTTCTTCTCACCAATGCATCATAGCTACTCAAGAAATGGTTACTTCTTTGTCGATAATAATTTATTGCCAACCTTCAAATTTTGCAAGTACAACACTATTGTTATATCTGAACATGCTCCTCTTATCTTGGAACTGAAATCATTATGCCCTACACACTCATCTCATAACTGCTGTCTAACCTCCCTGTTGTCAGCAGATGTGAACCTTACAGAGTTCATCTCCAAACAAATTGATAGTTTTAAGAGACTAGCACATCCTCAGAGATTTCCAAAAGAACACTTTGGACAACACTGAAGGTGCTTTTGAGAGGACAAGATTATTTCATATTGTCTCATTAAAAAAAAATTGGTGACCAAGACGGTGTCAGATTTAATCAGTGAGATTTCCAGAATTAATCATGAATCTGCCTTGTCTCCAAATGTGGCACTTTACAGGAAAAGACAGGCTTTGCAATCAGAATTTAATGTCTTGGCAGCAAGAGAAACTGAACAACTCATCCTTAAATCACAAACTCATTATTATGAATATGGAGAAAAGGCTAATACAATTTTAAATCGACAAATCCACAAGCAAGAGGTTCACAACACAATAACAGAAATTACAAACATAACATGAGATGACATCATGGACAATAAAAATATAATATACACATTTAGGGAGTAGGATTAGTCTTTATGTTCCACTCAAGTTAAAGGAGCTGAGACAAAATCGAAAAAATATTTTGATACAATACAAATATAACAGCATGATACTCTTAGCACAGAAGAACTTGACAAACATCTGACACTCTCAGAAATACTGGATGCTATAAACTCACTCCAAAGTGGGGAGGCAGCAGTCCCTGATGGCTTCTCAGTGGAATTTATAAAAACACTCCATAATTATTAACAGTATTCAAAGATGCTAGAGAAAACAAACTTTTGTCTCAAACTTTTCACAATGAATTACCATTTTTCCAAAGAAAAATAAGTACTCACTACAATGTCCATTTTACAGACCAGTTTCACTTTTGAATAATGATGATACGTTACTCTCTGAAGCTTCATCTAAAAGGACTGAGAAAATGCTTTCTTCTGTAATATTGCAAGACGAGAATGAAATCATTAAAGGCAGGCAGTTAGATTCAAACTTTTAGCATCTGTTTAACACATTGACTGCTTGACTATTTATTACCAGGATGCTGCAGTAGAGGTCTGAGCATATGGTAAATAATGCATTCTATCAAAACTAATAAAAAAAATTAAAGAAATGCATTCAAAAGCAATTCCAATTTTTCAATTTTTCCATTGCTTCTATTACAGATCCTGCTGATTGTTTTTTAAACAGTGCTTGTGTTTATTCTTCTGTTTTTTATTAACCATTTTTGATGGTCATGGGTGTGTCTTTGTACTGGTGGTCAGTAGAAAAGTAGTGTTGGTTGCCCCTTACTCTGGTTTTGCTGTCATTCCATAGAAGAGTGGAGGATAGTCATGTGGTTTTCCTGTTTAGTTTAAATTTGGGTGAATAAAAACGGGCTTGTCTCACAAAATTAGAAATTGCAAAGAGATGGGACATAACAGAGTTATACAACTCATGAGGGAAGGAGTAACAACTTTTAACCATGTTAATAAACTTAGCTTGTAGCAGTGCTACTTGAATGCACTTAATCTCCCATCAGGCCATGGGATAACTATGCCACCAGACTGTCTTGGTCCTGCTGGGAAGATTTAAAAGGATGCCAGTTCTAAATGAAAAGTGCCTTTTTGTGTTTGTTCATAATATCTGCAGCATCACATTTTTCATTCACCTTTTTGGATTAGAACTTTAATCAGTGCACTAAGGATCATAGTTCTTTTCAGGACTTATATTGTCTCATCATATGAAGTGTTTGTTGCAGCTGCCCTAACATGGATCGTATTTCTTTAACTCAACTGTTCAACTCCCAAAGATAAACCAGTAACTGCGGGTGTTTTTTCGACTTTGTTTTTGTATGTTAAATGGTTTTGTATGTTATATGTGTGTTGTGGACTACCAGGAGGCACACTGCCACCCAAACCTGACACAGACAGATGTGGGACATAAGTTCAAGGCACACATTTTTATTTTTCTTTCTTTTTCCCTCGTTGGAAATGCCTTACCCTTTTCACACTGGTATAGCACAGTCCACAACACAATACAAATCTCTTCTTTCTCTCTTTTTCTTTTCTCCACTACTCTGGGCAAGCTTCGTCTACCTCCTACTGACTCTGGCTTCTCGAGTAGTGGGTGCTGGCTCCTTTTATAAGGCACCCGGCAGCACTTCCAGGTGTGGCAGAAGTGCAGCAATCAAGGGCTCAGGAGCTCTCCAGGTGACCCCTGGTGGTAACCACGGGCCCCAGCAGGGTTGATCTTCCATGCTCCAAACCGATGGCACTGTTGCACGCCAGGGGGACTGCACTCTAGCGCTCCAGGGGAAATAATGTTCTAGAAAGGCTCTTCCATTAAAAGTGCATCCCGTCTGCCACAGCGTATATCAGAGATTGTGGGTTCTTCCTTTTGACCATGTTGCAATGTCCTTGTATGGGTGTTGCGAGTGTTTTAAATGTTTATCCCACGTATACAGCTTGGCATGAACTGCATGGTATATGTTGCATACGGCATCTATCTATCTATCTATCTATCTATCTATCTATCTATCTATCTATCTATCTATCTATCTATCTATCTATCTATCTATCTATCTATCTATCTATCTATCTATCTATCTATCTATCTATCTATCTATCTATCTATCTATCTATCTATCTATCTATCTGTCTATACTGTATGTTGTTTGCAGGTTCCCATTTTATTATTTTATTCATAGTTAAGCTTATAGATCATATCACCAACAAACTGAGAATAAATCTGCACCTACCCCTCTATTATTTTAGTATGCTACAACCCTACAATGACAACAACATTTATTTATATTGCATATTTTAATACAAATGGTCTACTTCAAAGTGAAGAATAAATAAAAAAAGAATAAATTAAGTGTCAATGGCCAAGAAAACAGAAAAAAATTAAAATAAAAACTGCAGAAGAAAAAAACCCACAAAATTTATAGGGGCTCCAAGGCCATGAGAATGCCCAGGCACCTCCGGGCATTCTACCTGACATAAATGATTAAAATCAGTCCTCATGGTTTTTAGGCTTCATCTGAAAGAATTTGATGATGATGGTCATATGGACATCTGGGGTACTGCCTTCAATCCATCAATGTAGAGATTGCATGGTGGGTGCCTTGATCAGGTGGTGGCAACAACAAAAAAGAACAGTAGAGAATAGTAGGGATTAGTATAGATTGTGGAGTCTTGATTAAAATGACAAACAGGCCTACTTTGTTTCTAAATGCAAAGAAACACCCTTAGTCAGAAACAGATTGGCTAAATAGAAAAACAGAAAGACTACTTTCAGAATTGTATACATTATAGAAAAGGAAAACTTTCAGAAAACACAGAAGTCACTTTTCTCTACTTGTCATATTTTTTTACAGAATGATATACACACATTCAGATAATAATCACCACAAATTTTAGCTCCTCTCCTCAAATATACTACCTATAAAGCAGAAAGTGAGCATTTGGTGCATCTTAGTTTCTGTTATCCAAGAGAGAGACAGATTGATAGCTAAGTGCAGACCTTTGTTAACTGGCAGGAATTCAGACATGACACAGAAGGAGCCATCCTTTTGTTTTCCTACCCATTCAGACAAGACGTGCACCTGGCTTGTAGCAGGTGAAAGGCTACAGTGTCCTGCTGCATGTGCACATGATAATACATTAAATATTCAGTGCCCTTGGGTCTTTGCATTACACCCAACTGAGCACTTTTTTGAATAATTTATGTCCTGGACATGACAGCATGTCATCCTAGCTTGTGGCAGACATTAGAGGTGAAACGGGATGAAAGGCTGCTTGCTCGATCTCTAGGCTTTCTCTGAATGTTCATTTTTCATGCTAACTATTGATATAGGGTTTTGTAACCTCCAAGTTAAGAAAGGGGGTGACCCACCAAAATAAATTGCATCAGTAATTTATTTTCTACAAAAATGTTTCCTGTGATGATTAAAAAGTGTGAAGCCTTTAGACTGAGTACATCTGCATTTCTTACCATTTTGAGTTCAAGATCATTCCTATTTTTATTTTACTCCATGAAAATCTTTAATTTGGTGTATAGGGTGATTATTGTTAAGCTACATTTCACTTTCTGCCACCATGATTAGGATACATACCAAGTCTCATTCAAATGTGGATGACATAAAGCTTTATTTATCAATAAGACTAATACTTCTTCATTGCACCTTTCATTCACTTCTGAATTATGAGACAGAAAGAAAGTTCTGGCATGACTAATAAAACCCCTGGACCTGATGGGATCTTACCAGTTGTTTTTAAAGAAATGAACGACGTCATCTATAAACCCTTATGAGACATATTTGAGCAGTCATTTCAGATAGAAAAGTACCTGAGTACTGGAGAGTTGCAAATGTGACTTAAGTCTTCAAGAAGGGAGACAAAACGGATCCTAGTAAATTGACCCAGCTTGTCAAATTCGCAGATGACATTAAAGATGGAGGTATGGCAGACACAGAGGAGCCAGCAAAAAGAATTCAAAAAGACCCAGATGACTTTCGGAACTAGGCGAAAATCTGGAAAATGCAGTTTAATGTACAAAAGTACAAATTGCCACACGTGGGCAAAAGGAACATCAATTATAAATATAAGATGGGGGACACTGTCATATAGGAAGCAACCTCTGAAAATGATTTGGGGTTTATGTTGATACAATATTTTCATCAATTAAGCAATGCAAAGAAAAATTAAAAAGGCAAATAAAATGTTAGGGTAAATCATAAAAACTGTTGAATTTCAATCAAGGGATGTTATGCTCAAACTATATAATGCTCTGGAGAGACCACATCTGGAGCATTGTGTGCAGTTCTGGTCACCACAGCACAAGAATGACAAAGCAGGACTTGAAGCTGTGCAAAGGAGAGCAGCCAAGTGTATCCCAGGACTTAAGGACCTACAGTAGGTATGGAAAGTATTCAGACCCCCTTCAATTTTTCACCCTTTGTCATATTGCAGCCATTTGCTAAAATCATTTAAATTAATTTTTTCCCTCATTAATGTACACACAGCACCCCATATTGACAGACAAAAAAAAGAATTTTTGAAATTGTTGCAGGATTTATTAAAAAAGAAAAACTGAAATATCACATGGTCCTAAGTATTCAGACCCTTTGCTCAGTATTTAGTAGAAGCACCCTTTTGAGCTAATACAGCCATGAGTCTTCTTGGGAAAGATGCAACAAGTTTTTCACAGCTGGATTTGGGGATCCTCTGCCATTCCTCCTTGCAGATCCTCTCCAGTTCTATCAGGTTGGATGGTAAACGTTGGTGGACAGCCATTTTTAGGTCTCTCTAGAGATGCTCAATTGGGTTTAAGTCAGGGCTCTGGCTGGGCCATTCAAGAACAGTCACAGAGTTGTTGTGAAGCCACTCCTTTGTTATTTTAGCTGTGTGCTTAGGGTCATTGTCTTGTTGGAAGGTAAACCTTCGGCCTAGTCTGAGGTCCTTAGCACTATGGAGAAGGTTTTTGTCCAGGATATCCCTGTACTTGGCCGCATTCATCTTTCCCTCGATTGCAACCAGTCGTCCTGTCCCTGCAGCTGAAAAATACCCCCACAGCATGATGCTGCCACCGCCATGCTTCACTGTGGGGACTGTATTGGACAAGTGATGAGCAGTGCCTGGTTGTCTCCACACATACCGCTTAGAATTAAGACCAACTCCCGCATGGAGTTTGCTAAAAAACACCTGAAGGACTCTGAGATGGTGAGAAATAAGATTCTCTGGTCTGATGAGACAAAGATAGAACTTTTTGGCCTTAATTCTAAGCGGTATGTGTGGAGACAACACCTGATTTCATAGCATATTTGGACTCTTGGCTTGTGTAATATTAATATACACTGTTTTTAAATCATAATATAGCTGAATTGTGCAAATCATACCTGAAAACATTTAAAAACTTCAGCAAATACTATGGTTAGAACTTTAAATAATTTTGGACAAAGATTGATGTGTCTAAATGTGCCATAATCATACCTAATTAATTCAATTCAGGGTGATGAGGGCTGCAGCCTATTCTGTCATCACTGGGGTCAAGGCAGGCACAAACTTTGTATAAGGGTTGAGCCCAGTACAGGGACATGTATATGCATTCAGATTGAAAACATACTCCTATTTGTTGCACTTCCTCGCTGACTTTCTAATTACTCGTAATAATAAATGCTTATTGCTGTTTTGTTTAAAAAGGTATTGCAGGGTTCTTTCAGGAGAGAATCATGACTTGTAAATCATATTTTGAGAAACCCAAGGATCAAAGTAGAGTAATTAAAAAGAAAAACATAGGGACTAAACACAATGCTAAAGTAAACTTGGAAGTGCCACAAAAAAATTGTGAAAATTTACTAAAGCATCATGAAGACCTTATGCGAACATGGTACACAGAGCCAGACTGACGTTTACAATCAGCAGGAGCTTTCCTGGTGGCCTGCTGCCTGGCCTGGCCTGGCCTGACATTCAGAGCAACCAGTGAAATAAACTAATGGTAAAATTATATAATGTTATTATACTGGAAAACGAGCAGGCATTATTGCTCTGTAGTGGGCACAAATCCTTTCAGTTTAACGTTGGAGGGTTTCTTTTCTGGTTTCTGGTTGGATGGTTTCTTGTTTTTGTTCAGGTCAAGTTTTGAATTCGCGTCCGTCTTGTGCCAAGACAGTTAAACAGGAGCACTATGATGAAAGGTGCGTACGCCTGGTGCTTTTGTGATTAGTTATACAGTATATGAAGATTGTTTAAAAGTTTATAATATAGCTTTGAATTATATTTGGATGTTGCATGGGTTTTGGTATTTGTTACTGTGTATTTATTTTGTTTTATTTTTGTTTCAAATTTTAATAAAGTGTAGCATATGATCACATTTTTAACTTTTTTTTCTTCCTTTTTCCCTCAGAGTGACTGAATAGGCTACACAAAATGTTTCATAGTTTTTTGTTTACTAAGTGCATTCTTTAAAAAATGCTTGACAGAATTCTGTGGCACTAAGACATTTTTTGAGTCTTTTGTCTATTGAAGAAGTTCAAAGTGGTCTTTTTTGACCAACACTTCAAACTTTATGGATGAGTATTCAGCATTACCATCCAGACACTGACAGCGGCTGTGTAGATTCACAGTTGAAATTGCAAATACAATCTATGCACTGTAGATTCCACTGACAACTATTTTTTGTGGTTTAGTGCTTTTTGTACATTTGTTTTGATATAAATATTATAGAACTACATGGTTTATTTATTTATGAAATGTTTACACTTATGAAGTATTGTTCCACATTTTATCAGAGGTTGTCTTGAGACTAATATTTAAGAGTGAAATGTATGAGTAAAAGCTGAATCTACTGTCTCCTCATCCATAAAACATTGTTGTTTTTTTGAGTCTGTGCTTGTATATTGTGTGGCCTGGGTTAGACTAGGGATTCCCAGCCTGAATAAGCTTCCCAGTATTGCCCTGATGGTACATCAATTGATCCAATTTCTAAACCTGCTTAGGGTCACTGGAGTGTGTCCCAGCAAGCACTGGGTACAAGGCAGCAACAATTCTTGGACCAGTCCATTGTAGACATTGTAGACACATGGTTTTATATATTCCTACTTTGGACAAAGACCTTAGAGTGGATGTGCAATTTTCAATGAGGGGCAGAAAATGCCCCTTACTGTATTTTGGAACAAATCATCAGCATTTGCCTGTGTGATCTGTTGAATGCTCAAGTGAGACAGAACATGTAGAGATCCTAATTTTCTTTTGTGTTTTTCAGATTATCTTAATATGTTCATTCTTTATTTTATTTGCTTCACTTAATTACCATAACAACAACAGTTGCATTTAGTTTTATTTGGGGATGTTTCTATTCCTGCAATACCATTTTATTTGATAATTCTGAACTTTTAAATCTCAAAACTTGCACTTTGGATTTAATTCAAACCGATCCCTCTCCCACAGACCTATAAATACCTGGGAGTGTAGCTGGATGATAAATTGGACTGGACTGCCAATACTGATTCTCTGTGCAAGAGAGGATAGAGCCGACTATACTTCCTTAGAAGACTGGCGTCCTTCAACATCTGCAATAAGATGCTGCAGATGTTCTATCAGATGGTTGTGGCGAGTGCCCTCTTCTACGCGATGGTGTGCTGGGGAGGCAGCATAAAGAAGAAGGACGCCTCACACCTGGAGAAACTGGTGAGGAAAGCAGGCTCTATTGTAGGCACGGAGCTGGACAGTTTGACATCCGTGGCAGAGTGACGGGCGCTGAGCAGGCTCCTGTCAATAATGGAGAATCCACTGCATCCACTAAACAGTATCATCTCCAGACAGAGAAGCAGCTTCAGCAACAGACTGCTGTCACTGTCCTGCTCCACTGACAGACTGAGGAGATCATTCCTCCCCCACACTATGCGACTCTTCAATACCACCCTCGGGGGTAAACATTAACATTATTCAAAGTTATTGTCTGTCTGTATACCTGCATTGTTATCACTCTTTAATTTAATATTTTCTTTATCAGTATGCTGCTGCTGGAGTATGTGAATTTCCCCTTGGGATTAATAAAGTATCTATCTATCTATCTATCTATCTATCTATCTATCTATCTATCTATCTATCTATCTATCTATCTATCTATCTATCTATCTATCTATCTATCTATCTATCTATCTATCTATCTATCTATCTATCTAAAGTATATGTCAATATACTTTTGAAAAGTATAATCCACTCTAACCCAAAAAAGAGTTTGGTTCTGCTTTGTTTTTCAAATTTTCAGATAGTTAAGCAGATAATTTGGGATACAGGAGGAAAACAGGAATATAAAGACAGTGAGGAAAAAAATATATGCAGACAGCAACCAGTCAACCCAATCTTCTAGAATTGTGTGGCAGTAGCAAAGCAAAATGTACACTAGATTTCATTTAAGAGATAAATAACTACATTTTCTTTTCAGTTATTAATTTACTGTATATCTCTCTATTATAAAAGAAAATCTTGAGACAAGACTATTCTGGAGACAACTGAAGCATTATGGAATACACAGAGAATTTTTTCTTGCTGTGACATAAGCTTTGAATTAAAGCCTTTTTAAAGATGACCTGATCAGGCATTGTTTGAGCTAGACCTCTTTATAAAACCAAAATATACTTTGTATGATTTATTTTTGGAGATGTATTGTTAATTATATTTTATGCATTCTAGTTTCAAAGTATATTTTTCAGAAGTTATAGACATAAACTTTATTTTTCAGACAGGATTGTGCGGATGTATTTGTATATTGGTCTTTAATGCTGCTATTTATTCTATGGACACACAGTCTGAAATGAAGCCCATTTTCATAAGTTTAATTATTACATTTCTTAGATGGCAAAGAAAAGAATAAAAAAAACTCAGTGCCATTATGAACAATGTTGCACTACCATCAGATAGTATCTACCATCAACTACCATCAGCAAACAAATTATTCAGCAGAAGCTTCTCAAGAAATGCTACTGGGGCTTCTTTATACAGTACCAACAGCATTATCTCCGCATAATGTCTCACTGTGACTGTGACTACCAGATCAGTTTTTTTTTTTAATTTTCTTACTTTTTAGTTATTCTGATGTGTGCTTAGACCATAGTATCTATCTATCTATCTATCTTAGAAGAACTTTGGAATTGCCATCTCATCACGTACTGAACCCTAGTTTAGGTTCCTATCACAGTCAATGGCTGTGTGAATGTGCCATGTTTTCCATATGTTTGCATAGGTTTCACTCACAAAAAATTGCTTTGGAAAAATTGTGAAACTTAATAAATAACCCAGTGTGTCTCTTTCAAGTTATGGACATGTGTGCTTCTATCTGCCTTTTATACATGACTCGCTGTCCCATGCAGCTTTGCCCACATAGTAGTGAAACAGGACAGTGAGGAGGGCCCCACCCGGCTCCCTACTGCTGATGTCATGCTTCCCCCTCCCCTTGGCATGTAGCCTTTTTTCACGGATTAGCGCAATGAGAGAAGTCACAAAATCAAACAGAATGTTCAAACAAATTATAGACAAAAAACCCTGATCTAAATCCATTAAGTAGTTCTCTCGTTCGCTAAGTAAGTGGAGTTAAGGTTATGCCCCAAGGCAGACACGGGAATGATGAGGGCCCTGCCTCCCTCCATGCGGCCTGCTGCGTCTCTTTCAAATTTGCACAAATAAATCGGTACCGCAAGTAAACTATGATACTTAGCATGATGAGAGAAGTTGCAAAATCAACCAGAATGTTCAAGCAAGTTATAGAAAAAAAAAACAGATCTAAATCTGTTAAGTAGTTCTCTCGTGAAAAGTGGACAGACATAAAGACAGACAGATGTTGGATCTTATACATACAGATATTATTCCTAGTCTTATACTTGGGGCTTCCAGGCTTGACTTTGGCTCCTTGCAGTCTTAAAAATGAGTTCATAAAGTACAGTAGATGGGTAGTCTGGCGGTGTGTCTTTTGTCTGTCTTTTTGTGTTAAATCTGTTGTTGCCATACAAAGTCATATAACATAGACACGGGAAGAGCTTCTGAATATACAGTAGGTCACAGTGTGCCACCTGATGTGACTCCATGCATACCTGCACACTATACTGACTGGACATTTTAATCCTTCTGTCTCTTTATTTTTTGTATTGCCCTTGTATGCTGCATTATCTTTTATCATTTTATATTTTATCTTTTTATATTTATCTTTTGTATTCTGTGTTGTCCTTGCATGTTGAACCCATACTATAAAAACAAATTCTTAGAACACAACAGAGTACCTGGCCAAAAAAGTGAATTCTGATTCTGAGTCTAACTGTGTGAATCCTTTCTGCTGCTGTGATAAGATAACATCTGCAGATGCTAACTGCTGGGCCAATTAAAGCAGTCACTTTTCTTAATTAATCAGATGGGACTATCAGAATAAATGCTGGCATTAAAGGAGAACCCAGTTTGGATCACAATATGAACTAATTGTATACCTCAAATTTATTTTGTATAGGTAAAGTGTTTAGGTCTCCAAAAGCTGCAGAAGCCCAGGCTTGCTGTTGAACTTGTTGAAACTTGTTTATTGATATTGAGACTGTACATGATCATTCATTGCTGGTACTTATTAGAATGAAATAGCTACAGGTTTTTTGTTTAGTAAAGGAAGTGATACATCTTAATATAAATTCAGAGAGATACATGTGGAGTAACATTAGGCTGGATTCAATGAGTTTAATGACCATAGCTGCATTACAGGGAACGGGAAATGTAGTGTCAACATCAAGCCTGTTACTACCGTGAAAAAAGAAGACAGAAAGAGAGAGGGAGAAGGACTGAAGTAAACAAGGAGAGAAAAAAATGTAAAAGCATAACACCACATGTGCATCATAAGTGCAAAGTGAAGTTGGAATATAATCAAACTTTTTTAAAGGTGAACTCATCACTGGATGCCCAAGAGACTGAATCTAGTGTAAGAATGATGGATATCTGGCTATCTCATGTTAGTGAAGTAGACAAGTGAGGTGCACTAGGAAGAGAAGCAAAACAGTAAAATAAAACCTATATGGAATTTTAAAAATATTCCCCCACCCTATGTAAACAAAAAGTTCAGCCAAGTGAAAACTGCAAACATCAACGTCTAAAGGTAGATTTTTCTGTAAATGAAAGAGAGCTAAGGTTTTTAAAGCTGCTGTCAGCATCAATTAGAAATGTGAAGAAGGCTAGGGCAGTGGTAAGGGAATGGGAAAACAGTTTGAGTATAGGGGCTCTGATTCACCGAAAGGCTTCCGGCATAGCACAGAAGGAATGCCAAGTGTTGTTTTCTTTGTTACTTTTTGGAAATTTATTTTTGTCAGTGCTTGGCTATGAAATTGGAAGACTAAAATTAAATTTACAAGCAACTCTAAATTGAATAAATGAGTTTGAAAAGGGATGAGCAGTATGCAGAGACCTAAATTCATTTATAAGATTGGCATTTCATTCAAATAACAATTGTTTCATGGTCCTTTGCAGACATGAAAAAGACCTTTTGTTTTTTATTCTGTGAGCAAAATATGCTTGGCGTCACTGGGGGCCTATGAGAGTCTACAGAGATGCCAGAAGATGATGGCATGTGGCTTTTGGGCTGAACAGTTTGTGGACAGTGCATTTATTTTGAATTCATTTTAATTAATTTCATATTTCACTCTTTCATTAACCTCTAAACTGTTTTAATTCCAATTCCACATCTGTCTTAGATGACACCTCAGCACCGCATACAGGATTATATAAAATCTTTGTATTTCATTTTAAAGTGAAGGTCTCCTATTCAATTGTTAAGTGCTTTAAAAGCAAATATTAAAAAACCAACAATTAAAAACATGTAGCTGTAAATTTATTTTTTTCTGTTGCAAGCTGATTACACTTAAACTGGAACAGAATCTTTTAATGTGGTCATGATGCTTCTTTTCATTTTGGAAAGTATATATGTGATGTGGATGTGGGGTGGGACACAACTAGTATTATTTATCCTTTGTTTCTAAAACCCAAAATACATGTGTAGGTGGCAAATAATGAATGTTAAATATTGAGTTTGATTGAAAAAGTTTCAGGAAGTGAAATTGATAGATTGATGTCCCCAAATGTACAAATGGCACTGTGTCAATGCAGTATAAAAGACAGTGACTGTGCTAAGTTTTGTTCCTAGTATGTCATAGGACATGTTAGAGCCCCAGCAGAAATAACCTGGAGAGAAAGGGTGAACAAGTATGAGTGAAGCACACTACTGGACAGGTGACCAAGTACTACATCAAGAAAAAGAAAGGTTTTTGGAGAGCTAGCAAGACTGCTTGACCATGAGGTGACAGGACATGGTCTTTATCTATTGAAGCTGGGGTCAGGTTGTACATTTAAGTGTAGCAACTCTCCTCCATCAAACCACTTGGGTGTAGGACTATATCAAATGATCCTTACATTATTCCTAAAGATCTTAGGAATTTAGGGACACAGTGCTGTGCTGTTGAGAATAAAAATTGTAAGGATAGGCAGGAAAGTTGTTATTGCCTTCCATCCCTTTATACGTGATCACTGAATAGTGACAACGAATCGTGTTGTCCATTTGAGACAGTTAGCTTAAAAGCTGTCTGAGAGATCCTTCCATTTAAGGGCTCCATATGGCACAGAGGTAGGAGCACCTAGTGTTACTAGGAGGAATTCCAGCTTAACGTACACACATAAATACATATACTATTAACGTTATTATTATGTTATTATTAAAAGGATTGATTGTTTTATTAGGCTTTTTTGTTTTGTAGGTACTCAGGAGGATGGACAGGTATCCTGGCCAGGATAGAGGAGCATATCTTGTCCAGCCTGGAAGACATAATGTAAGGATGGCCAGATTACAGACACTGCAGACACTGCCTGGCTTGGGTACCTTATAATTCCCATCCTGGCTGGGACGCTGGAAGGAAGAATGGACTGGTGAGAGCTGGAAGCCGGGAGCAGTTCATTACCCAAATTAATAGGTGGCAGTGTTCCTCAGTCCCAGGTTGGACACCTGCAGAGCTGAATGTGAATTGCAGTCCAGAAGCTTAGTTCTGTAGGAGTCCTTGGGTGACAATAAAGGGTGCTGCCGGGGGAGGACCTCCCTGGTCTCTGCATGACCCGGAAGTGCTTCCAACTAGCCATGATGTGCCACCGGAAGTACTCCTGAGTCCAGCTTAATAGGAACCTGCCATCATACCTCCATACCTGGATTGAGAGTTTGGAGGGAGCAGACAAAACTCAATGGAGGAGAGGAGAGAGAAAAGAGAGGGAGGTTATTCAAACTGTATATTGGCTATTTGTTGACATAATTGGGCTGTGTGGATTAAAAATCCTTTATTTGAACCCAGAGAGTGTCTTACGGAAGCGTATTAGGGGACAGAAAAAGAAAAAAAAAATAGAGACATAGTGAAAAAAAGGTTGAAATGTCCACTTTAATCTCATAGTTTATTTTGTTATTAAAGTAGAACATCGTAACTTAATCTTAAATCAATGTTTCATTTAATAGAGTTTCTCAGATCCCATCGTAACTAAAGTAGCATGTTAAATGCTTCATATTCTATGTGTTCTTCTATGTGCTCTATGTGTGTGAATCACTACGTACTTCTTAAATGGGCTTTCTCTTATGCCAACAGGTCACAGAATTCATTATATTTGTGCTATTAAAGCTCTGAACAATTTAAATACTAAGATGTATCCTTGATATCATTTTCATGATGAAATTAATTAGAGCATGTATTAAACATGGGAGCATGGTGGGGCAGTGGTAGCAATGAGCTGGCACCCTGTCCAGAGATTGTTCGTACCTCCCGCAAGATGCTTGCTGGAATGTACGCAACCCTCAATGAAATAATTTATTGCACCAGTACTGTTTACTGTCCTTCCTTTTTTTCTCCACGTAACCAATCGCTACAGAATAAAACCTGTAATAAATGTTAAGCCATCTATAAGCTTATAACGCTGGTTCTTCAAAACTTTTAAGGCACATTGAAATATCTTCGTAGTACATGTTTAATTATTCCATCCATCAATCCATCCAGGGTTGCGCCAGTCCCAGCAAGCATACAGCGCAAGGCAGGAACAATCTCTGGACTGGATGCCAGCTCATCGCTACCACTGGGCCACCGTGTCCACATGTTTAATTATTAACAGTATACATTATTTAAATGAAGTTAAAAATGTATCTGTATAATGTAATATACGTACTTTAATGCGTTTCGTCTTAAAAATGATATCAAGAGCTTCAAGAAGATAGCTCTTAGAAATCTAAATCAACATCTGTAAATATGTGCTCTCTTCTATTGCAGTGAATTGAATTCCTTTATTGATATTGTATGGTAGAATGATATTCAAAATGCACATCCCCCATAAACTTATTTTCCTATAAAATGATAAAATAATACTACTACTACTATTACTTCTACTACTAATAATAATAATACAATAAAAAACAATGAAAATAATACAATATGAAAGCATAAGTACAATATACATGTACATATAGTGCAGATAGTGAAAATGGTTCATAAAGTGGCTCAAGTTGTGCAATATTACAACTGTTGTGCAAGTTTACAGTGAGATCATTTTCTAATAAGTACAAACAGTTCTACTGTGAGCACTTGTTGGACTGATTGACTACATTTATAGCTTTTGGTATGGAACTGTTTCTGAACCTCGAGGTCCCTACAGGAAAGGCTCTGAAGCGTTTGCCGAATAGGGGTAGTTCAAATAGACTGTGCGCATGGCTGAGGCAGCGTTTGCTATAAATGTTCTCCAGGGCTAGATGCTGTATCCCGATAATCCTCTGCACTCTCGACACAACCTGCCATAGATCTTTCTGATCAGCTGCTGTACAGCTGTGATTCCACACTCAGATACAGTAGGTTAAAATACTCTGAGTGGTACACACAGTAACAACACTAAAGCAGTTAAAGTATTTGGAATAGTTTGGCCATTCCGTTGACCATTATATTGTTACAGGTTCATTACAACCAAATGCCTTAAATTTATAAACAATATTTGGTTAATTTCAGTGTATCTTATAAAGTCGCGTCAGGGATCTGAATTTAAAAGAGAAAGGGAAACCACACAGGAACAGTAGCACTGCTTTGATGCTGAATGCCACCAATCTGCAAAACCGAGCAGAAAACGTGCATACGCAATGGATTGTGCTTTCATGAGAATGTGCGTGGTATTATCCCAAGTTTAGTTTTTATACAGTACATCGTGATGTGAGCACGGAAACAAGCATACGCAACATTTTTGTGTGTATGCACCGTTTATACATGAGGCCCCTGGTCTTGTTACTGGAGGCAGCTGAATTACTGCTGCACTACCCTTGTCTCACATTGTGTATTTAATTACTTTGAAAAACTATATTTAGGGCATATTATTTTATATATTTCAAAACTTTATTCGGAATAATGTAATATTTCCCTGAACAACTAGAAGTATTTATCTGGAGAAATTTCAACTGCTCAACAAACCTGTCATTTGAGGATACCAGTGCATTCTTTATCTCTGCCTTTTGTTTATTTGCAGCTCCGGGCTTTGATTTATATTATGTATCTGCCATTTATATAATCATGAAAATAATGAAAAACTAAATATGACAATATAACACATTTATAGAAAGAAAAACATCCTAATGTTTGTGTGACATTTACCCTTGACAGGTTTCTAATTGTGCCCCCCATGTTCTTGATGAACTCATTTTAAAATAAGAGTCTTGATCCACTGTACTAATTCCCTTCATAATTTTAAGCATGTCAGTCATGTCCCCTGTTAATATTATTTTGCCTAAACTGAAAAGGCTCCTCATAATTCATCCCCTGTAGCCCTGGAATTAGCCTAGTCACTCTTCTCTGAACTTTTTCAGGAGACCAAAATTGCACAAAGTACTCCACATGAGGCCTCACTGATGCAATATAAAACTTAAGCATAACCTCTTTGGACTTGTACTCCTCACACCGTGCTAACCTAACATTCTGATAGCTTTATTAATGGCTTCTGAACACTGTCTGGCAGTTGATAGCTTAGAGAACCCTACAATTCCTAAATCCTTCTCATAAGGTGTACTTTCGATTTTCAGATCTCCCGTTTCATATTAAAACTTAACAGTTTTACTTCTAGAATTTAATGTTTTACATGTACTGACATTAACTTTCATCTGCCACAAATCATTCTAAGCCTATATGCTGTTCAAATCCTTCTGTAATAAATTAAATGGATTCTGGATTATCTGACAATCCACATAGCTTGGTATCATCTACAAACCTAACCAGCTTTTTATTTATATTTCTTTCCAAATCATTTATATATGTGAAAAGCAGCAGCAGCCCTAGCACTGACCCCTGTGGAACACCACTCTTAATATTAGCAAATTCTGATATGGTTCCTCACACCATAACCCTCTGCTTCCTGTGTCTGAGCCAATTTTGCACCCATATGGTAATTTAAAGTTGATTATCTTAAACTGATCCAGATGTATGGAGCCACAACCTCGGGCATCACAGTCTCCGGGGTGGCAAAGTATGAATATAGTTTTTTATTATACATGTTGAATGAATGTAAGATTAAGTAAAGTTATTTCAGGTTAAAAAATACATGGTTTAAGGTGAGATAGTTTCAGTTGCTAATCATGGTGACAAAAGTGTGATGTGTTACATGTTGATTAGCACATATAAGTAAGAATCTCACTGTACTCTTTATATATGACAATAATGTCCCTAAAAATCCTACAACTGTTTATAATTATTTTCATGCTTATTTTCTTGTGCAATGCTGTATAAACAGCTAATCAGCAGCTCTAATCTGGGTATGCTATACTAAAACAGTGAGCCTTCAGCCTGCATTTAGATCTTCCATAAGATGATCATTCTACAGCTCTGGGACTCTGGCAGCTAAAATCTTAATCTTCCACTGTTGTTTTATTAATCCTTGGAATATTTAGTACATCAGCACATTGAGAGTGTAATGTGCTTTGTGGTTTCTATTTAATGAGAAGTTCAAAAAATGAACCAAGACCTAATCCATTTAAAGCATTATATGTAAAGAGAAGAATTTTGAAATCAGACATAAACTTAATTGGAAGACAATGTAAAGACTTATGAGTAGAAATGACATGGTCATCATTTGGAACACCACTTGAATGTTAAAATTGTTTATACATGATTCCGGCTACCTAGTTGCAACTGATTTTATTTGGAGAAAGTGGGAAATGATTACACCCTTGATAAAGTAGGGAACTGCAGCCAAACCAGCTACATGACAATACATGTACACAATAATTCACATCTCCAATCCATTACTATAATGTGTGTTGACTTGACAAACACATTAAACCTCAAAAGTGATGAATATAATGTACAAACTATGTTAGTTGTCTTTTAAGAGGGTTAATTCTGCCTATTTGCACTGAAGAACTTACAACCCCATTTCTAAAAAATCAGGAGTGTACTCCCCTTGACTTTCTCGTATACTGAGATAGAGGAAAAGGTCATCAGAACCACTTCCAGTTGCGCAATATTTCTCAAATATCATATCTGGTCTTATTTTATTTAGATAGATAGATAGATAGATAGATAGATAGATAGATAGATAGATAGATAGATAGATAGATAGATAGATAGATAGATAGATAGATAGATAGATAGATAGATAGTGTCACACACGTGCGAGTAGGGGGACATTGTGTGGACCAAGTAAAGGTAATTCCACGCCAGGCCAGGGGAGGGTGGGGTGCACTAAACCTTCTCCTGTTGTCTCTGCAGACCAGCCGCGGGAAAACCTATCTGAATCAAGAACGTCACTTCTGGTTCCGGCGCCTAGAAGAACGTCACTTCCGGTTCCGGCGCCTAGAAGAACGTCACTTCCAGTTCCGGTGCCCAGGCTGATGTCAGAAAAACACCACTTCCAGTTACCCTACATTACTTCCTGTCTGACCACTTAAAACTGCCATCTTTTCCAACCTTCATCAGTTCTGTCTTGGACTCAGTACGATCAACAACACTGTTGAATGAAAAGAAAACCTTTGCAGCTAGGAACATTATACGGGTGGCTGCCCCAAACCTTTTTTACGTGTGTCGAGTCTGTTCCTTTTACAATAGATAGATAGATAGATAGATAGATAGATAGATAGATAGATAGATAGATAGATAGATAGATAGATAGATAGATAGATAGATAGATAGATAGATAGGTCTTTATTGTCATTGTCACTTTTACAAAGGAGGCATAAGAGTTAAAAAGACAAGAAGAGAGAAAATAATAACAAACTGAATAGTAATAAAAGTACTTTACAAAATACACAAATTGCACTTGTTATATATACAAATTGCACTGGTTAAATGTACAAATTGCATTGGTTGACTTAAGGTCTATATTGCACATTAGGAGAATGATATGGAGCAGTTTTATTCTGAGTTCAGGGCCATGATTGCTTTTGAATACATTTTTTTTCATTACTTGTTAGTTAAACTCTGCAATGTCAGGTGATTCTTATATCATATTTTTTTTCCCTTCTAATAATATCGTCTAAGCCTAAAACAGATGAGTAATTTTCACTTCTTCACTTTCTCTTTAGTTTCCTTCTGAGTACTTAATTAAACCAAATAGTGCACAATGAATACATACAGGTGTGAATGGAAACAAACTAGATGGAGAACTGCTGGTTCCTTTGTCATTTGCAAGTTATTGCTATTAAGGAGCAGTTAAAACAATAAATACAGCTGTTTAAGACTAAAATAAACATTATTTATTTGATTTGATTTGTTTTTAATTTTTCTTTTTTTTTGTTATAAATTGATCTATTTGTATGGAATGATTACAATAAAATTAATAAAAAAATAAATAAATAAAGACTAAAATAAACATTAAGGGCTCAAAATCTTAACAAGCAAGACAACTAAAATACAGAATAATGTCACTTGAGCAATAGGTGTTTCATCAACAATGAATGATTTCTCACAAAGCAATTGGGTGGGAACAAAAACCTGCAGTCACTGTGGCCCACCAGGACTAATGTTACTCACTCCTGACTTAAAGGGTCTGAAATTTAAATATCATATCAATTAAATTAAGTTAATCATCAGCAACAACTGATCACTAATTAAGAAAATGGTTAAAATGAAAACCTGTATCTACTGTAGCCCTACAAATCAGAGTTGGGAACCCCTTTGGACACCCATCACATGTACAACCTACCTGGAAAGGGGCATCTCTTTGAATTGCCCTTCCTAAGATTTCTTCCATTTTTTTCCTGCAAGGCTTTTTTTGGTGGGGGAGTATTTTTTGTCTTCTTAGGGAGTCATGGCTGGAGTCTGTCAAAAAACAGGGCTTGTTAAAGCCCATTGAGGCATTCCTTGTGTGATTTTTGACTTTACAGGAAATTAATTGTTGTTGTTTTTGTCCATATATGGTTCTTTTAGGGTAGGAACCGGGTGAGATTAGAGGCACGTTCACGTACGCACATTTACAAGATGTCATTTGTCATTTATAAAGGATGTCATTTATAAAAGACAAGTTGCACACAAATGTATGTATGCCAGTGTTTATAAATCAGATTTTTTTTAATTATGCATTTTCCTGTTTTTTTGACATCCGCATACTTTCATGTATGAATCCACACAAAATTTAAACATGAGACCCCGGTGTACAAATAAAAACATAGTTAACTTGGTAACGATTTTTGGGAAAGGCTGACATTTTTTAAGAGTCATAGTCTTCATTCTAACATTCATGTAAACAGTATTTATAACTTATTTCAAATTGAACTGAATTTGCAGTATGGCATGCTTTTTTACTGCACATTCCCTTATTTGTAAATAAAGTGGCTCTAAGGCTAAGGATCTGCTGGTGTCCTGAAGGTTGCAGGTTCAAATCCCCATCACTGCCAAAAGAGATCCTACTCTGCTGGGCCCTTGAGCAAGGCCCTTAACCTTCAATTGCTCCAGGGGTGCTGTACAATGGCTGACCCTGCGCTCTGACCCCAAGGGGTAGGCGAAAACTAACAAATTCCTAATACAAGAAATTGTATAAGGCGAAATAAAACACAAAAAAAAAGCAGCTTTCCTGCAAAACAGCAGCTAAGTACAAAATGTGACCTCAGATTTGTTACTGAAACCTGACTTTAAATAAGACAGCAGCAAATGGTCTTACATTGATTCAAGAGATATGGGTTGAGAAGGTGGCTTGGCATAATTCTGCATGAAGATCTGCATATTGCTAATAAAAATTAAGTGAATTTCAGTTTGTTTTTTTTTATATAGTGTTCTTCATTAATTGCAGGTGCACAGCACTATGACAAGTTACCAGCCAGATATAGATACAAACTATATTACCAATTACATAATCAGTACAAATAAAGATACTGAAAACATTAGGTCAGAAATCCATCCATCCATCCATTTTCCAACCCGCTGAATCCGAACACAGGGTCACGGGGGTCTGCTGGAGCCAATCCCAGCCAACACAGGGCACAAGGCAGGGAACCAATCCCGGGCAGGGTGCCAACCCACCGCAGGACACACACAAACACACCCACACACCAAGCACACACTAGGGCCAATTTAGAATCGCCAACCCACCTAACCTGCATGTCTTTGGACTGTGGGAGGAAACCGGAGCGCCCGGAGGAAACCCACGCAGACACGGGGAGAACATGCAAACTCCACGCAGGGAGGACCCGGGAAGCGAACCCGGGTCCCCAGGTCTCCCAACTGCGAGGCAGCAGCGCTACCCACTGCGCCACCGTGCCGCCCTAGGTCAGAAATGATTATCATAAATCAAACATAAACAGCATGAACTTATATTGTAAATAGTATTTTAATATATTGAGTTGAAGAAAATCCTGCAATAATTATATTGTAAGATTTAAACACAGCATTTGCTGCCATTAAGCAGTCCTTTCTGTTTCATAGGCTGGAAAATTATGTTGGGCGTTTCAGACACTGTCCTTGTATGGTTTAATTTATATTTATCAAACTAGTTTCATTATGTACAGAAATGTATTGACAGAACTCTAATAAATATGAAGTTCTACAGGGCTGAGTATTTGGACCATTATTGTTTACACTTTACATTCTTCCTCTTGCAATGAGAGGTCAAGCAAACTTACGCCTTTTGTTGGCTAACTAAAAAGAAGGGGCTCAAGTTGCCTCAACAGCTTGCATATTGTAATCTTTTTAGTTAGCCAATAAAAATATGTCATTTTGCCTTACTTCTCATTGCATCCATAATGGCTAACACGGTACACAGTCCTGGAAAAAATCCTTAATGTGGATGGTGGAAGTGGTTATGGAAATGTAAACTATGGATAAAGAATGGAAAGAAGTGTGGAATACTCCCTTTTAATAAAGTTCTTCCCAGGACTGGGATGGCAAAATGCTATCCTACAATCAGAGTTCAGAAGAATAGTCTTTGGAGGTGCTCCTCTTCTCAAAGAGCATTGGTGGACTGGATTGGGAGGAAAAGGAATCCATCCTTCCCCACTACAAATGCACAGTTAATAAAAGGAGCTATAGATGATGAAGTTGCTTGAAAAACAGCACAATCAAAAAGTCCCACCACATCATTCTCTTCCAGTTTTATTAGTACAGTGCATACAAACCACAAACTACAAACCCCACATGCCCCTCCGCATCAGTGCCAACCTGTTTAAAGGCAAAGACCCAAATTTACAAACAGGAATCGGTGCAACCAGTGTTGTTATTCACATTTAACAATCGCTCAACAAGACATACTTACTGTACACACAAATAAAACCCCCTATGTGGCCCTGCTACAATTTTAACAATGTGTTAAATAACTGAGCCGAATTTACGACTTTTTTAACTTTTGCATAACAGTGACCTCTGGTGGGGAATGGGGTGGTGCCCTCCTTTCCCTTAAATCCACTCATGGTGGAGGTATAGAGGCATAGATGGTACTCATCTACACCTCTCATTCAGACATTTCTCCAATAGTGTCCTTAACTGTGTCAGTGAATTAAAAGACTGGGTGGATGGATAATAACTACTTGTATTTGAAAATGGTAAAATCAGAAATGTTATTAATTGTTGGCAATCATATAGACCATAACAATATTCTGTAATTGTTTAATTGCGTGGGTCTAAATGTAACTTTTGCTGAATTGGCATGCAACTCAGGCATTATCTTTGACACCATTCTTACTTTAAAAATACACCTCAAAACACAATCTAAAACTTGCTTTTTCCTGCTTTATATTATTGGAAAAGGGAGACAGTTTCTAAATATCGAAGGTGCTAAAAAGTTTATTTATGCATTTATTTCTAGTGTTGTGATCAGAGCTAGTGCCACCATTAAGGCGACCCAGCCGCATGGGTTAGCTACTGAACAGTCAGTTGGTGCACTAATAAGTTTGGCCTCTGGCAAAAAATAACATAGCACCGGCACTGGCTGTGACCATAAGAAAAAAAACAGATTAGCGAAAATGTCAAAATAAAAAAAACATAATAATGAAAAGGAAGGTTAAAAAGGTGTTGCAAAATATAAAATATTCACATAACAACAACATAACGTTCAAGAACAAAGTTATGCTACACTGCACATCACTGGCTCTCCTGTCCAGACAGTTAGCAGCTTCGGGTTCCTGGGTGTGCAGATTACCAACTGCCTTTCATGGTCAGTCTGCACCGCTTAAATACTCAAAAAGGCTCAGCAAAGGCTCTTTTTCTCCTGAGAAGGCTAAAGAACCTTAAGGTGAGAACAAAAACGCTAGTGAACTTTTACCACTGCTCTACTGATAATATCATGACTAGATACGTCACTGTGTGGTTCCGTAACCTGACTTTCCAGGATTCCTCCAAACGACTGTCTGAACAGCTTCTGAAATCATTGGGTTTGACCTTCCACAGCTTCATACCATCTACTAAATCAGATGTTGAACTCCCAGAAACCCGATCCTACCTGCCCTGCACGGGGTACAATATACTCCTGCTGGTTTATGTGGTGTTGTATGGAATGTCACTTTTTTAACTTTTACCTTTTTTACTGTATTTATATATTTATGCTTTTTATTTATCTTCTTCTAGTGTTATTTATTTACTTCATTCATTTATAAATCACTGCAACTATGGCACAAGAACAATACTGTGCTCTTTCAGTGTATGTGACAATAAAAATATCTAATATCTAAGTCTTCTGTGCTGAACAATGTAAACTAAGTCTAAAATACCTACACAATAACTATAATCGTAATAAATGAACAATAAAACAGCTGAGAAGCCGTGGATTAAATTAAAAGGCTGCAGTTATCAGCAGGGAGACATGAATACCGTGGCGAAGCAAGGAAGGGAATGAAGAGACCGGAGCGACGGACGGCCTTATATAGGCAGGCAGCCAACTACGTGGAAGGCGTGGGGATGGGGGACCCAATGCCCCCTCACACGGTGAGCGAGCTGCAGGCTATGGATGTATATATGTACGTATGTAGGATTCAGTTATCATTGGGAACCCACGTACCAAATTTCTTGAAGATGGGCCCATAACTAACAAAGACCGTTGGAAAGTTCAATATGGCGGCTGACAGTGGGATCTATCATTAGGAAACATAATGTTAATTTTCACTCGTATGCCGATGACACCCAGTTATACCTATCATTTAAATCAGATGAAGTTTCTCCGATGTTGTCTTTAATTAGTTGTGTTAGCGAATTAAAGGAGTGGATGAATGAGAACTACTTGTCTTTAAATACAGATAAAACAGAGATGTTAATTGTTGGAGGGAATGACGCTGATCATAACAATATTTTGTCATCATTTAACTCAGTTGGAATCCCAATTAATTTTACTGAATCAGCCCGCAATCTAGGAGTTATCTTTGACTCTAGCATGCCATTTAAAGCGCATATTACAAAGTTGTCCAAAACATGTTAGGAAATTAAGGCACTTTCTAAATAAACAGGATTCTGAGAAATTAATTCATGCATTTATCTCTAGTAGGATTGACTACTGCAATGCAGTGTTCACTGGATGTTCAAACTGTTCTTTATACAGCCTCCAGTTAATACAAAATGCGGCTGCAAGAATTATTACAAGAACAAGAAAATACGAACACATAACTCCAGTTCTTAAATCCTTACACTGGCTCCCGGTTAAGTTTAGGGCAGATTTCAAAATCCTTCTTTTAACATATAAAGCATTAAATGGCTGAGGTCCGGCTTACTTGTCTGAACTTATCATGACTTACAAACCAGAGCGCACATTAAGATCACAAGATGCTGGTCTGCTTATGGTTCCAAGGATTAATAAAATAACAATGGGAGGTAGAGCTTTTAGTTACAGGGCCCCTAAACTGTGGAATGGTCTGCCTGCTACTATAAGAGATGCCCCTTC